>NW_028318236.1:3327113-3629578 GCF_062004578.1 Staurois parvus
TGTGAAAGAATGGGTCGCTCTCAGGAGCGCAATGAATTCAAACGTGGTGCTGTGATCGGTTGCCACCTGTGCAATAAGTCCATCCGTGAAACGTCCTTGCTACTAAATATTCCACAGTCAACTGTTAGTGGTATTATAACAAAGTGGAAGCAACTGGGAACAACAGCAACTCAGCCACAAAGTGGAAGGCCACGTAAAATGACAGAGTGGGTTCAGCGCATGCTGAAATACACAGTGAGCAGAAGTCGCCAACTGTCTGCAGAATCAATAGCTAAAGACCTCCAAACTTCAAGTGGCCTTTAGATTAGCACAACAACAGTGCGTATAGAGCTTCATAGAATGGGTTTCCATGGCTGAGCAGCTGCATCCAAGCCTTACATCACCAAGTGCAATGCAAAGCGCCGGATGCAGCGGTGTAAAGCATGCCGCCACTGGACTCTAGAGTAGTGGAGACGTATTCTCTGGAGTGACCAGTCACACTTCTCTGTCTGGCAATCCACTGGATGTGTCTGGGTTTGGCAGTTGCCAGGAGAACAGTACTTGCCTGACTGCATTGTGCCAAGTGTAAAGTTTGGTGGAGGGGGGATTATGGTGTGGAGTTATTTTTCAGGGTTTGGGCTTGACCCCTTAGTTCCAGTGAAGGGAACTCTTAAGTCATCAGCATACCATGATATTTTGGACAATTTAATGCTCCCAACTTTGTGGGAACAGTTTGGGGATGGCCCCTTCCTGTTCCAACACAACTGCGCACCAATGCACAAAGCAAAGTCCATAAAGACATGGATGAGTGAATTTTGGGTGGAGGAACTTGACTGGCCTGCACCGAGTCCTGACCTCAACCCGATAGAACACCTTTGGGATGAATTAGAGCAGAGACTGTGAGCCAGAGCTTCTCATCCGACATCAATGCCTGACCTCATAAATGCACTTCTGGGAGAATGATCAATTCCCATAGACACACTCCTAAACCTTGTGGACGGCCTTCCCAGAAGATTTGAAGATGTTATAGCTGCAAAGGGCAGGGCCAACTCAATATTGAACCCTACGGACTAAGACTGGGATGCCACTAAAGTTCATGTGTGTGTAAAGGCAGTTGTCCCAATACTTTTGGCAATATTGTGTATATTTATATAAATACTAGGTGCATTCAAGTCAAACCAGGACTTTTAATTTTACTTGCATAAAAAGGGATGCTAGCGTGGCTTACTACATGCAGTAGTAAGTGTCAAGGGTGTCCTATTACTGATAGGTAGCATACATGTCATGGGCCAGTCCAGACTGTTCATCAAGATGTGTGACAACAGTGTTAGTGCGTGCATGGAACAGCGTGTGGTGATGAAGTTTATTGTGAACGAAGGTGTAAAACCCACAGATATCTACAGAAGATATCTACAGAAGACTTCAAGCACGGAGCGGTGATGAGACGCTCAGCTGTAGTAAGACATTTGAATGATGTAAATGTTTCAAAGATGGTAGGACGTCCTTCAGTGATTCCAGCCGTGGTGGTTCCCAGCCCACAGCAGTCATTCCTGCAAAATTTGATTTTGAGTTTACATACACTTTAGCCGCACATATGAACCAGGCCTTAGTGATAAGAGCAGTCAAGTACAGTCACTGTGCAGTCCCACTAAGGCTGCCTCATGTACATACGTATTTATAATTACAAACTATACTCAGAAATACGTATTTTAAAACATTTGATAAGATTGATAGACTCTCACAGTCAAAGTACAGTTGTGAGCAGATGGCATATTTTACATCAAATGCTAGTGTAAGACTATTTTCTAATCACGACATTTAGGGAGATGGTCTGAACAAGGAAATGTTGACTACTAATGCTATTACATGGATCTATAGTACAAACTCACACAGCACTACAACACAGTTTCACTATGAGGCATAATGCTGAATACTGAAACTCACAACAATCTAATGATTACCTTGATAAAAAGTTTGCACGTACATTACATATATTTAACCACTTCAGAGCAGTAAACATAACTTCTGCTTTGTTGCATTAGGTTATATTTTTGGCCTAATAAAAAAAAAGTCAAATTCTGTATGATAATGAAGGAAATTGGGGTTAAGGACAATTAAAAACCCCCCACAAAATCCAATAATAAGCCATAAGAACAAGTTGTTTGAAGGGGAATTTTGTTTCTGGAGGCACTAATAAGCTACCAATGTTTATTAGATTCCACCCTACTAGGACCACAAGTGGCTGGCTGAAAAATACCTGACATCTTTTTGTGATGGGAAACACGGAAACAAATTAGTGTATTGTAAATGTTCAAATATTGGTTGGATCAAAAATATGATATTGAATCATCACCACTTGCTTGATGGGAAAGAGGGGCAAAATGAAGCACAAATTATGTAGGCAAAAGCCACCCTCCTACCATGCCCCCAATTACATGGATAATGAAGAATCATTATGCAAAAAATTATTGATTAAGAAGGTTTCACTACTACTTTTCCTTTTCACCTACTTTCAAAAACAAATACAATAATTTAGAGTTTGGGTGAAAGGTTTATTGCAGTATAATGTTTTTGATAATTAGTACATTATAGAGGTCTATACATCAGGCCAGAAGATGGGACAACCAAGGAGAAATGAAGGACAGAGGGACTTAAGCCCAATAGAGGGAAATTCCCTCAAAATGAGTTTTCTTAGTATGGTCAGAGATGCACCAGCTATGCATAGTATGATGTTGTAAGTGAGGGCAGACAAGTGACACTCCCTCATGTTTCTCCACTAGTTGGGTGTCAAGTGTGGGTCACATGAGAGGCCTACCCTGGGGTGGGTTCTTCTAGGCTATGCTGGGCACCTGTAACAGGATCACTCTACTTTATGCATGGGGCACCTTTACTCTGTGCCATCTTCATATATGCCCTGTGACAAGGCAGAGGCTGAGGAACCTTAACATGGGCCTCCTCTCTTAGTGATGAATGTACCGTATATTGTGTACATGTGCACCATAACTGTGCTCCAGTCCCCATGACAATATACATTTTCACTGTTGACTTGCAATTAGGAGGGACACATTGAGCCTTTTCCACATCCACCTGTCTCCGCTACCTCTCCTGATAGCATAACAGGGCCCCACTATGCTCTCAGCATGGCACTGTAGGTTCACTTGACTTGACTTTTGAGCTTCCGTACCTCTGTTCAGGATGGAAACCTCCACTCCCATTGCTATAGGAGACAGATCGCTGGCAGAAAGAATGCCGACAATATCTCCCTCGCTGCTAGAGGCTGTTCCACCTGTAACATGTACATGCTATAGTAACCACTTGCTGTACTATGACAGGATGACTCTAATTCTGTCTCTTCATACCTCTTCATTACAATCCTTTAAATAATTTTAGACCAGGCAGAAGGCAAAGTTTCAATGTTTTACTTAAAAAAGACTCTGAAAATAGCAGCACAAGTGGGTGAGGCCCCGCCCACCCCCTGCCTGATCAGGACGTAATTTAATAAATTTCTGACCAACCTCAGCCTAGGCGTTCCGTAACTCGTACTACGAAACTGGCTGGGATTTGTGCTGCCATGGAGCTTGTCAGGAAAATAAAATTACAGTAAGTATTTGAATTCAATTTTCCATTTTCCTGACAGCTCCATGTCAGCACAGCTGGGATTTAACTAGCCACACACGGGAGGGTAATGCAAAAACAATTAAAATTTGCCTGGAAGAGGAGGCCAAGACACCGCAGCCAAAATTAGCAGTAGTCAAAGCCGCAGTTTCTATACAATAATGAGGCATGAAGGTATGAACAGAAGACCATGTAGCCGCTTTGCAGATTGTTTCTGGGGAAACTCGGCCCACTGCTGTCCATGAGGATGAAACCCCTCTAGTGGAATGCGCTGTGTAACAGGCAAGCTTCTCGCTCTGTATGCTAAAGAGATGGTCTTGACAAGGCGATTACTCTACTAGAAGCTCTCGAGCCTTTCCATGCACCGTTAGGGATGGTGAAAAGATGCTCTGACTTCCTGAGCTCGGAGTAGTGTCCACATAGTCTTTCAATCAGGGACATATTTACCACAAGGCAAACAAGGCACTTGCCTAGGGCAACATTTTTCAGGGGGGCAGCACCTCCCCCCAGAAAAAGGGATGAAAGAAGGGACAGGCGCACCATGGGAACCAAGTGGGATCCGAGGGAGGCTAAGGGCTGCTTGATGGTGTATGTATTGTTCCTGGGGATGTCCAGAGCTGTGAAGATAAGTGTCTATCGTTGGGGGAGGTGGGGGTTTCAATGTCAAGCTCTCTCCACGGGAGGGGGAAGGGGGGTTGTGTTGGTTGGTGTCCATGGGGGCAGACAATTTTTGTGTTGCCTAGGGCAGCATAAAACCTAAATACAACACTGCTCTCAATGAATGCCCAACATCCAATTGACTTGGGTCTTGGGACTTTTCCGAAAGGAGCATCGGGAGTGTAATGTCTTGTGTTCTGTGAAACTTGGAGGCAACTTTGGGAATGAATCCTAGCATCAGTCTAAGCATGACCCTATCCAGAAAGAACGAAAGAAAGGGTTCTTTAAACCCTAAGGCTGCCAGTTCCGAGACTCTTCTGGCTGATGTTATCGCCCTGAGAAACACTGTTTTCAGAGTAAGATGCCATAGTGAAACAGAATGACTGAAGGTGTCTGATGAGAGGAAGTCCAACACTAGTGACAAGTCCCATTTCGGGAAAATCAGAGGCTTGAGTGGTCTTTCGGTGCCTTAAAGAACTGAGCGAGTCCGATGCCCATAGGAAACCTGTAAAACCCGAGAGGGCAGAAACATAAGCCTTCAGAGTACTCACAGACAGACTCATATCCAGCCCCACCTGAAGGAATTCCAATAAGTGGCAGATTCTTGGGGTATCTTGCGCAATGCCAGCTACAGGCTGTCATCTTTAGTTTCTCCAGAACGGGGTGCTGAATGGGTCCCTGCATGAGCAGATCAGATATCACAGGCAGAGGGTATGGATCTCTGATGTTCAATGAACGGAGCAGCGGGTACCAGTGTCTCTTTGGCCAATCTGGTATTACTGATAGAACCGTTACCCTCTCATGGAGTATTCTGCGCTGAGAATCACTGGAATTGGAGGGAAGGCGTATGCAGTCTTGAAATTCCATGCCATTGTCAATGCATCTATCCCCATAGCTTGTGGGTGGCTAATCCTGGAGGAAAAACGAGGTAGTTAGGTATTCCCCAGGGAGGCAAACAGGACTATCTATGGCAGAAAGGCCCATGCCACTAGACTCTGAAAAACTTGAGGTGAAAGGCCCCATAATTGGAGTAACCTCCTTCAGGAGGGGAATGCTGTGGGTGCCCCCCTGTCTGCGTATCTAGGCTACTGCCATTGTGTTGTCCAACTTCATCAGAATGGGTGCAGCCAGGAGTGCTTGGAATGCTGCCCTCAATTCTAGAATGTTGGAAACCATATTGACAGCTCAGAATGGCCACAGGCCCTGGGCCCAGTGAACCCTGCACAGGGCTGCCCAGCCCGCTTAGCTGACATCCGGTTGGACCACCTGCCACTGTATCGCAAGTAACGAATGGCATTGTAGGAGATTCTGCCATTTCGACCACCATTCCAGGCTTATTCTCATCTGGGAAGTGATTTGTATCTTTTGACCAAGATCCTCCAATCTCCATTGTTCTAAGAAGCCCACCTGAAGGGGATGTGAACTCCATTGCACCCATTTGATCATCGGAATAGCAAAGGTCATAATTCCTAACAACCGCATACATTCTATTGCAGGAAGGTAGAGCCTTTTCTGGGCTATTGACATTGTTTTCAGGATGCCTGACATCTTGTCCTCCGGTAACGCCACTGATGCTGCCCGAGTGTTCACTTCTGAGCCTAGATATACCAGGTTCTGGGTTGGCACAAGGTGACTCTTCTCCCGGTTGATTAACCATCCAAAGTTCTCTAGTGTCTCCATGGTTAACTTCTGGTGTGATAGAAGCGTCTCTCGGTCTTGATTCAGGAGCAGAATATCGTCCAAGTAGTGATATATTCGCACTCCCTGCGACCTCTGGTATACCACTGGGGCCAGAAGAATCTTCATGAATACTCTGGGTGATGTGGTCAGCCCAAAGGGAAGGCATAAATAATGAAAGTGAAGCTGCCGCACCGCAAACCGTAGAAATTTCTGGCAGAGTGGAGCTACTGGTACATGGACATACGCATCCTTAAGTTCCACTGATAGAAGCCAATCGCCTGGCTGAATGATTTTCAGAATTGTCTGGAGAGATTCCATTTTGAATCTGTTTTTCTTGATATACATGTTGAGCCTCCTGAGGTCTATCAGTGGTCTCCATGCTCCCAACATTTTCTGTACTAGGCATAGAGGCGAGTAGATTCCAGAAAAACGTTCTTGCAACTGTCACTTCCTGGTTGAGGAGGGTTTCTATGTAATTCCATAAAACATCCTGCTTTTCACTTGCCAAAGGTAGTTTTGTTGGGTCCAAAATTATGTGGGGATGTCTCAGGAACTTCCAAGCATGGCCAAACCAGATGGTGGGAATTTCCCAAGGCTCCTTTAACACTTGTGCCCACACCTGACGGAACTTGAATAATCTGGCTCCTACGCGACAAGTGTGAGCTGACAGATATTATCAAAAAGACGTCTGGGACTTCTGTCACAGAGACAAAGTTGGTCTCTTCGACTTGTGGTTCGCAGCTGTGTTAGACTATTGACGACGAAATTCACTCTCTGGCCTGCGAGACTTAATTTCTATACCTCTGGTCCTTGGCAAATTTTTGTAAGCTGCACCCTTTCAGCGAAGGAGCCTCTGATCCTGGGGAATAAACTCTGACATTCCCCCTGCGGCTTTTGCAATGGCACTGTCTAATTTATTTCCAAACAGTAACTGCCCTTCAAATGGTATTTTACACCATCCTTGTTTGGAGGCTGGGTCCACCATCCAGGGCCTCAGCCATAGGGCTCTTCTGGCTGTTACTGCATTAAGCATGATCCTGACCAACATCTTAATTAGGTCAATGGATGCCTCAACCATAAAAGAAGCTGTTAGCTTCAAATTGGCAAAGGAGGCCAAGACCTTGGCTTTGCTCAGGTCACTTCCCACTGCCACTTCTGCCTTCTGAACCCAGGACTCCATGGCCCTCGAAATAGCTGCCAAAGCCATAGAAGGTCTACATGCCTTACCAGCAAGTGTGTAAATCTTTTTAAGATCCACATCCACTCTTCTATCCAACACATCCCTGAATGTCACTGCGCCATCTAGCGGAAGGGTTATGTGTCTAGTGGGGCACATAAGTGCTGCCTCCACCACCAGAGGCTCTTCAAAACTCTTAATATTCTCCAACTTAAAGGGGTATAGCTTTGCGAACTGATTCTTAAAAGAGATTCTCTTATCCACTTGGTTCCACTCATCCGTAATTATGTCCTGAATTTCTTCCATGAATGGGAAATTCACCCCCTCCTTTTTCATGTTCGTGAAAAACCTCCTCTGCTTCTTCTGTGGTTCTTTCCTGGCGGTTTCCCAAAGCAGAGCTTGCCTAATCTCTTTTACGAAAGGCTGGACCAAGGCAAAATCAAAACCGTCATAATGGCCCTCATCCTCCTCTGAGGAAACAGCATCTGAGGCTGAAAGCTCCTGGGCCTCTGGAATCACCTGACTAGCTGGCGGCATCTGTGGGAACAAAGAGTGCGAGGTTTTCAGAACTGGGGCTGCTGACGGTTATAACGCAAATGCCTTTAGCGTGTCCACAAATGTCTGCTTCATTAGCTATACCATCTCCACCTTATCAGGCTCTTGGTGTTTGGTTGCATCTTTGAAGCAAGTCTCACAAGCTGTCTTGCCAGGCTTGGCTCTTCTAGGGTCTGGATTGGTCATAAAGCAAATCCCTGCCATATCATGATGAGGAGCACTGAGGCTGAACGGGAATGCGAGGTCTCTGTTCTTCCCCAGGAATGTCAGTCCTCCCTTGCCGATGACCATCTCCTACTCCTTTCTGAGCTTCTTGCTTCTAATCATCAGGAAGGATGATGACCAAGGTCCGATGAGCTGAGGCAGCACAGACAAAAAAGACAAAATTAGTCATTGACTTGAAAAACACCAAAAAGAATGTGAGCATCTGGTGACGTCTCCCCTACCTTCTCTGAGAACGCTAGTCTTTACAGGGGGTAGACATGTTATCACTGCTGCAAAAAAGATAAAATAAAGAGCATGAGGCAGAGCAGCACAGCAGATAGAACCACAGGAGCACAGCTTTCTAGGTGCAACGCATACCTGGAGGGGAAAGAGAGAGAATAGCAGGCACAGGCAGGCTGCAGGAGCACACAATTAGCAGTAGATGCTTTCAGTCAAAAGCATCTTTTAAATTTTGTCTCCCTTAAGCCTGGTCCTGCCTCCCCTTTCCTGATTGGCTGAGCGGTCTGCGCATGTTCAGAGCGGGCCACAGCGTGCCATGCACACACTGACCAAGCAGCGCTGGTAAGAAGCAGGTAGACTGGCGCCGCTCCCCTTAGTAGCCATCACCCCCTGCAGCCACCAAGGAAGGAGATTACCCCTACCAGCAACCACCAAGGAACCCTGACCACTGGTGCAACACCCCAAAGGCCGGCAGTACTTTACCACGGCTTGATGCTGCGCGAGGACCAGCAGCGGGGCTCCCTGGTCAAACTGCTATTAGCAGAGAAGTACAGGGACCGAGTCCAACCTTGAGACCGATTCTGGACGGACAGCCAGCCATTAGACCAGCTAGGAGGTGAGAGGCCACCTGTCCTGATTGCAGGAGGAAGAAAAAGGAATGCCTAGGCTGAGGTGGGTCAAAAAGTTAGTTACGTCCTGATCAGGCAGGGGGTGGGTAAAGCCTCACCCAGCTGTGCTGACATGGAGCCGTCAGGAAAAAGAAAGTTCTTGTCCCTACATCCCTATTCCTAACTCAGGCAGTGTTGGCATGGCATACCTGCAAAGGTAGAGTCCATGTGCTAAAGGTCCAGCTAGAAAGCTTAAACTGGCCATGCACTATTATATTTTCATTTGGATCATGGATAAGATGAATCCTCCTGCAGCCACCAGCAGCAGTTGTCAGAGTAGCCAAACAGTGACTACATTTGACTGGATACAATTTGCTTTTCAGCTGACAATTTTTCACCCGGCTACTTTCATTTTTCAATCAAAGGAATTCAGCCAGGAAGAGACCAACATGGCCACCCACTTGGTGAATTTTAGGTAGTTCCTCAGGAACTGGACAAAATTGTACAGTGTATAGCCAGCTTTACTCCAGTTTGCTGGTCCAGTTTCACTGCTGTGGTTACCAGCCTTTTAACTGAACCGAAGTGATGGTGGTGATATATTGTTCAAGAAGGTGAACTCAAGGTGGAGGTGGAACTCCAGAAGTTGCAAAGCAAAGAACCTAAAAAAGGTTGTCACTTTAAAGATATATTTAGACAGAAAAAAGGTAAATAAAGCACCTGGACCGGATGGCATACACCCACGGCTCCTTAAAGAATTGAACTCTGTCATTTCAACGCCATTGTTTCTAATATTTAGCGACTCTTTAATGACTGGCATAGTACCACTGGATTGGTGTCAAGCCAATGTGGTGCCAATATTTAAAAAGGGGACAAAATCTTTACCAAGTAATTATAGACCTGTTAGTTTAACTTCTATAGTTGGGAAGATACTGGAGAGTTTAATAAAAGACCACATAGATGAGTTCTTGCTGGAAAAAAATATTTTAAGCAACAGACAGCATAGATTCATGAAAGACAGAAGTTGTCAAACAAATCTGATTTCTTTTTATGAGGAAGTGAGCAAAACCTTGGACAGAGGGGTGGCGGTGGACGTGGTATACTTGGATTTTGCAAAAGCGTTTGACACAGTTCCCCACACACGGCTAATGTGTACATTAGCAGGGTGCGGGGAGGCCATTTATAAACGGCCACCCGACCTTGCACTGCCACCGTCCGGCCGTTTATATACAAGTGACGGTAAGTGGTTAATATAAACGATATAGGGTCTGGAATTATAAACACCATTTCAGTGTTTGCAGATGACACCAAGCTGTGCAGTGGAACAACGTCCTTACAGGATGTCTCCAATTTACAAGCTGACCTCAATGCTCTGTATAATTGGGCAACTATGTGGCAAATGAGGTTTAATGTTGGGGGCTAAGAATATGCATGCATCAAACATACTAAGGGGCGTACAACTGGGGGAATCAATAGTGGAGAAGGATCTGGGAGTTCTGGTAGATCACAAGCTTAATAATGGCATGCAATGCCAAGCTGCGGTTTCTAAAGTGAGCAAAATCCTCTCTTGTATTAAAAGAGGTATAGACTCCAGAGAGAGAGATATCATATTACCCCAGTACAAATCATTAGTAAGACCTCATCTGGAATATGCAGTTCAATTTTGGGCAATTCAGAAAAAGAAAATTGGGAAACTGGAGAAAGTACAGAGAAGGGCAACCAAACTGATAAGATGCATGGAGGAGATCAGCTACTAGGAAAGGAACTGAATGTATTCTCTCTTGAGAAGAGGAGATTAAGGGGGATATGATCAACATGTATAAATACATCAGTGGTTCATATAGTGAACTCGGTGTAGAGTTATTCACCCTGAGGTCATCACAGAGGACAAGGGGGCACTCTTTACGTCTGGAGGAAAAGAAATGTAATCTCCAAACATGGAAAGGTTTCTTCACAGTGAGAGCTGTGAAAATGTGGCATAGACTCCCTCAGGAGTTGATTCTGGCCAGCTCAGTGGATTGCTTTAAAAAAAGCCTGGATTGTTTCTTGGATACACAGAATATAACTGGATACTAACATTTATAGGTAAAGTTGATCTAGGGAATATCCGATTGCCTCTCGGGGGATTAGGAAGGATTTTTTTTCCCTGCAGGAGCAAATTGGATCATGCTTTGCTGGGTTTTTTGCCTTCCTCTGCATCAACTGTGGGTATAGGATTATAACTATTTTTTTTTTTTTTTTAATGGTTGAACTGGATAGACTTTTGTCTTTTTTCAGCCAGACTAACTATGTAACTATGTAACTTGCAAAGATGTGTGAATCACAATCACAAATTCTTTGACAGATAAGACAATTCACATGTATTTTCATTATGTATTTAGCTGTATGCTATGATTTCAATTTTCAGTGCTTTACTTATTTTCTGGATCTTTACTTGATTACACAACCTTGGTGTGCCTCCATGCCAAGACATTCAGATTCAACTTTTATGATTGTACCTATACCATTGAGCAGTGCCTAATATGGGAAAGTTGTGAAGAAGGAAACATTTTGTCATGTAGAGTTATTATTCGGAGCCAAGTATCATTTTGTGGTGCTAAGAAATTTGTATGGAATTTGTTAATGATAACAAGAAAAGCAATTAAATAGATTCCCTGCAGCCAGCAGAAATAGATCCCCCAGCAACAATAGGCCTCCATGCAAAAATAGATCCCCCAGCAGCCAACATCAATAGACCTTTCCAGCACACCCCAGCACCCCTTGCCATTACATACATTTAGTGCTGGAGGTGCCGGAACTGCTTTCCCCCCGTGTTCCTGCTGAAAAAAAAGTCCTGCTCTTACTGAAAGATGCATTTGGACTGGTATTTTAAAGCTCTGTAACAACATAAAAAAGTAATGGATTTTCTTTTGTACCGAAGTAAATACATAGCTAATATTTAGGACAAGGACAAGCCGTAATAGCCTACTATGGAGTAGTTTTGGAGAACTGGGACATCCAAAGCAATCTGGGGCTGAGGGGCTTTTAGGCTGAGAAGTGAACCTTGAATTCAACTGCTAGATCTACTGTGGGGAGAAATAAGGCAAACACAAAGCTGTACCAGCCCCATATAAGCTGTGCCCCCATGCAGTATATATATCTATCAATACTATTATAACCTATTATAGACAGGTAAACAAATTGTAGGGGAATAAAGCAAACTAAGCCTACCCTTCCACAGCAAACATCCTAAGGCACCTTCCCTCAACTCTACCTTGTTCCTGATAAAGGAATTCATGACTAAAGCCCCCAAAACCCAATACATCTTAGTACCTATCTTCCTTAATGCAACATTCTGTATCTGGGTGACCAACCACCCGGTACAAGCACTGCTTGAATTATGGGGGCTTCAGTGGTGGATCCTTGCAGGAGGAGCTTGTGTAAACTCATTAGACTGGAATTTCACTGCCAGAGCTACTCTGAAGAAGTAGTGAGATTCATTTGTTTCTTCCACTCTAAAGGGGCACTCTTTGGTTGACTTTTTTTTGTCTTCACTTAAGTTCTTCATTTAGCACAACAATACTATCCATAGCGTACCAACATTCTCAAAAATACTTACATTTTCCAGGCTGTTCATCTCTATCATTGCTTTTCTGGACCTGTGCTTATAAGTATCCACCTGGAGCTTGGGAACACGATTTTGCTCAGCAGCTGTGAACTTTAGTTAATGTCCAGGAGTCAATCGTGTA
Organism: Staurois parvus; assembly: GCF_062004578.1. NCBI lineage: Eukaryota > Metazoa > Chordata > Amphibia > Anura > Ranidae > Staurois > Staurois parvus. Next base: position 3,339,554 of record NW_028318236.1, read on the forward strand.
AGTAAAACTTGACTCTGTGTCTAGCCTTTCCTCCCATTACATTTTTTTTTACCAAAATTAAAGTGCTACTAAACCCACAACAGTAAAATTTGTCTGTATATGTAGTATAGTAGCTTGTTATACTCACTGTGGAACCTAAGGGGTTAATCAATCTGTTTGATACTGTCTTCTCTAATCCTCCCCTTCTTTTGCTGTTCCCAATCCATCTGCCATAGTACAAAGCAGCAGTGGCAAGTCCGCACATGCTCTGTTTAGTGTGTATAGAGAGGTTGTCTTAGTTTTTTTTTTGGGAGGGTGCGTGTGATCGGCACAGGGCCGATCAGCGCTGTTCAGACAGAGGGTCAGGGATTATGCAGCCTCATAGGACAGTCAGAGAAGAATGAAAACTCCTCCTACAAGCTTTAACCAGTGCTTGGGTGGACACTGATAGAAGTCACAAGACTGTTATATACTGCTGATGAGAAAAGGTATTTAGCAGTTTATATTTACTGAAATAATTGCATTTCCATGTTCTGTATACTGTAAGAGACCAGATATGGTGAATGCAGAGTCATAGGTTTAGTAACACTTTAAGGATATGTTTTCTGGTTTATCGAAACAATACTTGTTTAAATTGCTCTTTAAACTATGTCATGTACTAGGATGCTCGAGCATTATTTTTTAACACATTCTGCTCATAATTTTAAATATAACTAAAAAGGAAAAAAGTAGCATAAAATGGTACACAGAGCTGGATTTTTGCCTTAGCCACATAAACTATAGCCTAGGGTTTTCAGGCTGCCTGGGGGAAAAGAAGGGGGTCCCAGCTCAAACATTACAGTATACTGCTTATCATTTGTAATACATTTTCAATTATAATAACAAGTTCCAGGCTGCTGTCCTGGCTGCTAGTGTCACGCTTCCAGTACCTTATTTTTGATGACCATATACAGCCTGTAAATAATTGCTGGTAACATGGTAAATTGTGAACATTTATTCAACTAGAACTGAAATCATAGAGCAGGGGGACATATGTTCTACTCTTCTAGGGGTTGCTTCTAGTTGTAGAGGCACAGTTCTAGCTGTATAGACCCTGCTAACAGGAGGGTTTACCCTCTCTGCACCCAGCTAACAATAAGACAGTTGGTCATAATATCTTCAAAAGATCTATCATTTATCCTATGTATAACCACACAAATCCCTCTTGAGGAACCTGACTCCCATAGCTGAAGAACTAGTAGCAAAGAAAACTGGTAGGCAAGATTTACTATAGCTAGTAGTATAGTTACATTAAATTGAATTTGTTCTGCAATATTGAAAAGTTGAAAAGTTTTATTGCTCAACCAAGTAGCTTACTTAGTCCTGATGGATGTCAGGAACATCTCCTAATTTATCCCCATTTATAGCTACATGGGTCACCAAGTTCCATGGAATGTGTCATGGCAGATGTTGACTGCCCAAGTCCACATTTTGAAAGTCTTTGAAACCACCCTGTTACTGTTTACATAATCCAGTCCCATGGTGCCTAGGCTTCATTATGTAATTAGAACAGGGCAGTTTCAAAAACTCTCATATCATGTCTCCTGTCATGTTTTCGGACAATTGCCCTAATACATTTCAAATTCTTCAACAAAACAGGCTTGGCTGAATGTGACTAAATACTACTAGCCATAAAATGACCTGGATTAAGGAGAACCTTCACAGAAAAGTTTACCATAATTTCCCACAAGACCTGGTGCTATGAGGCAGCACCCAGCATGATGGCGCATATCTTTCAGCACTGTCCTAAATTGAAAAATAAATGAAAAATGGTAACAGACACAGAAAAAGCAGCTGACTATCGTAGATCTGGGTCAAAACCCTGCAGCTTGCCAGTGGGTGGCATCCAGGCTGCCTCGCATGTAGCCATCATGAGCAGCCAAGTCACTATTCCACATGCGGGTTCCAGGGCTCCCTAAGATCCCCAGCCCAGCCTGTTATTATCTTGTGCCTTGATGTTATCCTGTGCCAAAGTCTCCTCATCCTCCTAACCTCTGTCCCGTTAATTCCCCTTTCCAGGGAATACTCACATACTTGGTCCAAGCACACATTTCAAAAATCTGGATGGCTAGGTTGGCACCTATGGATGAATATTTCACTTCACACAAACAGGCATTGACTGTAATAAACGCATCTCTCTTAAATATTCACCCAGAGGCCAGATCTTAAAATAAACCTATTTTTACTGTTTTAAGGCAGTAATTGATATATAATAGTACGTATAATGTCAGCGAACAGTCCAGATATTGGAAAAGGTATTGTATGGTTTCACCTTTGGTCATGCTTGTACTTCTAGTGGGGGCTTCAGGCAGTTCTTCCAATTCTCCACAGACATAGCTTATTTTTTCCTTCTCTCCAGAGAAGGGGAACACCAGCTCCTGTTTATTGTCCCTGGTACAATCTGCTCCATCCCCAGATGAGAATCACCTTTTTCTCTTCTCTTGTTCGATGAAGAGAACCCCTCAGCAGCCCCTCCTCCAGATGGGGGACAGCAAGAGGACCTCCAACAGGCCTTCCTTCTTCTAGGATTGCCTGGACAGCAAGACCCTGAGACCCAGCTCCACCCACTTTATAAATATACTCCCAGAAGCCCTCCACAAAAGATGGAGCAACCTTTAAGGGGGTCCAAGTCCGACTCCACTTGCCTATACTGTATGTATACTCCATTTGCCGAACATACTTCTTTCCAAATACAAGACATCTTTGACTGTCCACCTACTGATCACAGCAGGAGCCTGTATTCCTCTCTGAAGGAAGCTAAAATCCCCCACTCACCAACAAATGTGGTAATTGAAAGTCAATGACATCCTCCAATTGGAGGTCTAACTTCTACATCGCATAATGGAAATTTCAGAACAACATGAATACTTTTGAAACTATAGATTGCTACCTTCTGGTAATGTTGCAAACACCCCTCCCACTGATTAGAGGAACCATCCTAGAACAGCCTGCTTCACTTCTTTATCAGTGCTGAAATGCTGTCCTCCAAGAAACTCTTGTAGGGGTCCAAACAGGTGGAAATCACTCAGAGCAAGGTTCGGGCTGTAAGGGGGATGAGGCAATGCCTCTCAGCCGAGTTGCTGTAATGTCCAGTTAGTGCGGTGAGCAGTATGAGCTTGTGAGTTGTCCTAGAGAAACAGAATGCCCTTAGTGATTAAACCAGGCCGTTTCTTTTGCAGATGCATATGCACATCACTCGGCACACAGCAGTAATATTCCCTGTTGATAGTGGCAATACAGGGTAGAAAATCCACATAAATAACTCTGTTTGTCCCAGAAAACACTTGCCATAACTTTACCCACAGACACAATTGTTTGAAATTGTTTTGGTGTTGGTGAGTCCGTATGCTTTCACTGCTTTGATTCTCGTTTTGATTCCGGAGTGAAATGATGTGCCCAGGTTTTATCCCATGTAATGATGCAATCCAGAAAATTCTGGTCTTCCCTGTGAAATTGCTCCTTCAACGCAGTGCAGACTTCAACTCTTCTGTGCAGGTTAAACGCGGTGAGTGTCGCATCACCGTACTGTGCTTGAAGTTTTCTCTAGATATTCCTGGGTTTTACGCCTTCGTCCACAAGAAGTTGCATCACCACACAATGGATCCATGCACGCACTAACGCAGTTGTCTGCCATCTTGATTAATGGTCTCTGGACTGGCCGTGACATGTGCGCCGTCTATCAGTAATGCGACATACTTGCCACTTACTACTGCATGTAGTACCGCCACGATAGCATCACTTTTTTATACCTGTAAAATTAAAAGTCACGGTCTGACTTGAACGCCCCTTGTAATTATAAACATAGTCAACAATTTAAATGATGATATTATTTCTTAATATGTTACTAGGTGCACCCTGTACTCTGTAACAACTTTAGCACCATACTTCACCTTTTGAGGACATGTAATATGCATTCGCTGGGCATCATTTAGCCCAGAAAAGACTGGCAGCAGATGTATTGCGGTTAAAGTAGCACTCTGTATTTTTGAAGGGCTTATCCAAAACATTGTTATTTATTATGTAAAATTGGAGTCGGCTTTAAATTAAGCTACCCATTCATATGTAAATATGAAAAAACAGTACGTTGTATAAAAAAAAGAAACTGTAGTTTCCCTTTATTTGGAAGACCCTTTTTAAAAATATGGAGCTTTAGTTCCATATGTATGGCACTTATGTATCTCTAAAATGTCGTTTCCAGAACTGAATTTCCATTATGATTTGCAAATACTGCAACAGAGAAAATGTAAAGTGTTAATAAACCCAGTACCCTGCACTCACTATATCTGGTCTCCCACAGTACACTCAACATGGAAATGCAATTATTTTATTACATATAAACTGCTAAATACCTTTTATCACCAGCAGTATATAACAGTCTTGTGACTTCTATCATTGTCCAGCAGAGCACTGATTAAAGCTTGTAGGAGGAGTTTTTATTTTCCTCTGATTGTCCTATGAGGCTGCAGGACCCCTGACCCTCTGTCTGGACAGTGCTGATTGGCCCTGTGCTAACCACATGTACTCTCCCAAGAAAAAAAAAAAAATCTCTCTAGCAATACACACCAAACTGAGCATGTGCAGCTTGCTACCAAGGCTCTATTCCATCAGCAGATGGATTGGGGACTGTGGAAGAAGAGGAGGATAATAGAAGACAGGATCAAACGGCCTTGTTACACAATGCGGTGGTTTAACCCCTTAGGTACCACAATGAGTATATTAAGCATGCTTTACTATATATACAGACTGATTTTACTGTTGTGTGTTTAGTAACACTTTAGGCACTTTAAGCAAATGCCTACAACAACCAATTAGATTTCTTGGATCAACTGAAAGTGAAACCTGATTGCTTGCTAGGAGCAGCTGTTTCACGTGGCCCCACTGAACACAGTAAGCATGCATACATGCAGGTCTTCAAGTCTATGTCTTCAAGTGTATGTCAAAGCAAAATTTAAAAAAAAATTATATTCAATACATCTCTGCTATACATGGACATACACACTTCCCCCATGATTTATCCTTTTAAAGTATCCTGCAAGTACAGACCAATACCTGATGATCTGCTAGAAATGGAAGCACAGTGGTTACTTCCACCTGGCAGTACTAGGGTCTTTGATTTGAATCCCAACCATGGCACCACCTGCCTGGAGTTTGCATGTTCTCCCTGTGCCTGCGAGGGTATCCTCTGGATACTTTGGTTTCCTCCAACACTCAAAAGACATGCTGGTAGGTTTATTGTATCCTGTCTAAATTGGCCCTAGTATGTGTATGTTTGAATGCGAGTTAGGGACCTTAGATTGTACACCCCTTGAGGGTTAGGGACTGATGTGAATGTACAATATATATGTAAATGTAAACCGCTGCGTAAATTGATGGTGCTACATAAGTACCTGTAATAAATAAATGCGCTCAGTTCTTAAAGGGTTAGCTCACTTTTGTATTAAAATGTATTAAATAAAGTGGCCCCAGTATTTTATAAAATTAATCTATTTAACCACTTGCCGTCCGCCCACTATATATAAGCGGCTGGACAGTGGCAGTGCAGGGGGGGGTTGCCGTTCATAAACGATGCCCACCATTTTGGACTGTGCGTGCTCCCTGGGAGCGTGCAGCACCACGATCCGGTGCTCGCTGTGTCCTCCGGACACAGTGGAACACCGATCGTCATACGGGACCTCTGTGCGAGGTCCCGATCATGTGATCACTGATTGGCCAATCAGTGATCACATGCTGAGTAGTAAGCAAGATGTCACTTCTGACATCATTTCTTACTACCTGTGAAATCTGTGAATGATCACAGAGGTCACATGGTACAAGGCTATTCACAACAGCCTTGTACCATGTGACAAGCTGTGACCAATCACAGCTCACACAGTATTTCTCAATGGCTGCAAGAATGCAGCCAGAGAGAAGGAGAAATGATTGCTTTTACAGCCTTTAAAGGTGTAAAAGCAATCAGTGTAAAAAAACAAAAAAAAAACGTCATCACCCCTTACAAATAGTACAGTGTCACCACGGTGACACTGTACTGCTAGGGTGACAGTATGTAAAAGAAAAAAAAAACCTAAATAATAATATAAAAAAATAAAATAAAAATGTAATAAAAATTTAAAAAATTATAATTTTTGGTTATAAACTAATTTGGGTTATTTTGTTTTACTAAAAAGATAACTGAATAAATTTTGGCCAAGATTTATGATGAAATACAATTTATTTGCAAAATGTTATAAGAAAAACACTTTTTTTCAAAATTTTTGGACTTTTTCATTTATATAGCAAAAAAAAATCCCAGTGGTGAATAAATACTACCAAAATAAAGCTTTATCTGCCTCAAAAAATTCTAAAAATTTCATATGGGTACAGTGTTGCATGACCGCGCAATTGTCATTCAAATTGCGCTGAAAGATGAAAATTAGCCTGGACAGGAAGGGGGTGAAAGTGTCCGGACTTGAAGTGGTTAAAATGATATTCCTGTAATTTTGGCCAGAAAACTTTAATTGAGAAAGATCCATTGCATCCTGTGCAGAATCTAGCACATGAGAATTGTTGGGTGCGGCACCAGGATCTCAAGAACCTCTGACATACAACCACTCATGTGCAGTGCACTTTCCCTCCCCCTGATCTCAGCTGCTGCTCTGACGGGGAAGGTATAGCGCACTGCTCATGGAGCAGAAGATTGTTTGTTCCTGGGGGCACATTTAGATGCTGGTGCAGCACCCAATGATTCTTGTGTCCTAGATCCTGTACAGGACATGACGGCTCTCTCAGTGGAAGATTTTCACTGAACAATGTTTTTTAAAATACTGGAGCCCCTCCTTTATTACTTAGTAAATTTTAGTACAAAGGTGAACGTTCCCCTTCAGCCCTGTTGTGGGCTGATAACACACAGCATTTGTGTAAGCTGGGTGTTGTCTGCTCTGCCCATTTTCTTATGCTAAGCTACTCAACCACTCCATGTCTCTGATCTTTTCAAAATAAAGGCCAATTATTCTGTAGTCCAAGATCAGAACTAGAACATAGGAAGTTGTACAGAGCACAGGACAGCTCTAAATTTTATTTCTGTTTTTTTCACTAATCGAACATATACAACAAAATTCTTCTATTGCTTTATTAAGCCAACCAAAAGGGAGCAAATAAAAGAAGTGTCAGGATGAGAGGTCATGCTCATAGACCAGTAGCTTAAGTAGTAGAAAGGTTCCCACCAATCAGTACCAGGTCACCCTGGCAGATGACACGGGCTCACCCGAGGTGTGGAGTCTAAGCACTAACCAAAGCTCCTGATGTTGAAGATGGGTTTTGCTGCATATGAGTACCAGGTTGATGTCCTCAGGATCACCCCACCAAGAGGTAAGCAATTCGGGGTCCAGTAGCAGATATAGCAGGTAGGGATCAAGCAGAAGCGTAGTCAGTAAACAAGCCAAAGGTCAACAAAAAGTGGTAGCAGGTTGAGATTAAGCAGAAGTGTTGAGGAACAAGCCAAAGGTCAGTAATGAATGGTAGGGGAGATACAGCAGGAGTGAAAAGAGTGAGATATTGGCTAGAGAGAGCACAATAATCTGGCATACAAGCAGTGCAAAGTCATGGTTTAATAGGAGGTTCATGGGAGGAGAAAGGAGTTCATCAGAAACAAGGCACAAGGCAGGATAGTCCAAGGGATCAGACAGTCTGTTGCTCAGCATCTTGGATAGTTCATCAAGAAGAGACATAGTCAGACACAGCAGAGGTTGTAGGTTCAGACCCAGGTCCTGACACTAGAGTTTACATACACTTCCAGTTTACAGATTTGTATATCAGGTTAGGTTTAGCTGGTAATATGGCACTACATCCCATTAAAGTGAATAAAATACCCCAGAGGGTAGCATGGACTAGACTTTTTAGGTGCTGAAGAAAAAAGTATAATGTTTTTCTTAGCAAAAGTACAGTATACTGACCATTGGGAAACTCAGGCACTGCCCGAGGGCCCGGGGTCAGTAGGGGGCCCCATGAGATGCCCCTGGTACCTTTTTCATAGGCTTTTTTGAGTTTGGGCAAGGACACAGGGGCCCCATGATCCCCTATTGCCCGGGGGCCCCATGAGTTGTCAGTCCGCCCCTGGTATATATTCAAACATACATGAGACAAAAGTCTTTAAAATAATTATTGAAATGTGCACAATTGTGCAAATTACAATCATTGTTTTAAAGACTTTTGTCTCATATATGTTTTTATTTTGTTTTAATATACAATTTTTTATTAGCAAATTACTTTAGAAAAATATATATGAGGCAAAGGTCTATCAATCAATTATTGCAATTTGCACAATTGTGCAAATTGCAATAATTATTTTAAAGGCTTTTGTCTCATGCCTATTTTTATAAATTATTTTGCTATAAAAAATTGTTTACTTTTGTTTTAATTACTAGTTGTTATCCTTGAGCACCTACAAAGTCCACGCTACCCTCTATCTAGGGTGTTTTATTTGCTATTGACTTTTAGTCCACAGCATGTTTCACCCATACTGAGGCTCTGCAGTGCAGGATAAACTTTCTGATAAAGCAAACACATCTCTAGTGAAAAACAAAAGTGGGTTGTTAAAGAGAAATGTATTTACCCAGCAGAGCAATACAACTCCTATATAGAAGCATGGGCTTCTGGGAAATTCCACTTCCATGTCAACCCTGTCAGTGAATCATTTACCTACTGGGTATTCGTAGCAGGGAATAGGCGAGTGCTGAGACAGAATTCTGAAAGAAATTCATTACTCATTGCGAATAAGTGGAAATTTCCAGACTGGTGTATTTATAAATAAACAAAATTGTCCAAAGTTTCCACGTAGTCTGCAACTCTGAATTTTATATTGTTTTACATTAGACCAATGTTCTAGTCTTTTAGGGGTAATCTGCTCTTCTATGTCATAGTAAATTGTTTGGTTTTTGCTACACTGAGGTTATGCTATTCTGGGCAAACACCCGCTGGTACGGTAATCAACACCTTAACGTCTGATGTGTTTTTGCAGAGAAGGGAAGCAAAATATGTTGATACAATTTGTGCAGTAAGTCTAGGTCTGTGTGAGCTGCAGGAGAGCCCTTGGCAGACATCTCTGAGACCTGGCAATTGTTCCCCAACAGCTGGATCTGTGCACTGAAGCAAAAGACTAAGGTGAAAGTGACTGTACATACAACGATTGGGCTGTACCACCCTCTTGACTTACATTTACAGTATTCCCTGACATTGTTGCAAGTGAGGGCAAATCTCTGCCCAAACATGGGTGCTGGATGTTCTTGTTAGGATGCCAACTATGCAGATGTGGACCCTCTAGCTACACTGTAAGGAATTCCCAATGAGAGGCGGTAGGCTTACAGTACCTGGAGTGTAGGCCAACACTTCATGGTAGAGCAGAGCACCATGGAACAGGATAGACCTGGGAGCTGGATCTGTGGAGCAGAATCCATTCTAGTGCCAACTATGCAGATGTGGACCCTCTAGCTACACTGTAAGGAATTCCCAATGAGAGGCGGTAGGCTTACAGTACCTGGAGTGTAGGCCAACACTTCATGGTAGAGCAGAGCACCATGGAACAGGATAGACCTGGGAGCTGGATCTGTGGAGCAGAATCCATTCTAGTGCCAACTATGCAGATGTGGACCTTCTAGCTACACTGTAAGGAATTCCCAATGAGAGGTGGTAAGCTTACAGTACCTGAAGTGCAGGCCAACACTTCATGGTAGAGCAGAGCACCATGGAACAGGATAGACCTGGGAGCTGGATCTGTGGAGCAGAATCCATTCTAGTGCCAACTATGCAGATGTGGACCCTCTAGCTACACTGTAAGGAATTCCCAATGAGAGGTGGTAGGCTTACAGTACCTGAAGTGTAGGCCAACACTTCAAGGTAGACCAGAGCACCATGGAACAGGATAGACCTGGAAGCTGGATCTGTGGAGCAGAATCCATTCTAGTGCCAACTATGCAGATGTGGACCCTCTAGCTACACTGTAAGGAATTCCCAATGAGAGGTGGTAGGCTTACAGTACCTGAAGTGTAGGCCAACACTTCATGGTAGAGAAGAGCACCATGGAACAGGATAGACCTGGGAGCTGGATCTGTGGTGCAGAATCCATTCTAGGGCACACTTCCAGAAGGAGGTCCTGGTAACTGGACTGGGATCACTCTGAAGTGGATGCGATCGTGCAATCGCGCAATTTGTGTGCAATTTGTGTGCAATTTCAGTACAATTTCTGAAGACTACATTGCTATTTGGGAAGATTTTCAATGATTTCCTGCAATTTGCAGTGCGATTTCCATTATATTCCATGTATGTGAAAAAGCAGAAAAAGTAATGCAAGACCTACTTTAGAAATCATGAGGCAGCAAATCGCAAATGTTAAGACACTGACACTCACATTCATTAGATGTGATTTGAAGTCGCAAAGCACACTTGAAATTGCACTGGTATGATTGGGCACTAAAGCCTGGAAGCTGATTGGTTTTTCTGCACAGCTGCACCAGATTTCTCACTATAGAGTTTTAGTAAATAATCCCCAGTGCTATCCTAGGGTGACAACACTTACTCATACTGTATCTTTGGAGACGTTCCAGTTTCACCACACTACAGAACCCCCCCCCCCCCTTCTCTATAACATAAAGAAAAGGGGTTTCTTTAGCCCTCAGAGATAACTGGGAACAATGTAACTGAAAAGAATTTAGCACAGCTTTAAAACACATTCTACTCTATCTAAAACAAAAAACATTTTAGCTATACATTAACTTTAATTACTATGTCACAAGTGAAAATATCACAGGCACATACTGTATATAAACCTCAGCATCTCATTAAAAAAAAAAATCTCATAAAAAAAAAATAATGCCTTCCATTACATATGCTTTTTCCACACAGAATGTAAACAGAGCTAACACTTTGTCTGAGCCTACATAAAGTTTAAATATTAACAGAGCTAACACTTTGTCTGAGTCTAATTAAAGCTTAAATAAAAGCTTACATTTAATCAAAATTAAAAAAAAATCAGCATATGGGACATTACTTACAATCATTGGGATTTGTTCCTTGTGCTACTGGATGGTGCTTAGTTGAAATCTTCCTCCTCCTATCCACCCCTTCCACCCAGTGCCAAATTGTCCATTGAGTTCGCCCCGAGCTCAAGATGTTCACTGTCCATTGTATGGGTGGACAGTTTACCTGCCTACCAGGACCCTAGCCTGCTTTAGCCAGAAATCATTCATTTAGTGGCAGTACTACTGTTGTAGTACAAGCCAATGGGCATCCTGGGTGACATCATTGACCAACTATGGTCATTACCATATCTGATCAGAGTTGTCAGCTGAATGCTATGTTGACAGTTAGGTGCCAGCCCAGGAGCTGTCATTTGCAGCCAAAGCCTGGCAGGAGAGGATAGTTGGCACAGGTCATTGCATTTGTGTTGGCTGGTGATCAAGTGTAATTCATCTTGATTGACAATGAATCTACATCATTGACATTGGATTTACATCATGGACCAGGTTTTTATTGGGTTATTTACTTTTTTAAAATTACTTTTTTATGATGTTCGTGTTTATTTACTTTTGTACCTAATTTTCTTGTCAATAAGTTACAAAGGGGAATGTCTGAGGCCCCCTTAGTTTAGGATTCTGATAAATCCACTCTGCAGACCCCCACATCCACCAGGCCAGTAATATGGGGATAAGGTGCCTTGCCCTCACCATGTTGAAGGCATGTGTCCTGGTAATTTTTAGGAAGGTGGGGGGGGGGTGCACACTTACTTCCCCCTTTTTCCTGATTAGCCAGGCTTTATGCTGGGATTAGAGTCTGGTATGGACTTTTGGAAAGACTCCATTTAATTTGTCTTAGTTTTTTTTTGTGGGTTCCCACTTATAAATCAACAACAGACACCTATTTGGGATAAACACCATGACAGCAGAGTTTTTAAAAATCCTGGGGTGACCTCCAGAGAGGTTTATGAGAGTTCTGACAATATATCAATAAAAAGTGACTGGTGACTCTGATTAACCTTTAAATTTCATCTGCCCTCTGCAAGGCCAGCCAGAACAAAAGTGTGCCTGTTTTCAGCAACGGATGGTGTATTTAGTAAAAGATATCAGATCACGTAACAATTGTTTACTGAGTTTTTTCAATACTGAATCATGTTGCTAACAAAGAAATATAATAATGCTCTGAAAGGATTGCTCAACCTCTACTTGTCAATAAAGTTAGTGGGATATGTTTTAAAAAGGCATGAAAGGACGGTGGATTATGTGGTTTGTGGCACTGTACAGAGTACTGTCAACACCTACTGGACCTGCCATGGCCTGCTCTTATCAGACTTTGTATATGTAGTGGTACCCCCACAGGAGACGCTGAGTTTGATTGGGTCCCCCTTAAGCTCTGTACGGCCAGGCAACACACATTTTCCACATCTTCACACACAGAGTCTGTAAAACAGTCCTTGCGCTATTATTTGTTGTTTTTATTGAGGGGTTAATAACTTGAATGTGGTCTAGGGATATATGGGATGCCCAAGGAACTGTAAACTTGAGGGCAAACGTCTTAGCAAACTGTACACTGTACAGGAATGTGGATCAGCAAAATAGCACTGTCTCTTTATGGAGCACTGAAGTCCCCTTGGTGTACCTCCCCAGACCCCAGATTAATCTTTCCTCCTTCACCTGGCTGCACAGAGGTTATCCTTGGGCAAGGGATTCCAAGATCTGCCAATCAAGTAGTCCTGGTTGAGAACTAGTTGGGTCTTTCACTGACCACCCTCTCCCTTTATCTGGCCCATGGGGTGTAGAAGTACTCACACTGTCTTGTCCTGTTAGCTTGGTCGGTTGCAGCTGCTTTCAGGCATTACGCTGGGCTGGCTCCTTCCCTGCTGACAGGATTGTCCTCCCTAGGAGACTTGGCACAGACTTCTGCCCAGCAACCAGCTTGCAGTTAGGCGCCTACCAGGCTCCACTCTCCAGCACCTTCCTTCAGTCTATCTTCCACCCAACTCCCCTGCTGCAAAGCCCTGTCATATTTAGGGTTACCCTTGGTCACCATTCCTGGCCTCCTGCCTGGGAATTGGCCAAGTTCCCCTACACATGCCTCCTCCCCTCCTCCGCCCCTCTTACAGAAAGTGCCAGAAGTTTCTGGAAGGGTGGAAGGGCTCCAGAAGCCATGACCTGTAGAGCCTTCCAGCCTGTACAGAGGTGAACTCACTAACTCACTCCCAGACTGACTCATCCCAGGCTGCCCTGTTATTCCCAGGAACCTCATTTTGCTGCAAGAACTACCAAGTATGAAACAACAGATAGCACATCCCCTGCCTTTCCCCAATTCAGTGCTCTATGCCTGAGTAGCCAAACAACAAGCCCAGCACATGAAGATGTAGGAAAGCATGCACAGCCCTGTGGGAGTATTGTAAATCAAAACAGTGAATCAGGGTCGACCCCTGTAGTGAAATTGCAATCGCTTGTCAACCTGATGGAGAGAAAGATGTCTGGACCAGGGGGCATTGAGGTAATTTCCTCTTTTCATCTCTTATCCCATAGGGGACAGAACTGTAAAATTAAATTTACAATAATCCTCTTCTTTGAAGTGTGTATATAGCCACAACATGTTTTTTTTTAAGTTTGGCTGTATCAGGGAAAGGTTAATATTCTTGTAAATTTCTTTGGTGCTGGCTGTGTCTCAATGAAGAGATTTACCTTAGCTGTCACCGTAACAAGTTTCACCATTGGAAAATGTACCCTTGCCTCTTCTCTTGTTCTAGTGACAACACTAACATTTTGGATTTCCCCTGACTTTCTTTTGCAACAACAGGGATTCTAATTCTTCCATACTCTACTGTGAAACAACAAAAAAGAGAGTTTGAGGTATTAATACATTTTAAATTGTTATAATTGTTCAGTATTATAAAAGACTTGTATTTGCTCTTGTATTTGAGTATGACTACAGGCTATAGGCTCCGAGGTTTTTTTATTCAATTATCCTCTAGACTTAAGCTTCTCATGAAGAGTTGACTTCTGCCAAAACTAGGGAATATGAAGCTTTGCTAGCTCAACACAAGAATAGCCCATCTGCTACTCAAGGTGGAGCACGCTCGACTAGAACTTAACCTTTGCAGCACCACAAAAGCGGAAAAACAGCTACGATGCCTGAATCTTAACTTGTTTATGTGGTAGGACAAACCTGGTTCTCTCTTAGCATGTAAGCTTTCTCCTGAACACACCTAATCGGCCCTTCCTAAACTTCAGAGGTCAAATTTCACAGGATCTTCAGAAAATCCTTCAGGAATTTAATAAGTTCTATACTACTTTATATAGCCAACCCCAGCCTGTTGAGCCCTCTTTGCTTTAAGATTGTTTCGGACCTTTGCTGCTTCCAAGCATTGCCGAAGCTCACAGAGAACTCATGGAACAGCCTATAACTAGCGAAGAACTAGGTAGGGTTCTTAAAATGCTGATATCACATAAATCCCCTGGCCCTGACAGCTTATCGAATATTTACTATAGGTCCTCATGCACTATTGATGTTTTTACAGCTGCTGTTTTTGGCTTTTGACGTTTTTTTCTACAGCTAGTAAACCCCCCTGCATGTTTTCCTATGTGTCCATGCACACATAGACTGTAACAAACATTTTTTGGCTGGAAAAAAACCTCAAGACTAGTGGGTTTCTAGAGGAGTTGTTTAGCTGTAAAAATGCTCTAACACTGAAAAATTCTGAAAAACGCGGTAAAGCGCCACTAAACGCTAATGCAAAAATGCTAAAAAACTCACATTTTTAACGTGACTTTACACAACTAACATTATCAGCATTATCAAAATGTCCCGTGTGCATGAGGACTAAAACTTTCTCTGAACAGCTTCTCCCCCATATGGCTCTTTACTTCAATTCCCTGAGAGAACAGTGTGATCCCTTTGGACGAAAATAAGGCTTATATTAGTGTTATCCCTAAGGCTAACAAGGACACTACAGATATTCTTAACTATAGACCTATCTCGCTTATTAACAGCGACCTGAAAATCCTGACAAAACTTCTGGCCTTGTGCCTTAATTCTTTTCTAGCACAATATATTCAGAAAGATCAATCAGGTTTTATACCTGTCGTCAAACGTTAGATCAAATTTGCAGGTCCATAGCTTTGATTTCTGCTGTCCGCTCTAATTGGGATGCCTGTCTCTCTGGAACTGTTGGTCCTCTCTTTAGACCTTCAGAAAGCTTTCGATAGCTTAACTTGGGACTATTTGTTCATTATGTTGAAAGCTTTTGGATTTGGTCCTACATTTCTTACTCTATTACAGTCTAGTACTACACACCCTCGGCTCAAGTGTCCATTAGAGGTTATAGATCCCCATATTTCCAATTCGTCACACTAGACAAGGTTGTCCACTCTCTGCTTTACTTTTTGCACTTGCCATAGAACCCTTAGCTATGGCAATACGCTCTCACTTTGGTATTCACGGGATCCACTGTGGTCCTCAGGAACATAAATGCGATTTATTTGCTGACGACGTTTTAATGTATATTTCCTCCCCTCTGATTACCATACCTAATCTACAATCTCTTTTGCACCATTTCTCTGAACTCTCTGGGTTCTCTTTAAACCCTCGAAAGATGACAGCCCTTAATGTTTTGTTGCTCTCTTTCATGGAACGACAACTTAGGAATATGTATGATTTTCAATGGAACACCAATTCCTTACCATATTTAGGGATTCATTTGACGGCTTCCATCGAGACTCTTTACCAAGCTAATTATCCTCCTCTTTTCAAACACCTTAAAGAGGACCTCTGTCGTTGGGCAACTTACTCCATTTTTTGGCTTGGCAGGATCAACTCAATTAAAATGACGTTATTGCCCCGATTATTATATTTTTTTAGGATCTTACTAAATCCGATTCCGAGACATGAGCTACAACATTTACAGGCCAAGGTGCTTTGTTTTGGTTGGAACCATAGAAGGCCCCGGATGAACCAAAAAATGCTATACATCTTGAAATCTCAAGGTGGCATTGGCCTCCCTAATCTCCATACATATTTCCAAGCCACCCAAATTGCACAATTGGCCTATACTACCGCTAAGGGATCGATTTCCCTTTGGGTTTCTATTGAAGCTCTTTCCTGTCATCCTTTGGTTAGTGTTGGTGCTCTACTTTGGCTCCCTAGTTGATCTCGCCCTCCCATATTATGTCCTACATTATCTTCCTCATTGTCAGTCTGGGATAGGGTATGCCAATCCAAATCCATAGCCTCCTTGCACACACCTTTAGCCCCTGTATTTTGTAATCCTGAATTTATACCTGGCCTGGTCCCATCTGCGTTCCAATGGTGGATTAATAAAGGGTTACTGAGGATAGGAGACTTCCTCCTGGGTGCCAAATCTATTCTCTTCAATATTTCAAGGATAAATTGCAAATACCTTATCAAATTGCCTCTTTTATCCGCTCGAAAATTGTCTTATTGGATGAAACACCCATTCTTACCTCTTTCGAAGTTTACTGTCAAGGTAACAATTTTTCTAGAGGCTGTATTTCTATGGTGTATGCCCTTATCGCTGATCCAATTTGTAAACTCCCCTATATGGACCAATGGAAACAGGACCTGACTATCAGTTATGATATATCAGACTGGCAAGATATAGCCTTAGCATTATCCAAAGTTTCTATCAACACCACCTTAATTGAAGCAAACTATAAAATATTAATGAGGTGGCACCTGGTTCCAACTCGGATTGTAAAAATGCATCCGCTTACTTCCCCAATGTGCTTTTGGCGATGTGGCCAGGTGGGATCTATGTTTCATGTCTGTGGCAATGCCCAATAGTAACTAGATTTTGGATCTGCATATTTAGTTTAATCTATACGGTGATGGGGGTGAATATCCGTAGGGCTCTAGAGACAGCCCTCTTCCATAAATATCCCACTACCATTCCAAAGAACTCCCTTAAGCTGCTTACCTATATGCTATTAGCACCAAGAATTGCTATAGCTAAACATTGGCAGAGTTCTCTTACTCCACTTGAATATGTTAAAACTAAATTGAACTGGATCATGATCAATGACAAGCATGCATGTATTCTACACAATAATGCTACTAAATTTGACAAAACATGGGACCCATGGATTCAATACATCTCTGTACCTTGATCCTTCCCGAGGTGACCCTCTTCTTCTTTCTCTTCTCTTATTTTTATTTCTTTCTTTTCTTACTTTATTAGGTCTTTTCTCACTCCTCCGTGTAATGTGGTTAGATGAGCCCCATTTATATTTGTTCTACAACTTTTTCCTAATTCTTCATGAAGCTACAAGTATTGAGTCTTATTCTTGTGATATATCATGACATTTGTCTTTGATGTTATTTGTATTTTGAAAACTTTTCAATAAAATTCTTTGGAAAATAAAAACCTTGTGAAAGATCATGATTTGTACTTATCAGTTCTGCTTCCTGTGCTTCAGCTTTTCGCACCTGAAGAGCTACATGGGCAGAAGAATCATCGTAGTGGCATAGCAGCCAGGGTATAGAACCACAATGTGCAATGGTGGACTAGTGGTAGCATTCCATAGTTCTGAAAGTGTGTCAGATGCAGTAGGTTCTTCAGCCCACATAGCTCCTTATGAGAGCAGAGGGCAGAGCCATAGGTGTTTGGACAGTTAGGCTACATTTACAAGGTTTTCTAAAAAATGTTTTTCCCATTATAAAGTCCTGTTGCGATGAACGTAAGCAACAGCAGAACTATAGGGCTGGTATTTGATATTGTTATGGTTATATGAAAGCTGGAAGCGGCTCCTCTGAAAAACGATCTGAGTGTGTTTGACAGGTGGTGAAGAGGCAATATATTGCCTCTTCACCACCTCATTTAAACCCATGATTGCTGTGCCATGCATGCCATACATGGTAGTAAGGCAATTAGAGGTTTAAAACAGCTGTGAGGAGGTGATACTGTGCCCCATGATCTTTGACTTCTCCCATGTTGTTCAGGTAGATCTCCACCTCGTTAATGTTGCCTATCCTTGGTCTACGCTATAAAAATATCTGTGAAAAATAAATACATTTGTGTCTCACACATCTCCCCCCTCTCCCCGGGCACTACAGCTTACAGTGGAAAGGTTTGTACCATACTTCACCCCTCTGGCAGGGCAGCAGACCTGTTTATTCTGCAGTTCAGTAACACTTACAGGGCTTGTCCCTCCCCCAACGTGTGACTGGGCAATGAACGTAGAAGCAGTAGACAGACAATCTCCCCTCTCTGTCACAAAAATATATTGCTTATCCCCAGGGCCAGTGCTAGACTAGGCAAGACCAGCTAACTGTACCCCCCCCCCCCCAAAAAAAAAAGAAAAAGAAAATTTTTAAAAAACAGTAGAAAATATTAAATCAACAAACATGAAACTGCTAAATTACTTTTAATTAGCAAAAATGAGTGCCATAAGATGCCACCAGCACCAAAATTAAAGACAAAATGAGTGTCACCGAAGCACTGTATCTATGGCTGGCAGTGGCAGGGTGACAGTTGCAGTGAGTGGAGGATGATGGATCCACATTCTGACAGCTCCCAGGCTGGAATGGGGGGAGAAAAAATGCTGTGACAGCAGACAGCCCAGCCTACACACACAGAGAAAACACCTGAACTGAGCGATCCCACAGAGTGACAGATGCGAAAAAACATACCAACACCAACACTGATCACCAGGTCCAGCAGGCACTAAAAGAGCAGGCTGTGGGATTGTGATGATGTCATCACTCACGGACACATTGCACATGTGATGGATGGCCAGTTGGCCGGCTGGGTCACAATCACAGATACAAGACATCAGAGTCAAACATTACCTTCTTTCGCAGGCGCAGCTACACCTCCATTGATGAATGGGAAGCGAAGTGCTGGAACTCCACAGTGATCATCAGCAGCCACCAGCCGGCTTGCAGTAAGGGACTGAGTCTGGCCCCAGACACCCAGCATCTTCCTCTGTCCTTTCTTCCTCACCTCTGCTGCCCCTCCCCTCAGCCTAAGGATCATTCATGATATGGCAGCATTCCACACAAAGAGAGTACCAGCCTGTGCTGGGCCCAGGTGCCCCTAGGTGGCAATGCACCCTAGGTGACCGCCTAGTTTGCATAATGGAGGAACTGGCCCTGCTCAGCTGCTACTCTGGCCCTAGACAACTGGCATCTTCCTTTGTCCTTTCTTCCTCCCCTTTGACACCCCTCCTCTGAGCTGAAGGATTATTCATGATGTGGTGGCGTCCCACGCAGAGAGTGATGCCCTGTGCTGTGCCCAGGTGCACCTAGGTGGCAGCGCACCCTAAGCGGCTTCCTGGTTTGCCTAGTGGAAGCACTGTCCCTGCTTATCTCACCGGATGTTGACAATTTCACTATTCACAAACAATTCAGAGCAATTACAAAAGGGTGGTCCTCCCAATATATTGAAGGCCACACGGGCACTGTAAAAGATAAGAATATGAGGACAGTCAGACTGACATTCACTTTTTAGATTTGAAGATTTTGAGAATGATGGTTTCATTACTTCGACATCCTTTAAACCTACCGATCACAATGCCTACATTCCAACAGACAGTTGCCACTATAAACTGTGGTTAGCATCAATCCTGCGTAGTCAATTTCTATGCATTAGGAGAAACTGTACTAATACTGGGGGTTATTGCTCACAGGCATTAATGTTAAAGAATAGATTTTTAGAGAAAGGTTATAGTTCGGTAAGTCTTGATGCGGAATTGGGTTCAATTGAGAGGCTAGATAGGAGGGATCTCTTTTCGGAGAGACTGGTAAAAGATAATAATACTAGTGGGTTTGTTTGCCCATTTATCACTTCCTATTCAGTACAGCACAATTCCATTAACAGAATATTAAAAAAACATTGACACATTTTGCACAATGATGGAATTTTGCGGTGCAATGATGGAATTTTGGGGCGTATTTTACCCTCTAAACCACAAGTGATCTTTCGTGGTGTTCTGTCACTGCGTAACAAGGTTGCCCCTAATGTATATGATCCCCCTCGCCGTACCACCTTCTTTCAGAATCTAAAGGGTTTCTATAAATACAAAAGGTGCTCAATATGTCAAATTAATATATGTTCACGCAACGGCACCATGTCCTTTGTGTCTACTGCCGCATCTAGGAATCACTCTATTGTACCTTTCATTACCTGTACTTCCTCTAATGTAGTTTATCTTTTACAGTGCCCGTGTGGCCTTCAATATATTGGGAGGACCACCCGTACTCTCCAAATTAGATTGGGGAACATGGGGAATATCAAGAGAGGTTTCAAAGGGCATAGTGTCTCTAGACACTATGCTAAATTCCATAGTAAGGATCCCACTGGTACTTTATTTTGAGGAATTGATAAATTCACTCCACATTGGCGAGAGAGTGCTATAAGGAGGGAAATCTCCAAACTCAAGACCACGTGGATACATAATGTTAAATGTTATGAGCCTTATGGAATGAATGTGGATTGGGATATCAATGCATTTATCAATAGTGCTTGATGGGCATTTTTGTCCTTTATATTTTTTATTTTTTCTTTTATATCACTTTTCATTCACCTCATTTCTGTTAGGGACCATTAGGTTGGGTCCATGGTCATATGGGTTCCTTTGTAGCTTATCTCGATTTTTTAGTTTTCTGTATATTTTTATAAATTTTAATAGATTTTTTACTTTTTATTTATTTATGAACAATGAATAATTGTTTAATAGATTACTATTATGGGCCTTATGGTCAATATGGCCTATATTTGAATCATACATGTTGTTTTGTATGTTTTTCTTTTTTCCTTTTTTATGTTGAACACTAGATGGCGTTTCAGCTAGCAGATTATATAATTATAATTCTGTCTTCTAATTTGGAATATTTTATCCACTTTAATGTGTAATCATCGATTTAGTATACATTGGACCTTCTATATTTTTAATTAATATTTATCTATTGATTGCCGTAAGAATTTTTGTTTATTTGGGCTGGACTGCAGATTTTCGGTTATGAATCGAGAGCGAGGTCTGGTTTATTCCAGCCCACTATTGACATCTTTTGCGGTTCAGACATATCTTTTTTAGTTCCTTGTAATCAATTGTGTTTATTCCAAATTGAGGATTGGTTCTGGATGCGATGGCTTCCTGTTCCTGTGTAGGATTGAAATTAGTTTTATTCCAAATTGAGGCTTGGTTTGTTCATATTTAAGCACGGTGATGGAGGGCAGCTCCTTAAGCCCCAAAAGATGTCTTTTGATGATGAAACACGTCGTTCGGAGCCTCCCTCTGATGTCATCGTGCTGTCCGCTATTTTGGAAACTGTGAATGCTGTTATTCCTCTTTATATCTGTAAGTAGGATTTTATATTTGCGCAATAAAGGCAAATTGGTTTTACTGTACTATAAGAGGCATGTTTTATTTTCCATGATACTGTCCCGACAACGCCAAGGGAATGGCGTACTAATCTAAGGGGAACCTGGATTCAGATTTGACTTAGAAGTCTGGATGGCATTATATTGACACAAAGCATTTAATGATCCCCTGATTATTTGGTAAGCCTCCATTTTGTCCACATGGTGGTGGTTTTTTCACGTTGGTGACTAGTTGGACGGAAAGAAGATTTGCACATATATACCAGTGATGGCGAAACTTTTTAAGCCCGAGTGCCCAAACTGCAACAAAAAACCAACTAAATAATTTCAAAGTGCCAACACTGCTATTAAACCTGAATGATTCTCTCGACCCCTTCTTTGTTGGTTGGTTTGTAGTTTGGCTTTTTGTCTGAGGTAATTTGCAGAGTTTTGGGGAATCCATTGGTAATTGGGCAGTATTTCAAACATCCCAGTACCAGTCTGGGCAGTCCAGTAGTGGTAGCTGATGTTCTGTACTGTAACTTGGAGGTCTTATTTGGTTACGTAGATTGTTCTTCTTCCAACAGTAACGCTTAAACAAAATGGAAAAGGCAAACAGTACTGGATGCCTTTCACCCTAAGTTGTTCCAGGAGGGTTATTTGTTCATTGTTTCTGGCCCTGTTTAGGATTTCCTCTTTTGGTTGCTCAAACAGCATCTTACCTCTCGGTAAGTCTTTGGACAAGTTCTGTGGTCTTGTGGCTTTGAGAATGTAATCAAATTTCACTGGGGATTCCAAGGGTCACTACAATAAATAGTTGATTATAGTCTGGACGCAGGTCAAAGTTGATTTGGTAGCATCGATTTCGGAATCCCTGATTCTTTTATTGTGGTGGCAACCCCTATCAAGATCATTTAGATATCTGTTAAAGTCAGTGGGTGTATGGCATGGGCAGCACAGTGGCTAAATGGTTAGCACTTCCACCTGGCAGTACTAGGGTTGTTGGTTCGAATCCAAGCCGCGGCACCTCCTGCCTGGAGTTTGCATGTTCTCCCTGTGCCTGTGTGGGTTTCTTCTGGGTACTCTGGTTTCCCCCACACTCCAAAGATATGCTGGTAGGTTAATTTGCTCCTGTCTAAATTGGCCCTTGTATATGAATGTGAGTTAGGGACCTTAGATTGTTTGCCCCTTGAGGGTTAGGGACTGATTTGAATGTACAATATATATGTAAAGCGCTGCATAAATTGACAGTGCTATATAAGTACCTGAAATAAATAAATATGTTACCTTACTGTGATGTCACTGGTTCCTTTTCTTCCTGCCCTTGACTGCTCCCTGCTCCATCCAAGTAGGTATACATTACTAGTGATGAGCCAGACTTCCCTAGGTTCGGTTTGAGCAGGGTTGGGCGAATTTCAAAGAAGTTCAGATGCTGAACCCAAACCCCCACTGAAATCAATAAAACCTGCATCTGTTAAATTAAAAATGCCCATTTTCTGAACTAATAGTTAAGGGGTGTAAAAAAAGAAAGCATGGGGAAGGGGTGGGCACTGACCTGGAGAGCATGTACCAATGCAAAATAAAATTTGGCCAGGAGCAAAGATTTAATAAATGCTTAAAGTGAAAATCCCCACATCCTTTTAATAAGATGCCAGAGGGTACTCTAATTCTGCTTGTGAAGGGGCGCATGTCTGTGATGTACAGAAAGTGCTGCAGAAGACCCTCTCCTAAGGTCTGCTATGTATGTATTGCTATGTATTTTGGGGGACATTTGGAAGGGTCTGTGTGCTGCTGCAAAAAATTGCATACAGCCTTCCCAACATACAGTACATCTTAGATCCTTGAGTTTGGTCTGGATTTTAAGGGTGTGAGGTTCCCCAGACCCTTAATCTGAGCATGTAGCCTGGCTGGCCAAGAAAGGGGGGGGGGCCTGCAGATCTTCTGAACCATATCAGGCCTCATGCCCCCAACATGGGTGGTGCTTTTCCTCATATTTAGGGAGTCATTTAAATATTTTAATCTCCGCCCATTTGCTGTGAGTGGGTGACTTCAGTGATTAGTAAATACGCTTCTTCCTTAGCAACCATTGACAGCCGGAAGCAGTCATGTGTGTTCATGCCAAATGTCATTAACATTCAGTGTTTGAACAGCCAGTGTTTGATCCGTACTTCAGACCAAACACTGAGCTCATCCTTAGACATTACCAGAAGTTCTGCCTGTATATCTGTTACTGCAGCAGAAAGCATGGTTTTAACCACTTGAGCTCCAGAGGATTTTACCCCCATAACCAGGCCATTTTTAACTGGCGAGTGCGCAGTCATACAATGCTATACACAACTTTAAATAATTTTTTTCCCACAAATAGAGCTTTATTTTGGTGGCATTTAATCACCAGTGGGTTTTTTATTTTTTGAGATATAAAGGAAAAAAGACCCAATGTTTTGAAAAAAAAAAACAAAACAATATTTTCTTCTTTCTGCTATGAAACATATCCAACAAAAAAATTTTTAAAATATAATTTCTTCATAAATTTTGGCCAAAATGTATTCTGCTACATGTCTTTGTTAAAAAAAATCCCAATAAGTGTACATTGATTGCTTTGCGTGAAAATTATAGCGTTTACAAACTCTAGTATAGATACTGGAGTTCAAGTGGGAGGCACATATGCAAACTGTTGTAATTCCTACACCGTTCACCCGATTTGGATGTAAATACCCTCAAATTAAAGTGGACAGTCTGCAGTTAAAGCACATCTTGTTTGTTTCATTTCAAATCCATTGTGGTGGTGTATAAAGCCAAAAATGTTAGAATTGTGTTGATGTCCCAATATTTATGGACCTGACTGTACCTGAAGTCTACATTTTAAATATTTTGGGAATAGTTGAAGATACAGCGATGGTAGAAGGGGTTCTGGGAATGTAGGGTTGTGGTTTGAATTGTTATGCTGCACTCTCTTCTGACATTTTATTACGCTTCTATTACACTTTTAAGAATATGCAGTGGGATACTGCAAGAAAAAAAAAAAAAAAGCATCACACCAACTAATATCAAACTGTAGTGCCACTGGCCAGTTTGTATGCAGTTGCTATAGCTTTTAGATCTGTGGCTGACTACTACGTCCATCGGACAATCTGGGGTTTATTTACTAAAGCTGGAGAGTCCAAAATCAGACTCCCTTCTGCATAGAAACCAATCAGCTTCCAGGTTTCATTGCAAAAGCTTCATTGAACAAGCTGAGGTTAGAAGCTGATTGGTTTCTATGCAGAAGGGAGTCTGATTTTGGACTCTCCAGCTTTAGTAAATAAACCCCTCTATGTCTATTAGGGCTGGATAAAGAAATCAGGTGTCACCTTCACAATTAAGTAAAAAAAACAAAAAGATATTCTTTTGCCTAATGACAATAAAGAATAAGATTGGGGTGCTCCTGCTGTTAATTAAAGCAAAACAATAATATAAAAATAAAATGTATTACACATGAAAAGTACATGAAGCCAATCACTGTCTGTGAAAATCTTACTGTTTCATAACACCACAAACAAGGCATTTCCCAAGCACATAGTTGAAAGCATTGATGTTTTTCCAATGCTGCCCTTGAAGTTACAGTAAAATGGAGGACCCTTTCCCCACTGAGTAGTGCTACTTTTACAAATATTGCTTTGCATTGGTACATACAGTATTACCCAGGACAGTGCCCAGCTTCCCATGATCTTTGTTTGACAATCCCTTGCCCTTGGAATGACCAGAGCTGATTTTTAAGATCTGGGCTCCTTTAACTTCAATGACTTCAAAGTTTGAAATTTCCAGAATTGGAATTTTGGGTTCAATGGACAGTCTGCAAATCGAACCCAAGCAAATTTGCTCATCACTAGAGGGCACATTAATTATATACTACAGAGTATATATAAAAAGAGTAAGGATAGGAGAATTAATAATATTCTTGGTGCTCCCTCTCTTCTGTGATATATAGTTAATATTTTTGTTTTCTATAGTTTAATTATTGAAGAAGTGGGCAGCACAGTGGCTAAATGGTTAGCACTTCCGCCTGGCAGTACTAGGGTCGTTGGTTCGAATCCCAGCCACGACACCACCTGCCTGGAATTTGCATGTTCCTCCTGTGCCTGCGTGGGTTTCCTCTAGGTACTCCGGTTGCCTCCCACACTCCACAAGACATGCTGGTGGGTGTATTGGATCCTGTCTAAATTGCCCTAGTATGTGTATGTATGAATGTGAGTTAGGCACCTTAGATTGTACACCCCTTGAGGGTTAGGGACTGATGTGAATGTACAATATATATGTAAAGCACTGCGTAAATTGATGGTGCTTTATAAGTACCTGAAATAAATAAATAAATGTTAAAAGAACACTGTGCCTGTGGTGTTGCTGGGAGTATCTTTGGCCATTGGTGGGTTACACTTACCTGACTTAGTGTTCAGGTCCCCTCCTTGGATTGTTAGAGCATGTCATCTCCTCTACAGATATTCTCAGTTAATGCATGTTTACATGGTATCTAAGGGTCTTGTATTACATTGCATAAAAAAAATAAGTTTGTATGTTTTTTCATTGATGCTTAGTGCAGTTATATGTTATTTCACTGTCTGCTCCTGAGAAATGGATTACCATCTGAAAAACGCATCAAGATGGGTTACAGAGCTGTCTGTTGGCAAGCTTTAGAGAAAATGAAGTATACAGTAGGTGGCTTGGTGCATGATGATTGGTAGAATATGACAAGTGGGGATAATATTGCATTTCATTTTTATGGATCAGTGGATACATTTTAATTGTTACAATTATGTAATAAAATTTCTTTTTTACATTGATTTTTTTTCCTGCCAAAAATATTTTTGTACTTGATGAGAATCAAAGGAAAACTGTCTAAGAACAGGAAAGAAAATATTATTTTGTGAACTTCAGTTGTATATTTCTAGCCATTACCATGACCCACCACCAAAAAACAACCCAAATTAAATTTAAATTTATATTTTGAGGTCTTGTTCTGTGAATTCTGTAATTTCTAGATTTTAAAATGTTTGCAAAGGGTCCCTTTCAAAATAGGGCCTAGTATAAGTGATTCAATACTATGTACATACTGTGCAGGAGACATAGTTGGGCTTGTGGCCCACATGGAAATAATTGTAGCCACATAGATCATCCAGATAATTTGTGTATTCCCTGTTATTAACCACTTTAATCCCGGGCCAATTCTGACTCTTCACACATATGTAAAATTCTACAATTTAGCTAGAAAATTACTTACAAACATTATATATATATATATATATATATATATATATATATATATATATATATATATATAAATATTTTTTTTTGTTCTCTAGGGAATCTGCAAAAAAAAAAAAAATTATATATATATATATATTTTTTTTTTTGCACAGGCCCTAGAGGATAAAATGGTCGGTGTTGCAAGGTTTTATGTTACACAGTATTTGCGCAGCGGTTTTTTCAAACGCAATATTTTTGGACAAAATACACTTTAATTAATCTTATTGCACATAAGCACTATATAATACCCATTTTATGGTAAATATAAAAGATGATGTTACACCAAGTAAATAGATACCTAACATGTCAAATTTTAAAATTGCGTATGCCCGTGAAACAGCGCCAAACTACAATACCTAAAAATCTGCATAGGCAACGCTTTAAACGCCTTTACAGGTTACCAGTTTGGAGTTACACATGAGGTCTGGAGCTAAAATTGTTTCTCTCAGTCTGACTTTGGATGTTAAGGGAGCTTATGATTGGCTAGGTGTTGGCCCCAAAATGTACAATTCCCTTCCCCACTTGCAAGGAAAGGAGCTTTTCATCATTATCTACACAAGTCCCAGTGTCACCAGATCATTTTAGACCAGCAACAGTGTTCCTGATTTCTGCCACACCAGACCCATTGTCACCAGACCAGTGCAGCCAGTAACAGTGTTCCTGATTGCAGCCACACCAGTCCAAATGATACCAGACCACTGCAGCCAACAACAATGTTCCTGATTACTGCCACACAAGTGCAGTGTTACCTCTGTCTGCCGCTTGTACTGACCCTGGCCTGTTTATTGACCACTTTTTCTGTCTGCTGCCTGGACCAATCCTTTGCCTGTTTGCTGACAATGTCTCTGCCTTCCAAATGAAGTGATCCATCTGCACAACCCACCGACTACACTCCTGCAAGACACCAGTCCCAGCCATCTCCTGTGGACAACTGCACTTCTGGAACCACAGGATTTCTTTTATTCTTCCTTTCTTCAGCCTCCTGTATTTTTTGGCCAGTGAACATGGCCTTCCTGGGGCAGACATGTAGCAGTAGGCTAAGCTTGTTTCATAAGAACGGGCTTTGTAAAGAATACCCAATTATGTGCAAGGAAAATAAAAAGAAAATAGCATTTTTTCTTGCACATAATTGGATGATGGAAATCAGTAGAACTTTACCACATTCACTAAGCTCTGGAGAACATGAGGATTATTTGGCTTTTCGTAAATCATACACAATGTCTGGTACAAAATCAGTCCAAACACTGAAAATGTCTCACATGTGGTGTCCCCATACTCCAGAAGAGTAGCAGAATGTGTTTTAAAAATATCTTATTAAATTGACAACTTTGAGTACAAAAATTAATTTTAATTTTCTTTCCAGATTTTCCAAAAACTTGTGGCAAAATATGAAGTCTTAAAAAAGATTTGCCATGCCTCTTAAAAAATATCTTAGGCTGTTTATTTTGCAAAATGTGGTTATTTTGTGGGTGCTTCTACTGTCCTGGCACTCCAGGGCCCCCAAAAATGAGAAAGGTAGTAAGGAAATTAGATGTGGTTAAACTGTAAAAAAGTCTCACATGGTATTGCCAAACTTGGGAAGAGTAGCAGAATGGGGGTTATTTATTAAAACTGGGGATTGCAAAATCTGGTGCAACTCTACATAGCACCAATCAGCTTCCAGGCTTTATAGTCAAAGCTTAATTGAACAAGCTATTTAGTTAGAAGCTGATTGGCTACCATGCACAGCTGTACCAGATTCTGAGTGTATCACTTTTAGTAAATCCTCACCAATGTGTTTAAGGGTGCCTACTCTGTGTGTTAGAAATATTTTAGTAATATACAACTTTGTGTAAAAAAATTGTTTCAGTTTCATTCCGCATTTTCCAAAAATTTGTGGCAAAAAAATATATTTTCAAAAGACTCACTGTGCCTCTTAGAAAATACTTTAGGGTGTTTGCTTTCCAAAATTTGGTAATTTTGAGGCTGTTTCCACTGTCTTGGTGCTTTAGGGCCTCCAAAAATATGGTAGGCAGTCAGGACATTATATGCATAATTTATGCCCCTAGAAAGCCTGAAGGTGCTCCTTGGCCTCTCTATGGCTAGGCTGTGAAAAAGTCTCACACATGTGTTATCCCCATACTTGGAAGAAGCACCAGAATGTTTTTTGGAGTTTAATTGTAAGTATGTCTATGTGTGTGAAATAACTTGTTGAGATGACTGTGAAAAAAAACCCTAATTTTATTTATTACTTTAATTTACAAAAAATTGTGGAAACAATTACCGCTTCAAAAAACACGCCATGCCTCTTACTAAATACATTGGATTGTCTACTTTCCAAAAAGGGGTAGTTTGGGGGGTATTTGCACTGTTGTGGCATTGTAGGGTCCCAAGAAATGAGATGGTAGTCAGTACATCACGACTGATCAATTTTCAAGTATATATACCATAGTTTGTAGATGTTATAACCTTCAAACAGACTAAATATTATAAACCTACTTGCTTTTTTCACCAATGAAATGTAACAGAATACATTTTGGCCTAAATTTATGAAGAAAGATCATTTATTATTATTATTATTATACAGTATTTGCAATGTTTTATAGAAAAAATTTTTTTTACATTTTCATTTATATAGCAAAAAAATTTAATGATTATAATAATAAAAAAATGAATTTGTGTAAAGTGTAATTGTCCATCAAAGTGTGACAGCGGAAGGGGGTGAAACTGTCCAGTCTTGAATTGGTTAAAAGACTGGAAAAGCAATCTCTGTACTGTGCTTCTCTGAATTAGAATTGTATTGGATTTAACTTCTGTGTTGTACTGAAGAGTTAACCTGCCTGCGGATGGTGCCAAGTCAGCAGGTGACCATACTGTCCAGACAGACTGGGTCTATGGAGTTATGTTAATGCATAAAACAGCATTTTCAATAGAACAGTTTTCAAAGTAAAGTGGTTATAGTTGTTTTGCTTGTGTGCACACAGCAGCTATACCTGCAAGGTATACAGACAAGTATGCCATAAGTAAGAGAATTCTTTATGTGCAGATACATTTATCTTTTACAAACACACCTGCAGGTCAGATTCCAGCACCCACCTGTTTAGTTATCATCACTCCTCTCCTGTATAATATGAATACAGTATCTTTATTAGAGTGAATTATTACCTGCAGAAAAATAGCAGACCTTCACATTACACACAGAAGGATTACCGGATTACCATACATGCTGTGAAAAAACAAAGTTCACACGATGGTTCTCGGTTGAATTTGTGTAAAAAAACGACAAGCAGATTATCTGACAACATGGGATTGACATAACGTGTGTACTTCATACATAATATTACCAGATTTTTGTGCAAAGAAGGTACAAATAAGGTATTCATACCAAAGTACAACAAGATACAATAGAAATTCCAACACAGACAACACTACTCGGTATCTGAATAGCACAAAGTACAACAGTGGGAAGCACACTGCAATACGTCAGGACAATATAGACATATCACCATGTCAACATAACATTGAAATGTAGCATGAGCAGGAGTACCAGCTATAAGGCTCCATGCACACGGGGCGTTTTGATAATGCTGGCAATTTTAGCTGTGTAAAGTCACGTTAAAAATGTGAGTTTTTCAGCTTTTTTTAGAATTTTTGCATTAGCGTTTAGCAGCGTTTTCCCACTCCTCTAGAAACCCACTAGTGTGACGGGAGTCACTTTGGGTGGGGGGCCCATGGAACCCAGCTCACTTTGGAGAGGTGGGGAGACCCCTGTCTCAGCTCCCCATATCCCTCTTATGTGTAAATCACCCTGTGCCTGTTAGGGGTACAGGGTGATCTGTCCTAATATTGTGTGGGCTTTGTCTCAGACTGTGTAGACATGTTTAGGAGATAGGTGGGGTGGGGATTGTTGATTGTTTAATGTCATGTGGCTGCATCCCATTGTTCTATTGTTTGTCTTGCTTGGGAGCAAACTATTATGGGATGTATGTGTTTATGTGTATTAGCTTCATGGGGGGGGGTCTCCAGCAGCCCTCCCTCCTGATGGGACTGTCTTCTGGTGTGAAGTTTGACTACCTGTGTGTCTCTTGTTACTAAATGTAGATTTCCCCACCCTGTGCCATTATGCAGAGAGGGGGGATTGTCCCCTGAGTGTATATACAGTGTCTTGTATCTGTGTTCAAATAAAGTAGTCTACCTCTGGTTTACTTCAAATCTGGTGTCGCCTGGATCTTGGGGTAACAATAGTCAGATTCACTGGTCTCATGTTCCAGAGACTGAGAAGCAGCTTATTGACGGAGATACCCAGTCGTGGGTGTCTGGGGTCCGTTATAACTAGTCCTGTTTTTTTTTTTCCAGCCAAAAAATGTCCCGGCCAAAAAACAATGATTACAGTCTATGTGTGCTGGACACATAGGATAACATGCTGGGGGGTTTACTGGCTGTAGAAAAAAAACACCAAAAGCCAAAAATAGCCGCTGTAAAAACGTCCAGTTTGCATGACGACTAAGTGGGAGCACCATGGGGAAGGAGAAAAGAAATAAGAAAAAAAAAGGGAGGGATGAAGGAAGGCCAAAAAGAAAAAAGGTGTAAATGGTGGAAAACTTAGCCATGAAAACCTACAATCTAGATCAGCCTTTCTCAACCAGGGTGCCTTCAGGCTTCTTCAGGGGTGCCTTGGCAAAATGCCCAAAAACTGTGTATAAACCAGCAGGTGCATCAATCCTGCCTTTTAGTACACAAAGCCACATGTTTTCATTGTGCACTTTTATGACCTTCTAGCTGCCAGCATCCTAACAACAAATGACATCATCAGCTGATAAGGAGGACGTCGGGTGCATGCCCATTCCCATCAGCACTGGGGTCACATTAGCAGAGCGAGGGAAAGAAAATGAGAGAGACACACTGGAATACTAGTCGGTACTAGTATTGTGTATTTGCAAAGGTTTATTTGCTTTGGAAGAAAAGATCACCTCTAATGTTGAGTGTACTGGATGAGTGTAGAATAGTTTTTTACATTTTCGATTAGGGTGTCTTGAGCTTGTGCAGAATTTTAAAGGTGTTTTGAGATTATCTATAGTTTCAAAGGGTGCCTTGAGATTATCCATAGTCTGAAAGGGTGCCTTGAGATTATCCATAGTCTGAAAGGGTGCCTTGAGATTATTCATAGTCTGAAAGGGTGCCTTGAGATTATCCATAGTCTGAAAGGGTGCCTTGAGATTATCCATAGTTTTAAAGGGTGCCTTGAGATTATCCATAGTTTCAAAGGGTGCCTTGACTGAAAAAAGGTTTAGAAACACTGGTCTAGATCCTCCAAATATATTGCTAGAGTAGAAGCTAATTGTATCAACCCAACAAATTGTCAAATATATGAGGGCAATTCTTACTTGAGTAGGTAAGCTTATACAGAGGTAGAATAATATTTATACAGTAGCTGTTTTCCCTCCATGCACAGTAGGGGGGGACTACATTTTTATGAGCTCCATCGGCGGTAAGCCATAATCACCACAATTATGACAAATCACGGCTTGAACTATCTTGCTTTGCATGTAATGAGTCTATCTCATATATTAGTTTCACCTTTTAAGTTGCATTACTGGAATAAATGAACTTTTACACGATATTCTAATTTTTTGAGTCTCACCTGTAGTAGGGGAGGTGTTAAAACCTCTATCAGGATTTTACTGCTTTTATTACAAAAGAGCACATCCAGAACAGGCACATCCAGAATGCTTGGCAAATGCAGCGCTCCTCAGACAGGTGAATGCAATGTAAAATTACAATAGAGCAAATGGGGAAGGCGCAAGCACCTAGTGCATTACCAAATATATTTATTGGAAAAATATAAATCAATAAAAATGGATACTCACAAAAGTACAACAACTGAGAGCATATAAACCAGAAGATGCCATGTGATGCAGAATGCACGTGCTCCAATGGCACAGCACTTTACTAGATAAGATGACGCATTTTGGGGGCGCACCCCCTTCCTCAGAGCTAAGCTTAGCTCTGAGGAAGGGGATGCGCCCCCGAAATGCATCAGTTACCTAGTAAAGTGGGGTGCCGTTGGAGCACGTGCATTCTGCATCACATGGCATTTTCTGGTTTATATGCTCTCAGTTGTTGTACTTTTGTGAGTATCCATTTTTATTGATTTATATTTTTCCAATAAATATTTTTGGTAATGCACTAGGTGCTTGCGCCTCCCCCATGTGCTCTATTGTAGTTTTACATTGGATTCACCAGTCTGAGGAGCGCTGCATTTGCCAAGCATTCTGGATGTGGCTGTTCAGTCTGAACTCCGTGGAGGGCCTCTGAACTCGGGGAATGACTGTTTTTTTATTGCTTTAATGTCTCTTTCAGGACCCTTTCACATTAGAATGGAGTGCATGAAAGCTCTTTCCTGTGCGGCTTCCCACATCGCATTCCAGTCGCTCTGCCCTTGTGATCTGCTCCGGGCATCAGTGTAAATTTCACATCACCCCAAAAGCAGATCACAAACTCAGTGCGTTTGCCCTCACCAGATCACATGGTACAAAAGTACTTTTGGTGTTGTGCAGTGCGAAATGGGGCTGATTTCGCACTGCACAGAACTGCATGTGAATCGCACAGGAACAGCACAGCTTCATATGCAGTTCCTAGTGTTAAAGGGAACTTAAGGGCCTTGGCATCTTGGTACATTTTTATTTTTCACACATTAAGGTGTGTTGTGCTAAAGGTGAAGTAAAGTTCCACTATCACAAATTACGAGCAGGCAGGTTCTTTATTGCAGAATAAACATGCAACGTCTCTTCTGCAATAAAATACACCCACCTACCTGCTCACAGTGTTCTCCAATATGTAAACTGAGCTGTGCATGCGCAGCTCAGCTTACATCACCGACACAGTTCCTGTGGGTGCTGAGATGACTCATTCTTGTGCAGGAGTGACATCATCCTATGCCAACCAATGAAGATAGCCAATCAATGGTGTATTTAGGTTTTGTGCTGCCCTAGGCAACACAAAAATCGTCTGCCCCCACGGACACTGGCCAACAGCCCCCCCTTCCCCCTCCTGCGGAGAGAGCCTGACATTGCCAACAACACCCCTGCCCCCCACCTGGGAGAGCCTTCCACTACCCCCCCCCCCCCCCAGTGATAGACAGATGCTCATCTTCACAGCTCCGGACATCCCCGGGAACGAGAGTCAGGCTCTACATACATCGTCAAGCAGCCCGCAGCCTCTCTCGGATCCCACCTGATCCCCATGTTCCCATGGTGCGCGTGTCCCTTCTTTCATTCCTTCTTCTGGGGGGAGGTGCTGCCCCCCTAAAAAAAATGCTGCCATAGGCAAGTGCCTTGTTTGCCTTGTGGTAAATATACCTCTGTAGCCGATGACCAGCACCCAGAAGAAGATGAGGCACCAGCGAGGGGCTGGGACCTTTGAAGAAAAGGTAAGTTTACCTTTGCTTTAACCAGCTGTACTGCTAATATGCTTCATACTTACAGTAATTTAACTGAGCGGTCCTGATTTAGCTCCTCTCAAAGAAGCTAGACTTTTCCAATTCTATTCAGCATTTCTTTATGACTGCCATTTTTGTCTGGAGCCCCCCCCCCCCAATATCCTATAGACTCCACAGAGACAGCGGATTTATGTTCTTATTTGTTCTGAGAATCCCGGTCTCAGCTACAAACCAAACAAGCAGTAACTTTTCCTTTTATTCAGAATGTCATATAAATTTCCCAGACAAAGCTCAAATCTTTCCAATAGACCAGGGGTCTCCAAACTTTTCAGTTAACATTCACGCGCCGAAAAAAATCAGCTTTATAAAGCAACAAATGAAGTATAAATGAATTGATTATTTTTTCTTGGAGTTTTTTTTTGTTATCAGCATGATATGATTTATGAAAAAAAATCAGGAAAACAAAGGAAAGAAATTTCAAATTTGAGCCCATCAGTGTTCCTCCGTAGGCTAGGTTCACACTTGTGGGAAACACGTGATTGAGAAGAATTTCCCGACACACAGGCAAAATACGCTGCTCCTTAGCAGATGCTTTCACTGGTAATGGCACTCCCACGAATCGGAAGACGCAGCGCACTTATAGGTGCGAAAAACCACATGGTTTCGTCCTTGCGTTTTTAAAAAAGGGTCAGGAATTTTTTCCCCACTTTCCCCACAGGTACAGCGGCCCGTTCAACTGAATGGTACCCTGAGCCCATGCAAACACAGCATGCAGGAACCTAGCCTTTCATGAAAGTCCACCCAGACATCAGAATCCCCATCAGAGTCCCCCTTACATCAGGATCTCCATCATATTCTCCCTTTTACATCAGAGTCTACATAAGAGTGCCCCTTACATCAGGATCCCCATCATATTCTCCCTTTTACATCAGGGTCCCCATCATATTCCCCCTTACATCAGGATCCCCATCATATTCTCCCTTTTACATCAGGCTCCCATCATATTCTCCCTTACATCAGGATCCCCATCATATTCTCCCTTTTACATCAGAGTCTACATAAGAGTGCCCCTTACATCAGGATCCCCATCATATTCTCCCTTTTACATCAGGGTCCCCATCATATTCCCCCTTACATTAGGATCCCCATCATATTCTCCCTTTTACATCAGAGTCTACATAAGAGTGCCCCTTACATCCGGATCCCCATCATATTCTCCCTTTTACATCAGGGTCCCCATCAGAGTTCCCCTTACATCAGGATCCCCATCATATTCTCCCTTTTACATCAGGGTCCCCATCAGAGTTCCTGTTACATCCGGATCCCCATCATATTCTCCCTTTTACATCAGGGTCCCCATCAGAGTTCCCCTTACATCAGAATCCCCATCATATTCTCCCTTTTACATCAGGGTCCCCATCAGAGTTCCTGTTACATCCGGATCCCTATCATATTCTCCCTTTTACATCAGGGTCCCCATCAGAGTTCCCCTTACATCAGGATCCCCATCATATTCTCCCTTTTACATCAGGGTCCCCATCAGAGTTCCCCTTACATCAGGATCCCCATCATATTCTCCCTTTTACATCAGGGTCCCCATCAGAGTTCCTGTTACATCCGGATCCCCATCATATTCTCCCTTTTACATCAGGGTCCCCATCAGAGTTCCCCGTACATCAGGATCCCCATCATATTCTCCCTTTTATATCAGGGTCCCCATCAGAGTTCCCCTTACATCAGGATCCCCATCATATTCTCCCTTTTATATCAGGGTCCCCATCAGAGTTCCCCTTACATCAGGATCCCCATCATATTCTCCCTTTTACATCTGAGTCTACATAAGAGTGCCCCTTACATCCGGATCCCCATCATATTCTCCCTTTTACATCAGGGTCCCCATCAGAGTTCCCCATCATATTTTCCCTTTTACATCAGGGTCCCCATCATAGTCGCCCATTATATCAGGTCCCCATCATAGTCCCACTTACATCAGGATCCCGATCATATTCTCTCTTTTAAATAGGGTCCCCATCACATTCTCCCTTTTACATCACAGTCCCCCCTTACATCAGGGTCCCCATCATAGTCCCCCTTACATCAGGGTCCCCATCATAGTCCCCCTTACATCAGGGACCCTGCCACATACTCCCTTTTACATCAGAGTCCCCCCTACATCAAAGTCCCCCTTACATCAAAGCCCTGTCAGAGCGCCGTCCATTTTACATCAACCACCCTTACATCAGGGTCCTCATCAGAGTCCCCTACATCAGAGTCCTCCTTACATCAGAGTTCACCTTTACATGACAGTCCCCATCAGAATCCTCTCTTACATCAAAGATCCAGATAAAACCTTGCAGAGGAGCACATTTATTCTGCAGGCCATAGTTTGGAGACCCCAGTTTTAGAAGACCTGGCACCAATGTTGATCTGCAGTAATCTGAATCTCCATTCTCTGGTTACAATTGCTATTCTGGGAAGTTAGTGCATTGTTTGGGATCATTTCATTATTTTTAAATAATGTAGACCCTGTCTCTGCAAACGTTAACAGCTGGCCAGTCTGTAAAAGAATAAGCTAAATCCTTATGTCCGGTATCTTGTGGGTGAAAAGTTAAAAGAGCAGTGATTGGAAAAAAACAAACATTTATACTCACATAGATGTCCCCTGCTGGCTCTGAGACTGAGCAATCACATGACCACTGATTGCTCAGTTCTAGGTCTTCAGTGAGCAGAGCTCAGTCTACAGCTCTGTGCTCTGCCCCTCCAGTGCTCACTTGAGCACCAGGCTGTGGAGGGAGTTTAAAATCACTGTAACATTAAGATTGTAAATGATGCTAGGTCCATATTAAATACCCCCCCTTACTGCCTCCATCACCTGGAGAAGTTTTTCATCCTCAGGAAGTATCATTCTCATTATATACACTATATTGCCAAAAAGTATTGGGATGCCTGCCTTTACACGCACATGAACTTTAATGGCATCCCATTCTTAGTCCATAGGGGTTCAATATTGAGTTGGCCCACCCTATGCAGCTATAATAGCTTCAGCTCTTCTGGGAAGGCTGTCCATAAGGTTTAGGAGTGTGTCTATGGGAATGTTTGACCATTCTTCCAGAAGCTCATTTGTGTGGTCAGGGACTGATGTCGGACGAGAAGGCCTGGCTCACAGTCTTTGCTCTAATTCATCCCAAAGGTGTTAAGGACTCTGTGCAGGTAAGTCAAGTTCCTCCACCCCAAGCACACTGGTGCGCAGTCATGTTGGAACAGGAAGGGGCCATCCCCAAACTGTTCCCACAAAGTTGGGAGCATGAAATTGTCCAAAATATCTTGATATGCTGACACCTTAAGAGTTCCCTTCACTGGAACTAGGGGGCCAAGCCCAACCCCTGAAAAACAACCCCACAACATAATCCCCCCTCCACCAAACTTTACATCTGGCACAATGCAGTCAGGCAAGTATTTTTCTCCTGGCAACCGACAAACCCAGACATGTCCATCGGATTGTTAGACAGAGAAGCGTGAGTCATCACTCCAGACAACGCGTCTCCACTGCTCTAGAGTCCAGTGGTGGCATGCTTTACCCCACTGCATCCGATGCTTTGCATTGCACTTGGTGATGTAAGGCTTGGATGCAGCTGCTCAGCCATGGAAACCCATTTCATGAAGCTCTCTATGCACTGTTGTTGTGCTAATCTGAAGGCCACATGAAGTTTGGAGGTCTTTAGCTATTGACTTTGCAGACAGTTGGTGACTTCTGTGCACTGTGTACTTCAGCGTGCGCTAACTCCACTCTGTAATTCTACGTAACCTACCACTTCGGGCTGAGTTGCTGTTGTTTCCAGTTGCTTCTACTTTGTTATAATAACACTAACAGTTGACTGTGGAATATTTAGTAGCAAGAAAATTTCATGGATGGACTTATTGCACAGGTGGCAACCTATCACGGGACCACGCTTGAATTCACCGAGCTCCTGAGAGCGACCCATTCCTTCACAAATGTTTGTAGAAGCCCCTAGTCTGCATGCCTAGGGGCTTGATTTTATACACCTGTGGCCATGGAGGTGATTAGACCACCTGAATCCAAAGATTTGAAGGAGTGTCCCAATACTTTTTGCAATATGGTGTTATTACTGCATGATTTTAAGCACACAGCAATTAAATGTTTGAGGATAATACTGGCACCAAACATGTAGCAATTTGACAGAGCACTCAAACCTTTGATTCTATATTTTATCAAAATTGCAAAGCAATTGAGAACATAAAATGTTGATTCTGACTGAGTGCAAAGAGGTGGGATCAAAAGTGGTGTCTTGAGTGGTAGCGGGCATGCTTTATTTCACACACATTTACAATCTGATTGTACAATCTCCTTTGGATCTACGTTGTACCAACAACTACTGTATGTAGTGCAAGAGCCTGCCTGATTGGATACAAATTAATTGGATAGTTTAGGTAGATCCTCATATTACATAGCTTTGGTATATCTAAAATATGTTGTACAAAGATTGCACAGTCAGATTGTAACATGTACAGGGAGCTTTACACCATGCATTTTGAGGTCAATACCACTTCAAGTTTCTTTACAGCTTTTTTTTTAGGATATTTATGTAGCACCCTCCTATATAGGTGCTGGGATAGGTAGATTATAGTTGGTTCCTCCGCTTAACAGGAGAACTGCTATCAATATCTAATAATGATTTCCGCTTAACAGAGAGCTGCAATTGTTTAGTAATGCCTGCTTAGTGTGTTCAAGTGCTGCTAGTTCTGCCCTGCCATCTTCTGTTTCCAAGTAACCTAGGAAGGTTCTGGATGTAGAGTTGGAACTCATGCAGGACACAGTATGAATATTAATGCCACTCCAGCCAATCCCAGGTAGTTCAGCCCTGAGGAATGCTGGGAGAAGGTATTTATTCTTTGAGCATACTGAACCCTGGGTCTTTCCTGGGGAGGATAGCACCAGCCTGGGGAAAGACATGCTGCCTCCCCAGGCACTTGCTGCCATGCGTCCTCAGGTGGGCGACCTGAGGGCCTGAAGTAAGTGAGTGAGTGACCTTCATTCTTCAGAAATCTGACTGGGTTGATCTATCTGCCAAAGATGTGTCTGGTATCACTGGAGGGCATCACTTGGAAGATTGGTAGGAGGCAACCATTCTTTTTTTGGGCCTTGTGACTCACATAGAACACAGTCAATTCAAGTGCTCAGAGTTCCACAAATGAAAGAAGGGACCACAGATGGTGTATGATGAACCATGGGCTTTGACGTAAATGTGTAGTTAATGCAGGCCTCCTCAGATGGTGAAATCTTGTAGCAACTACAAAAAGAGCAAACAGGAGAGCGCAAACGCCTAGTGCACTACCAACTATTTATTATTTATAAAACAGACTTGATGCCAAATGAATACTCACAAGAGTAGAGAATAAAATCACATAAAAGCACAAGATGCCAGAGCGTTGGGAATCGCGTATCGTCTTGTAACCCTGCTGGACTGGCAAGGTGATGATTCAGAGGCAGACCTTCTTCAGAGCTATGCTTAGAGCCAGGGGCGGACTGACAACTCATGGGGCCCCCGGGCAATAGGGGATCATGGGGCCCCTGTGTCCTTGCCCAAACTCAAAAAAGCCTATGAAAAAAGTATCAGGGGCATCTCATGGGGCCTCCCACTGACCCCGGGCCCTCGGGCAGTGCCCAAGTTTCCAAATGGTCAGTCCGCCCATGCTTAGAGCTGTTCTGGAAACACAGTATTTTAGAAACACTGCTGTCCAATTTTGCACTGGTAATTAGCTGCACATTTTTAAGACAGAGTGTAGTACAGCAGGTCTTATCTCAAACTAAAAGAATTACATTAACAAACCTAAAAATATATACATAAACTGTATGTTAACACGTTGTATATGTACATACCAGAACGAGGTGAAAAAAGCATTGAGTTGTCTTCATTACTACTTGTAGTATTTGTTTGGCAATGGTAGCACGCCTGTTACATACTACATTTTTGTTTTCCAGTATTTCTATTTGAAGATGGTACTTCTAGAATGTTGCATGTATAATTGCAATGTGTTTGCTTAGTCCAGCTGCAGCACTGTAGCACACACCCAAAAAAAACTATTTAATCATCTAGATTTTTTAAAATATCTTTATATATAAATACAGTATAGGATAGAAAAAAAGGAATTTATTGTGATCTTGATGTATTTTTGTACTACAAATTTAGACCAGATGTATTCTGCTGTGTGTATACAATCAGTTGCAGAAACTATCCCTGTGGTATTGCTACATATCTCCATGTCCCTCTGCCCAGATGTAAATCTTCCAGTATGTGTGTCTCTCATGTATTTCTCTCAGTCTGGCCCTTTTGTGATCCTTTCAATCTAACCCCCGCGTGTCTCCTTCAGTCTGGTCCTCATGTCCTCCCTTCAATTTGGCCCATGTGTGTTCCCCTTAGTCTGGCCGCCATGTCTCCCTATCGGTTTGGCCCACATGTGCCCCCCTCAATCTAGCCCACATGTCCCCCTTTCAGTTTGACCCTCATGTGTCCCTCTCGATTTCACGCATATGCCCTCCTCAGTCTGGTTACAGTGTGTTCCTCACAGTCTGGTCTGTATGTGCCCCCTTCAGCCTGGCCCCCATATGTCCTTCTTAGTTATGTCCCAGTATGTCTCACAGTCTGGTCTCTGTGCTCCCCATGCGTCAGTCTGGCCCCCATGCGTCCCTCTCAGTCTGGTCCCTGTGAACCTTTCTTAGTCTTGACCCTCTGTCTACCCTCAATCTGGCAAATGTTTGTCCCTCTCATCCTTGACCCATGTGTCCCCCTTAGTCTGGCCCTTGTGTGTCCCCTCAGTCTATCGTCCATATGTCCCCTTTATTTTGGCTCCCAAGTGTCCCTCTCAATCTGGCCCATGTGAGTCCCCCTCGGTCTGGCCGCTGTGTACCCACCCCTAGTCTGGCTCCTGTGTCCCCCCTTAGTCTGGCACCTGTGTCACCTTCAATCTGGTCCCTGTATGTCCCCCTTAGTC
The DNA here is from genome assembly GCF_062004578.1 of Staurois parvus. Lineage (NCBI taxonomy): Eukaryota > Metazoa > Chordata > Amphibia > Anura > Ranidae > Staurois > Staurois parvus. Next base: position 3,380,593 of record NW_028318236.1, read on the forward strand.
TGGCACCCATGCCCCCCCTCACCATCCATATGACACCTTTAGTTTGGATCCCAAGTCTCTCTAAGTCTGGCCCCTGTGTGTCTCTCTTATTCTTGAGTGCCCCGCCTAATTATGCACCCATGTGTTCCCCTTAGTCTAGCATCTATGCCCCCCCCTCAATCTGGCAGTTGTTTGTCACTCTCATCCTTGACCCATGTGTCCCCCTCAGTCTGGCCCTTGTGTGTCCCCTCAGTCTATCATCCATACGTCCCCCTTATTTTGGCTCCCAAGTGTCCCTCTCAATCTGGCCCATGTAAATCCCCCTCAGTCTGGCCGCTGTGTACCCACCCCTAGTCTGGCTCCTGTATGGCTCCCTCAGTCTGGCCTGTGTGTCCTCCTAAGGCTAGCATTGATATGGCCCCTTTAGTTTGGCTCCCAAGTGTCCCTGTAAGTCTGGCCTCTGTGTCACCTTCAATCTGGTCCCTGTATGTCCCCCTTAGTCTGGCACCCATGTTCTTCCCTCACCCTGGCCCCTATGTGCCCCCCTTAGTCTAGCATCCATATAACACTTTTAGTTTGGATCCCAAGTCTCTCTAAGTATGGCCACTGTGTGTCTCTTATTCTTGAGTGCCCCGCCTAATCCTGCACCCATGTGCTCCCTTTAGTCTGGCATCTATGCCCACCCTCAGTCCTTTGTTTGTCCCTTCAGTCTGGCCGCTGTGTGTCCCCCTACATCTGGCTCTGGTGTGCCCCCCTTAATCGGGCCCCTGTGTGTCCCACTCAGTCTGGATCCTGTGTGTCTTCCTTAGTCTGGCTCCAGAGGGTCCCCCTTAGTCTGTCCCCTGTGTGCCCCCCTTAGTTTGTCCCCTGTGTGTCCACCTCTGTCTGACTTCTGTGTGTCCCCCTCAGTCTGGCTCCTGTGTGTCCCCTTCAGCCTGGCCCCTGTGTGTCCCCCTCAGTCTTGCCCATATGTATCCCCCTGTCTGGCCCTTGTGTGTCCCCCTTAGTCTGGCACTATTTTCTCTTCTTCTGTCTGACCCTTGAGGGTTCCCCTTAGTTTGGCCCTTTGTGTGCCCCCCTTAACCTGGCTACCGATTGTCCCCTCATTCTGGCCCCTGTGTGTCCACGTCCACTTAAAATACACAATAAATTCCTTGGAAGGTGTTGACTTACTTCTATTAATCATTTGATATAAAAATGAAGGTGCTTGATTTTCAGCTTCCCCTATATCTGACATTTATAGGAGTGCTCATTGTCTCAGTACATTTTGTACTTTTGTACATTTGCTGTGACCAAGCAAAACATCCTGTCATTATTAGGCATGTATGAAGATGGGTTTAATTCCCCATCTTGGATTATCCAGATTTAGGACAATACAAGCTGTTGACGAGCACATATCATGTCAGTCCCCCCCGGGGCAGAATTTGTCATTATGCACCCTGGTGTCTGTGGATTTCAGTGTCAGCAGAGAAAATGATCAGCATCAAAAAGACAAGTGATTTAATGTCTAGTGAAGGAATTCATACAACTTTAATGTTGCAGTAACACCTCTTAATAACCTTTAAACATTCCCCAAACCAATGAAAAGTTGTAGTAGTCATCTTAATAGCACTTGAGATAATGTTGGTAATACTCTTGATTGATGGTTCTAAACTCAGTAGCAAACATTTATTGTATTGCAGATTACCAATTCTTAGGGCCGATTCCCACTGCAATTTTTTGCATTCGATGTGCTCCTGGATGTGCGGTTTTGATGCTTTCTGGTACGTTCTTAATGTGCTTTTCATGCTGTTTTGTGTTCCAGCATGGTTTTCCCCTTCCTTTTAATTCAAGACATTCAGGGAGTTTCGGTTCATTTTTTATGCGTTTTGACACATTCCAGCTGCGTTCTATACAGAAAAAAATGCAACATGCGTTTGTTAATCGCCCTGGAACACACTGCACTGGTGTGAACTAGAGTCAGTGTAATATATGGAAAACACTTTGTATGCTTTTTTGATGCAGAATAAAAACATACTGGACTTTATCTGCTCTGAATCAGCTCTTGGATGCGATGGCTGCATTTGTTTTCTGTATTAGGCTTTCTTTCCCTTATTTTCAACTTGTGATCTGGCAAGTAAGTCTGTTGTTTTTCAAAAGAACAAGCTCTCTTGCAAATGTAGCAATTACAGGGATGAAACAAATCATTTACCACTGACAAGGTGCCTATAATTATCTGCTTTATATTTATTTATGTAAAACCTTTATTCTCAAAAGAAAAATAACTATTGCTGTAACTGTGTGTGTAACCGCAGTGTGAGCTGGAGTTTGGTTTCAATTTGCCATTGTATTTAAATCTGCTAGTACATCTAACATTCTGTTCCCTCCAGATTAACAATGCTGCTTTCCAAATGCAGATTTAATTTAGTGTCACTTTAGGCAAACATCATATAAAAACACTCCAAGCTACCCTGACCCCAAAAATCATAAAATCTAACCAAAGACCTGAAAAACTTACCTTTGCTATAGAAACCACAGCTTTTGGGATTTAACTTATTACAGTTACTTACAAGTTGGCAACAATTTACATACATATCAGTCCCTGCCCCAAAGGAGCTTACAGTCTAAGTCCCTCCCTCACATACTAGGGCCATTTTACACAACCCAAAAAAAATAAAAAATTTGCACTACCCACAAATCACCAATAAATAACACACAAAATAATAAATACTGTCTGTATGTATATACAGTGCCTTGAAAAAGTATTCATACCCCTTGAAATTTTCCACATTTTGTCATGATACACCCAAAAACATAAATGTATTTTATTGGGATTTTATGTGATAGACCAACACAAAGTGGTACATAATTCTGAAGTGGAAGGAAAATGATAAATGGTTTTCAACATTTTTTTACAAATAAACATCTGAAAAGTGTGGCATGCATTTGTATTCAGCCCCCTTTACTCTGATACCAGATCATGGATAAAGTTGTGGAGAAGTTTAACCATTAGCCGCCCGGCCAATGGCCGTTTGGCGGCTTCAATTGTGTCCCTGCATTCCGGGTGCACGCCATTTGGCGTGCTCCCGCACATGCGCCGTCCATGATGCCATCACATGATGCCATCCATTGTATACTAGTGCCTAGCTGTAAATGGTCACAGCTAATCACATGCACATGTCATGTGATTAGCTGTGACCAAGTCACAGCTAAGCACAAAAAAAAAAAAAAAAGCTGAATGAATCGATTTCATTCAGGTAAATGCTTGCTTATAGCAAAGTAATTCTTTGCTATAAGCAAATTGTGTAAAAAAAAAAAAAAAAAATACTGATCACTTGATCACTTCCCCAAAGTAGTACAATGTTACTATGGTAACATTGCATTACTTTGGTCAAAGTAAAATATGAAAAAAAAATCTTAAAATTTTTTTAAAAAAAAAATGTAATAAAAAATTAAATATAATAAAAAAATAAAAAAAAATTTAAAAAAAATATATATATATTTCTTTTTCATACTGTCACCAGTCAGTGTCCCTGTTCACCGCCATGCCAGTTATATCATGACGCTGTACTGCACTGGTGACAGTATGTAAAAAAAAAAATAGTGAAAATAATTTTTTTAATTTTTTAATTTTCCGAAAAATTATGACAAAAAAATACAACTTCAAAAAACTCGCCATGCCTCTTATGAAGTACATCAGACTGTCTACTTTACAAAAAGGGGTCATTTGGGGGATATCTGTACTGTTCTGACATTCTTGGACCTCAAGAAATTAGATTGGCCGTCAGTACTTCAGGATTGATCAATATTCAGATCTATACCATAGTTTGTGAACTCTATAGCTTTCCTACAAACTAAAAAATACATCCTAATTTGGGTTATTTTCACCAAAGACATGTAGCAGAATACATCTCAGCCTAAATTTATGAAGAACAATTATTTATTTGTAAACTTTTATAACAGAAACAAAGAAAAATGTGGGGTTTTTTTCAAAATTTTTGGTCTTTTTTTGTTAATTTAGCAAAAAATAAAAACCCCAGCGGTGATTAAATACCACCAAAAGAAAGCTCTAGTTGTGTGAAGAAAATGATAAAATTTTAGTTTGGGTACAATGTTGTATGACCGCGCAATTGTCATTCAAAGTGTGAGAGCGCTGAAACCTGAAAAATGGCCTGGGAGGGAAGGTGTAAAATTGCACGGTATTGAAACGGTTAAAGCAGGGTTAGGTTATAAAAAAAATATCCCATGCTTTGAACATCTCAAGGAGCACTGTTCAATCCATCATCAGAAAATGGTAAGAGTATGGCATAACTGCAAACCTACCAAGACATGGACGTCCTCCTAATCTGACAGGCCGGGCAAGGAGAGCATTATTCAGAGAAGCAGCCAAGGGGCCCATGGTAACTCTGAAGGAGCTGCAGAGATCCACAGCTCAGGTGGGAGAATCTGCCCACAGGACAACTCTTAGTCGTGCACTCCACAAATCTGGTCTTTATGGAAGAGTGACAAGAAGAAAGCCATTGTTGAAAGAAAGCCATAAGAAGTCCCATCTGCAGTTTGCGAGAATCCATGTGGGGGACACAGTGGAAATATGTGAAAGAAGGTGCTCTGGTCCGATGAGACCCAAATTTAACTTTTTTGCCTAAACGCAAATTGCTATGTGTGGAAGAAAACTAACACTAAACATCACCCTGAACACACCATCCCCACTGTGAAACATGGTGGTGGCAGCATCATGTTGGGGATGCTTTTCTTCAGCAGGGAGAGGGATCCTGGTCAGAGTTGATGGGAAGATGGATGGAGCCAAATACAGGGCAATCTTAGACGAAAACCTGTTAGAGTCTGCAAAAGACATGAGACTGGGGTGGAGGTTCACCTTCCAGCTGGACAACGACCCTAAACATACAGCCAGAGTTACAACGGAATGGTTTAGGTCAAAGCATATTCATGTGTTAGAATGGCCCAGTCAAAGTCCAGACCTAAATCTAATTGAGAATCGTGGCAAGACTTGACAATTGCTTTTCACAGACGCTCTTCATCCAATCTGACAGAGCTTGAGCTATTTTGCAAAGAAGAATGGGCAGAAATGTCCCTCTCTAGATGTGCAAAGCTGGTAGAGACATCCCCAAAAAGACTTGCAGCTGTAATTGCAGTGAAAGGGGGTTCTACAAAGTATTGACTCCGGGGGGCTGAATACAAATGCACAACACACTTTTTAGATATTTATTTGCAAACATTTTTGGAAACCATTTATCATTTTCTTTCCACTTCACAATTTTGTGCCACTTTGTGTTGGTCTATCACATAAAATCATCGTTCATGAGATCTGGTGTGGGTGTCAATTACCAACACCTGGAAACAGATCGCCAAAAATGCAGTGCGATTTCCAGAATCGGATCACATGGGTGTGAACACTCATGTGATCTGATTCAGGTGCAGCAAAAAAAGGGTCCTGCACCATTTTTGGCGCGGTTGCGGTGCGATTTGAGCCATACAAAATGAATGGTTCAAATCGCACAGACATCTCATGTGATTTGCACAGGCTTGAACCCAGTCTCAACCCAGGCTTAGACCCACCTATTAATATAGGGAGCCAATAGCCCCAACAGATTCAGAACTGTCACTCAAATTACACTATATACAGTAGTATTCTTATTTGATCCTCCCCTGGCTGCTACATAAAAGGTCATAAGGCATATGGGGAGGGCAGGGCTGAGGAGCGGGACCAACACAAACCCTAATTAGACACTCCCAGAATAGGGAGGAAAGAGGGCTATGACACACAAGGTGGGAGTGGGCTGTGCTGGGGAATTGACTCTTGTGAAGTACTTCAGAGGCATTTTTAAGTTAATAAATCATTTATGGCAAGTAGGCATTTAAAATACTTGATTATTATGTGCTTTTACCTGAACATTTTTAAGTGGGTAAGAGGTCAGGTAGAGTTTGACCAATCTATAACATGTTGGTAGATATGATGATTTATTTATAATAAACTATAAAGTAAAAAGAAGCTGAAAATTGGTATAGGCCATTCGATTTTATAGAAAATGGCGAGCACATGTACAATTTCTTATCTTTAGTACAGCTTCAATGCTGCAGTACAGTTTACATGCTTCGTACGTAAGAGACCAGTGATGGTTTTCTCTAAAAATGGGATAGAAGGACAAAATATATGTGGCTTGTTAAATGGCTGTTTTTACCATGAATCATATAATGCATTGCAGTTAGCCTTGACTCAGAGTTCCAGATTATTGAAATAAAACAGCAGAATATGTAAGCTCTTCATATTCACTTTTACTTGAATGGACGCCTTTCAGCTTTAAAGTTATTTCCCGTATTGTGATCAACTTTAAAAATAACATTTGCCAGAAGTCATGGAATGCAACTAATGTCCATAATAATTCGATTACAACGGCCATAAATAAAATAACAGGCTTTCTCTGTTGTAGATGTACTGTATAAACAATGGGGAGATCTGGCAAAGGCAAGGACCTAGTTACTACCTTGTGAGTACAAGGACTGTGGAGGAGATACAGGTCCATTTTCAAAGACACAGCTCAAAGTTGAGATCGGTTATCATTTGGTGATGGATGGCGATTGAGGACGCTTACCCAGAAACTGGCTTCAGAGTTTAAACAACCACAATAGCAATCGCTGCAGCTGCTATGGGGCCTCAGGTGGAGGAGAAAAGGGTAAGTGACAAAGTCCACGAAAATGCTGCTCTCCTATTCTGCCCAGCCTGAATGATAGGGCCTTGGCTAGCCCTACTTTGAGTGAAGATGGATCTGATGCCTTACAGAGCCTGTTTTGGCAAATGGTCATTTTGCAGATCCAACAGCAGTACCAGAGTCTCCTCTCCTTCACCACAAGTAGGTTACCACTGATCCCAATGGCCTTCTTTTAGTGGACCACCAATGAAAGGGGGCCCTTCTGTCCCACTGGCTACAAAGATAAGGGGATCCCTCCTTTCCCACTGACCACCAATTTATGGAAGCAATGTCTTCTACAATGACCACCAAAATAAGGTACTCTTTTTTTCCCACTGACCACCAGTCTAAGGCAGTTCATCTCCACTTACCACTAAGGAAAGTGGGTGGTCATCTACCCTGACTGGGGTGGGAGAGTACAGAAAGACAGACAGCCTAAATGAAAAGATAGAGCTTAGAGGAATATCCTAATGAAGATCTATAACTAAATATTGTCTGGGAGTACATCCAGGGACATGTATTCTTTTCATATTTAGAACACCGTATAGAGTTGGTAACTATTGACACTGATTTGCCTGAACACCGCAAATTTTATGCAGCCAGAAAACAATATGCATTACACTGAAACATTACTCAAGACACTTAGGCCATCTATGACCAATTAGTGAACTGTTGCTTGTGCAAGAGCTGTTTTGTTATCACTTATTTCCTTTGATGTAGTATCCCCATGGATGACAAGTTCAATACATTCTTTTAAAGGAATGGGACTCATTTTTAAAAATAGAACTTGATGAGTCACGGAACCAATTTCTTTTCATGCTTCTTTGTATCTTCCAGCATGGAAATTAGCAGTTGAAAGGAGATGTCATGACAAAGCATGCTATGGTAATATTACAATACAAAATGGCCTAAAATTAAAATAACTATTCGTCAGGTCAAACCCAATAATTCAGGATTCTGGACTGGATCAGAGGGAGTGTTGCATCCCTGTAGATCTGCAACTTCTATGTTGAATTTCTCACTGCTGTAAATGTGAAGACATTGTCAGGGATGCTATGAGTCACTCTAGGAAAAGACTACAAAACACTTTCCCCTCTCTTCTGCTCCATAACATAGAAGGGTGGTTTTTCTGTATTTCCAGGTACAATCATAACTGATAGAGCAGGAACAAGCATAGTGCCCAGGACGTTATCAGCTAGATTTCTGGCAGTATCAGCTGGAATTTTTTGCACAGGGTATTTCTGTAGATGTTTATTAGTCTGCTACTAGTTTTTGTAAAGTTGACTACGCATGTTATAATCTGCTTGTACAATCTCTAATGGATTTAAAGTCCAACTCCAGCCAAAACTTTTATGTTGTTTTGGATATGTTATGGAAGGGTTGGACCCTTTTTACTGACAGCTGTCTTCCTACTATGGACATTTCCCATCCTTTGCAGTCATTTTATTTTGTTCTGAATAGAGTATGGAGGGTTTTTTTTTTTTGTTTTTGTAAAACATTTTTGACGAGAAGGAATTCTGAGTCATTTGTATAGTACCACCAGTTTGCACAGTGCTTTACAAAATAAAGGGAGACAGTCATGTTGCAGTACAATTCACGACAAGTGGGTTAGGAGAGCCCTGCTTGTGAAAGCTTAAAATCTAGAGTGAGGGGCAAATGATTCAAAAGGTAATAACTGTGAGGGATGAGCGGATGGAAAAAGTAAAAGTTCAGTTTATAGGTTGAGGAGGGATAAACTTCCCTAAAGAGCTGAGTTTTCTGGGATTGCCTAAAGACTGACAGAGTAGGAGACAGCCATACATATTGAAGTAGTGAGTGACAGAGGATGGGAGAGGCTCTGTAGAAGTCCTGGAAGCAAGGAAAGGAGGAGGTGACAAGAGGGCTAGAGAGAAGGAGGACTAGGGAAGATTGGAGATATTTTTTATCAGTTTGGGTGATATTGTAGGATAAGGTAGTTGATGTAGCTCATGGCAGATTCATGGACGGCTTTGCATGTTGTGGTTAGTGTTTTGAATTGTGATTGTTGGGTGAGCGGAAGCGAGTGGAAGGATTGGCCAATAAGGGGTGGCAGACACTGAATGGCTGGTATGATGGATAAGCCTGGCAGAATCATTCAATATAGACTGAAGTAGCGATAGGCTGTGTAAGGGTAGGCCAATGAGGAGGGTGTTGCAATAGTCAGGCAAAGAGATAACATGGGAATTCATTATTAGCTTTGTGGTGTCATTTGTTGAGAAGGGGCATACTTTGGAAAAGTTGCAGAGGTTAAGATGTCACAAACTGGACAGTGATTGGATGTTGGGCTGAAAGGGGAGGTCAAAGTCCAGGATAACACCTAGCCCCCTGACATGAGGAGAAGGACTGATAGTAATATTCTGATTTTGAACAGACTGAGTTTGAGGAAGTGGTTTGACATCCATACTGATACTGCATGTCAGTTAGTAATCTAGTGATGCACAAGGAGACAAAAGTGGCGAGCTGATGAGTAGGAATGTTTTTGATGTCATGACAACACTGGATGCCATGATTAACAATGGATTATATCGATGGAACCATTTTTTGGCTTTTTTTTTAAATAAAGGACAGTCAAAAACTGTTGTGATTTTATTTACATTGTACACTCTTTTGGTGAATGAGTAGGGGTACTATGTACCCCTACTCATTCACAATGGGAAGGGGGCCGGGATCTGGGAGCCCCCTTCTTAAAGGGAGCTTCCAGATTCCGACATGTCACCCCCCGCAGACCCCCACAACCATAACCCAGTAGCCTCCCCTACCCCAAAGCACCCCTCCATGTTGAGGGCATGTAGTCTGGTATGGTTCAGGAAGGGGGGGGGGCACTCATTTGTCTCATCCTTTCCTTGTCTGCCAGACCTGTACTCGGATCAAGGGTCTGGCAGAAATTTAGGTGTGACCCCACACTTTTTTCTCCCACTTTTTGGTGGTGGGGTTCCCCCAGCATGCTCCAGTCGATGACATCACAAGGGGACTGGATTACCTGGTTGACGTCACCAGGTGTCCCCACCCCTTAGATATTTAAGAACTGTCAGGCCGGCAGAGCTGTCAGATGGCAGGAGCCTGCGTCGAGAGCAGAGACTTTTTTTGGGTCAGCAGCATCGTGAATCGTAATTGACTTTGGATCTACTTGGGGGACATTTTTATATTTATGTTGTTTTAATAAAGAAATTGTCAAAGAATGAGTAGCAGTACCATGTAGCATTGGTTTTAGCAGTTTGTAAGGTGTTAGTGAGCTTTAGAAGAACAGTTTCTGTAGAGTATTTCAGGCGAAAGCCAAAATATAATGGGTTGAGAAATTTGTTAGGTGATAGCTCACATGGTTGTAGACTAGGCATTCTAGAAGTTTGAAGGCAAGCTATAGCAAGGAGATGGGTCTTAGACCGATTAGATTGGTAGTATCCAGCGGGAGCTTTGTGAGTATCGGGGTGACCAGGGCATGTTTTAAAGGTCTACACTGTCTTTATATATCAACAGACTTCTGCTATCATCTGTCTGCCAAGCTTGTAGTGGTCAGGGCCTAATTTGCCTACATAATGTGTAGTGAGGGGAGCAACTGTGTCCAGAGAAGATGAGAATTACCAGTTATAGACAGAAATGGCCAGGTCAGGGCAGAACAGGAGTGAAGTTTTGTCCTATGTTGAAATCATGGTAATTGGCCAGATCCTTGCTTTCCTTGTTTAAAACACCTGATGATACCTTGTGTGCTCTTGCTTGACCCGGCTTATATCTGCTTTGTGTAAAACCGTGTATGATCCACCTTGCTCTGACCCTGCTTTCTCCTTGCTGCTGATTTTGTACCATTTGGACTCTGATCTACAAGCGTGAGACCTTGCTTGTTCAGACTATGCTTCTGCTTGACTCACCTGTGTTATCAGACTCACTGTTGGCCATTCTGACCTGCTCCTGCTACAACCAAGTACCAGAAAGTACTCAGCCTACAGTCTTGCTTGTGGTATGTGCTATTTTTTCAGAATTTTCTGCATATGTAGAACATCTGAACTGTTTCACTATCACTGTCACCTATATTCCTGTCCCGACAGTTGGCAGCAGAATAGAGAATGGTTGAACTGGTGATGTATGGATCCTATGGAAGCATATACACTCAAATTGACCTCAGAATAAGTTCCCTCTGTGACATAGCCAGTAAGCCTGTTATTTTTCAACACCAAGATGTCCTGCAAAAGTGGAAATTAGAGAGTTTATCCCAAAAGAAAAACAATTTATGCATTACTTTTTTTAGCAACACAGGTCATTCTACTCCCCCTCCTAGCAGTGACTTAGCTCACTCTGCTTTCAGTCCTGTAATCTCTAATGCATGTGTAGGTGTCGGCTATATCAATATGCCATTCAGAGACATTTACAGATGAGACTATGGTTAATACTTTTTCCCCTAGTGCCCAGTACTAGAACTGCTACATCACTTCTTGCTAGCAAAGTGGATCCAGTTCTTCTGACAACAGAGGATCCTGAATTGAATTACCATTACTCCCTACTGTATATGGGCCCAACCATTGCTAGCAGAAGACAACTGCTACTATCACATCAGGAACTTTAAACATTTCAGGACTCAAGTTACTATTTCTAGTTAAGGGACCTCTTCACATCTAAGCCATTGTTATTCAAAATAGGGTGTCTATACTGATTTAGGACAGGGTGTGTGTGTGTGTATATATATATATATATATATATATATATATATATATATATACACACACACACACACACAAAAAGAATTCTTTGCATTCTCTATTGTGGTTGTATAATCTGTTAACTGTTGCTATTTGGTTATTTCCATTTTATCAGTGTTTTGCTTTTATGCGTTACCTGGGGATGTACCTCCTAAACCTTCATTCTGTGGTCTACTCTTTTGAATGAGCCTAATATTGAGGTGTTACTAAAGAATCGTGTCTCTTGCATTATTATTTCATACTGTTGAAATATGTCTGAACCCAGAGTGTCAGCAGTGTCTGGAGGCTTGTATGGTCAGGGCAACCACTGGGGACAAGCATTATCAAGCAGCCCCTATGGGGATAGCGCTATACAGGGGTAGGCAACCTTTGAGAGGTGGAGATCTACCTGAACAACATAAAAATGAGCAAAGATCACTGGGGTTTGATGCCCCCTTTTTTTTCCTGTGACCTCTTTTCAGCTGGCAGTGGACTGAAGTCCACTGTAGGCTGACGACACTCCGCTGGTCCAGACTGGGGAAAGATGCCAACTTCACAGTCGGGATCCACCCCAGAATCTGGAGCGGCACCTAGCTCAGCCTCTCAGCGAAGTGCTGAGAATCTGAGCAAGCCGCTCCCGCCCCCTTCACTGCCCAGCTCTCTAGTGAGCACTGGGGGGGTCTGAGCAGACAGCGGTGCTCACCGTTTGGAGGTGTAGGGCAGTGGATGGTGTCAGTAGAGCAGTGTGAAAAGTGTCAAAGGGTAGGGGTTGATGTAAGTAGTTCATTGGACAGTGTCAGCAGTTTTTTTATCTGTATTATTTTATTTTTTTATTATTTTTAAAAAAAAAATTCAATTATTTTTTTACAATACTTTTTTTTATTTTTTTAGGAACGACAATGGGGAGCTTTGGTGACATATCCGGGGTCTAAACAGACCCCTGATGTCTCACTTTTCAGATAGAAAAATGGACTGAGGACAGAAATTCCCCAATAACTTTCTCTGCACCCTCAGCTACACTGGACAGTGAATAAACGGGTAGTGCTCTGTGCTGACAGCCTTCCCATTCATTCACAAACTGAAGCATCGTAAACACAGTTTACGATGCTTCAGTTATGAATGGACACAGTCAGCGATCTGTACCGATCACTGACTGTATTCATTCAGAAAAGGAAGGGGCCAGTAAATATGTAATTTTCCACTCTCCATCCTGTAACATCCCCCACAGCTGGCGGGAGGGGTGTGGCGGGGGAGCCAATGGTGAACAAAGAGGCCAGGCAAGACAATGAAGTGGAACCTGGAGAGAAAGGGCGGTGGGGATGGCTGTATTTTCCTCCCTGCAGCAGCTGAATGCCGTCAGGAAGGTGAGGAGGAGAAGCTGGCATTTCCGGCATTCAGCTGCTGCAAGGAGGGAAATACAGCCATCGGTTCCACTAAATGCTGCCCCCACTGCCCCTCCTCTCCAGGTTCTGGGGTTGGCAACCAAAGGATGCAGTCTACCTGTCAGCTGCCCAAAATCAACTGATAGATTGAGATCAGTGGGTTGCTGACCCCAGCTCTATTGCAAATGCAGAGCAGGTGCACTGGAAATTAGAGTTTTTTAGAGAAAATAGAGTGCTGAGATCAAATTTGTACAACTTCACTGTTCCTGTTGTGAACTTTGAGGATGAACTGCTCCTCTGTGTCTGCAGCTAGAGAGGCTGGTGAGGCCCTGTTTTGAAGCACATTTCACTGTTTGTTAAAAATATGTGAACACTTGAATTTCCATAGATGAAAATGCTACCTCACCCCATAACCTGCCATTGTATGAAAATACAGTATGTCCATCACCTTCGCAAATCATTAAATTGTAAGGTTTCATTTTTTCAGAGATTAGAAGTTCTTTTTAAAATATTAAGAATATTTTAATAATTTGTAAAAGTTTGGGAAGAATGTCAGTTTCTTACACAATAAAAATCTAAGGATTCTGGCTGCTAACCAACATATGTTACTTTAGAAATGTTTAACTGTACTTGCTCAGTAAAGTATTGGGGATCCTAAAGGATACGCATAGGGATTCAGTGAAATACCTACTCTAAATACCTTTTTTTTTATCTAACTTTGGACTAATCACCAATATTCTTTGGCCAAATTATATAACCACCAGTAATAAAAGTTCCTGTTTCCTCTCAATACTTAAATCAAGTCTAACTGATCGTGGTCAGATACCTTTTGTTTGAAATCTTGTATACATTCCCCTTCTAAACAATGTTAACACTAAGATGCTTTCCCAAACATTATGCTTAACCTTCAAGCAGATAATAAGGCACCAATGTATGTTTCTCATGAGGATTAAGGTGTTATTTTCCTTTAATTGGTTAAAATGTGTTTAGGAGAGATGTAAAACCCTTGGGATTAGCTCTTTCTGAGCAAATAGTCTCAGAAAAAAAAGCAGCTTCAATCAAAAAAAGTTTGAGGTCAAATGAGGTCATAATTTTAAGTGTATAAAAGTGGCCTACACTATACAATCTGATTGTATAATCTCTATATGATCTCTTTTAGATTTACCAAAACTATATAATAGGAGGACAAACAGCATGGTTCTTCCACTCTCACATAGAGTACGGTTCATTGTTTCTGCAACCCCATTTTGTTCTGGGCTGTGTTACTGAAGTTTGAACTATTATGCCATGCTTTCCGAGAATGGCCGGTGTGTTATCACCTGTATATTCAGTTCTATTGTCTGTGCGCAATACACTCAGCATTTTACCAAATGTGTTGCTTTTGTGAGCCAAATACTATTCAAGTTTCTCTGGTGCAGCTGTCCATTGTAGCCAATCAGCTTCAAACTTCAACTTGTTTAATGAAAAGATAAGTTCACGTTATCGGGCAAAATTTCACTTTTCCTAATAAATAGAAGCATTTTCCAATGCCATTTCTGGGCCAGCCATCCCAATGTGCTCATCTCTCACTTACCTCATCCATAGGAGGTATATATTTTTTTGGTCAGTTTCTGTGAGATTTTGAACGGATTTTCAGATTGCATCATTTCCTGTAGATGATATCTCAGCATTCACTTCCTGTAGGCCACTTCCCAGAAGCCTTCACTTCCTTGTTGCATCACAGAAGAGAGTATGATAGGGTGTGTTCACCACTCTGGACCATACCTGCCTCATTACAATACTACCTCTCTCCCATCAGCTATGTAGTACAAGGGCCTGTCTGATTTCATACCAGTTGAATAGATTGTTTACGTGTGTTCTTCTATTCCATAGTTCTGCTAAATCAAAAGGAAATTGTACAAAGATTTTACAATCAGATTGCACAGTATATGGCCAACTTTATACAAGCACATAGGAAGGAGTGGATGGAGACACTCAGTTGTCAGGCCTCGTTCATATCTCCATGTAGTGAAGACTCAAATTCCTGCATACGTTTGCTTTGAGTGTTTTGGAACGTTTTCACTCATCACCCATAGGGCAGCCCAGTCACTTGAATGGGCTGCCATACATGCAACAATCGCTCCCCTAGAAAAGCTCCAGAACTTTTTCTGGAGAGCAGCGCGGTGTGTATGCCTTTACCATGTAGTGACAACACAAATAAAATGCACATTTTATGATTCTGAAATGCATGGCAAAGCGTGAATTTTCTGTGCAGATTGCCATGCGTTCAGAAACACACAGATGTGAATGAAGCCTCATTGTTCTGTGTAAACGAACCAATTTCACTTTCAGGCCCCCGTAACACCGAGAGTAGAGGCAGCGCATGTTTTTTGGCTCATTTTCCAATGACACACAAAGGGCAGCCCATTGATTTCAATCGGCTGAGCTACACGTGGCAAAGTAGTTCATGGGACATTTAGGCGTGATGCGTGTTTCACATTTTTCAATGAGCATTTTGCTGCATTTGTCACCCGTTTTTTTCATGTGGCAAAATGTATGATAATCTCTTTGTTTGGTGTGCTGTTAACAGTTAATGACACTGAAAGCACAACTAGTTAATTTTAAGTGTATAAAAGTGGCCTACACTATACAATCTGATTGTATAATCTCTATATGATCTCTTTTAGATTTACCAAAACTATATAATAGGAGGACACAGCATCTATCCATTCACTCTTTATCCAATCAAGCAGGCCCTTGCAATACAGGGGTATCCAGTGGGTTTCATGCGACCTGAATGACCTGATCTGAATGAGGTAGCCAGGCAAATGCACGTGGGGAGATATGCCGGGGATGCTGTGAAAAAATAGTTGATGGGTGGAGGGTGTGTACTAATGAGGTCAGTGCAGGATGTGTGTGCAACTGAAATCAGCTGGTAATCTGCTTCTGGGGTCCTACTGGCTCCTCTGTCCTCTGTCTACATTCCAGGAATTGAAAAAGCTTTCTAAGAAAATTATCTAGGGCTAAGATAAGGCCTTGCTTTTCAGATCAAAGAAAGCTTGAATATTTTTGTAACTGAGGTACATTAATGGTATATTGGTGCCTGGATTTTATTTAAAAAAAGGTGAACTTAGCCTTTAACCTTTGGCAATAAAGCCTGGCAGCAGATTGGTTTCTGTGCAGGGTTCCATTAAATGTTGCACTCTCCAGATTTAGTAAATAAGTGTAGTATACACGGTATAGTCATCTATAAAGATGAGAAAATACCTCTTCTTTCCTGGAGTCAATTTTTCCATTGGACCACAAAGATGTGAATGAATTAAGTCCAGAAGTTTCTTAGCTCTGCTGTTATTCTGCTTCGGAAGGCTTTTCTTCTTGTTTTTCCTTTTATACAGCTGGAGCATTTCATTGTTTGGTCACATGGACTAATTTTTAATCCACTTGCATAGTTATTCTCAGTTTATTTCTTTATTATGTCAGGACTTCTGTGCTCAAGTCGTCTGTGCCATGTGTGAATGCAGTTTGAATACTTTTCCTCCTTGGCAGTATTAACCACCTCATTGAAGTTCAGCTGATACAGTTCATCTGTAATTTTAGCCTTTGCCAGTAAAATCCCCTTTTGTGATGGCACAACTGTCACCTTGGAAGGTCACTACATTCCCTTGTTTTTTGAGCTTTTTTACTGACAAAAGATATGTTTCAAGAGTGGGGACATAAAGCACATTTTTCACAGGTATCTTTCTGGTGACAGTCTGGGAAATAGGGCAGTAAAGAAAACCGTCTCCTATTCCTTCTGATGCCATTATCCATACTTGCCCTTTAACTGTGGTGATCTTTTCTGTTTTACTCTGGTCAAGGTGAAAAAATATATTTCTGTCATTTGTCATGTGACTCGTAGCTCCTGAATCAACACACCATGCCTGCAAAAATGAGGTGCAACTTATATACAGCTTCATAGGGAGGAATGGTGGTTACATGCAGAGAAAGACACAGATTAAAGTTGCCTGGAGACAGAGCCCTTTTAAAGGACAAGGCTCATATTCACATAGCTTTCAGTAGCTCAAAATCTTTGCTAAACTGCCTGGCTGGAAGGTGGAAGAGGACCGTTTGTGGTGGTGATTTGTTTGAATATTCATTTGCCCATGTTTGTTCATGGATTTATACTAAGGTGGAAGACAATGATAGACTATTAAGCTATACTGTATTATTTTGACACTTTTCTCACTGTCACAGAAGTGGATAAATACACAAAATTATTGATTTTGTACTGTATATTTAGTGATGATAAATACTGAGATTATGTTTTTTATATTTATTTAACCGCTTCCCGACTGCCCTATAGCAGAACTACTGGGCTCAGCAAAATCATGTATATATACATGATTTTGTATTCTTGGGTAGGGGGCACGCGTGCTGACCTACCCGTGCCGCCATTGGCTGCTTCAGCTGTCGATCACTGGGTCCCAGCCTGAGATTCCCCGCCAGCACCCAGCGATCGCCGAGGTACACTGACAGGGTAGAGGTCTGCATATACACAATACAGATCTCTCCCCTGTCAGCACCAGCATGCTGCTTTATATTGCTCTGCATAGCATTCTCACATAGTAAAACAGCACACAGCACATAATGTGAAACACACACAGCACAGATGTTAACCCCTTCCTGCCCAGTGTTATTAGTACAGTGTCAGTGCTTTTTATTAGCACTGATCAGTGTATTCGTGTCAGTTAGTCAGTTCCCCCCACTGTCAGAATGCCCGCCGAAATCCCGCTATTACTGACTGCAGCCATTACTAGTATATAAATAGAAAAAAACTTCCAGTTTATATACCGCCATTTGTAGATGCTAATACTTTCACGTAAACCAATTAATTTACATGTATTGGTTTTTTATTTTAGCAAAGACATGTAGCAGAATACATTTTGGCCCACAATAATGAAGAAAATTTGATTTTTTTTCATTTTTTATAGCAAAAAGTCAAATATATTGTTTTTTGTTTTTTAAAATTGTCGATTTTTTTGAATAGAAGCACAAAAATAAAAACAGCAGAGGCAATCAAATGCCACCGAAAAAAAGCTCTGTTTTTGGGAAAAAAGGACATCAATTTCATTTGGGTGCAGCGTTGCATGACTGCGCAATTGTTAGTTAAAGTAACGTAGCGCAGTATTGCAAAAAATGGCCTGGTCAGGAAGGGGGGTAAATCCTCTGGAGGGCAAGTGCCTAATCAATCATATGAATTTATTATATATGCATATGGTTTGATTTTTTTGTGTGTCACCCATTTAGGTTTATTTGATTGCGCAGAGGTTAGGTTTTCATTTTATTGTTTCTGATGTGGGAACACATAACAAAAACTGCTGCAGTCATCTTATATTTTATTTATTTTCACTTTTTTGTGTGGTAGCGCAAGATTCTTTCATATTGGATTGTGTCTTGCACTTTGCTGTAGTAGGCTATGACTGGGTGTCAGGGTTGTGCTGGACTATGCCTGGGTGTCTGGCTGGGTGTCTGGGCCCATAACCTGTTAGAGATCCTGTATAAACCCCTACAGTGCACAGTCCACTTGTGTTTATCTGCTGCTTCTCTGAAAACAGGAAACTTTATTCAAAGAAAGGACATAGAGTTTAATCATAGATGCAACTACAAATTTATAAACGCTGCCATCTACTGGTTGAAGAATATATCTCTGCTGAACACTTACACTGATGTAGTTGCTGTACAAAAATACATGAACATTGTATTCCAACACCCCCCACTCAACCACTTCTCCTTATATTAGTCCGAATTTAGATCTCAGTTCTAAACTTGTAAACACTGCCATCTACTTGTTGAAGAATATTTCTCTACTGAAAACTGACACTGATGTAGTAGTTGCTGTCAAAAATACATTAACATTGTATTCCAACGTGGGACATATTTAATAATGAGATTAAATAGGAGCCTGTCAAATAGCCCAGTATACTTAGACATAATGATTATTATTTGACATAACAATCATCATTTTCAGCAATCTCCTTCTTGATAATAGTTATTATAGGAAATGACACTATATCTTACTGTTATGGGGTCATGGATACCTTTGATCTACAAGTTAGTTCTGCATGACCAGTTCTCTAAGTTATCAGTCACTCCTCCATGTGTCATAGCTTGTCTTGTAGTGCCAAAATCATGTCGTTGTTAGAATTGTTGATTGATTTTAATGCAGGAAAATTTAGGGTCACTCAGCATGATTGTTGTTTATGTAGGTTGTTTAGAAATGAGAACATTGATTCATGCAAGTAACAAATTAAAGCGAGTCCAGCCAGTTCCCTTTGAGCCAGGGCTAACTGTGAACTCAGGGACACAACTTGTTCAATGTAACTTGTAAAGTGGTCCAAAATATCACTTACCAGGTCACCACCAACTTACATACTTCAAAGCAGGCCACCCTAAATAGTCACCCTTTGTGACATCACTGTCCTAGTTTGGAATACATTCTCATAAGGAACGCAGCTAATAAGAAAATGTACTACTGTTATTTTAGGTTGTAGAAAGAAGAAATTCTTACCTTATAAACCTTAACGGCACAACATCATTTGAATGCACAATCCGGTTGTGGGTCTTGAAGGGAATGTTAGGTTTTGGTTGCATACCTTTACAAATACATCTAAAGCCTCACTCCTGCATCAAGACACCTCTACAAAGTTTGGCTTCAAACTTTATATATTTCCAAAGTTGGGAACTCAGATAGTTTAAAGTCATGAATAATTGAGAGCAGGCTTAGCTTGCCGGTAGCCCCATCATCCTTATTAGTGATGGGCTGAACACCCCCCTGCTCAGTTTGTGGTTGAACTTCCAAACAGAACTTCGACCGTGAACTTCGAACCCAGGAGACAATTGACTAAGTGGTATCTTACTGCATCCGAGTATGTGAAGATACCGCACAGCATTTTTCCCAAAAAAGTTGGCATTCACTAAAACATTTTACTAAAATACCGCATGAGTTATTGTATTAAGTCATGCGGTATTTTAGTACTGAAAACATGAGTTAATGTTTCAGCTGTCAGCGGATCACACTGACAGTTGAATGTAAAAAGAACTTGCGGCAATTAAACATTTTGCAAGAAAAACGACATGGGGTCGCCCCCATCCATACCAAGCCCTTTGGGTTCCCCCCCAAAATCCATACCAGACACTTATCCGAGCATGCAGCCCGGCAGGTCAGGAAAGGGGGTTCCCCCTCCTGAACCATGCCATGCTACAAGCCCTCAACATGGGGGGGTGCTTTGAGGCACGGGGGCTTCCCCCCCAAAGCACCTTGTCCCCATGTTGATGGGGACAACGGCCTTTTCCCTACAACTCTGGCGGAGGGGTTTATCAGAATCTGGAAGCCCCCTTTAACAAGGGAGTCCCCAGATCCCACCATCCCCCTATGTGAAGGAGTATGAGGTACATGGTACTGCTGCTCATTCACAAAAAAATCTGTAGTGTAAAAAATGACAGTAGACAGTCTTTGACAAGTCCTTTATTAAAACAACAACAAAAAAATGTCCCCCTGAAGTAGATCCAACATCAATCACGATGCCCGCTGCCAACCTGAAAAAAAAAAGGTTCCACTCTCAACGTTGGCTACCGTCGTCTGATGTCTGCCAGGCTGCCCCAAAGCATCCCCCCTATGTTCTGGGCATGTGGCCTGGTATGGTTCAGAAGGGGGGGCGCTCTCTCATCCCCCTCTTTCCTGACCTGGTGGGCTGCATGCTTGGATAAGGGTCTGGTATGGAATTTGGGGGCAACAAAATTTATTGGGGTGGGGGTTCCCCTCAAAATTCATACCAGACCTGAAGGGCTTGGTATGGCTGGGGGGATCCCACTCCATTTTTTTGCTAAATTTGTAATTGTTGCAAATTCTTTTTACATTCAGCTGTCAGTGGGGAACCCCAATGACAGCTGCAACATTGATGCATGTTTTCACTACTAAACTATTGCATGACATAATAAAATAACCCATGCGGTATTTTAGTAGAATTTTTTAGTGAATGCCAACTTTTTTTGGAAAAATGCTGCACAGTATCTTATCGCATACTAAGATAAGGTAAGATACCACTTAGTGAATTGTCCCAAAATTCCTTTGCATATCATGCAAGGGGGCCCCCAGATCCTGCCCCCCCCCCCTTGTGAATGAGTATGGGGTACGTAGTGCCCCAACCCATTCACCAAAAAAATGTACAATGTGAATAAAAACATAACAGTTTCTGGTAAGTCCTTTATTTAAAAAAAAAAGCCAAAAAAAGGTTCCATCATTGTAATCCGACGTCATTCATGGCGTCCAGCATTGTCACGCCGACGCAGACCCGTCTGCACCTGTCAAGCACTATCTGACATTTTCTGGTCAGATGTAAACTATTGGACAAAGCTAGCAGTGACATCACCGCTAGCTCCGCCCAATGGTGCTGTGACTGGCCAAAGCACTGCACCTGACCTGTGTCAGAGAAAAGTGCATTGTGGGGTGCGGCAGGTGAATAGCCCGCCGAACGCCCTAACCATTTGTGTGCTCGCAGAACACACGAACAGCCGATGTTTGAGTTGAACTTATGCTATGTTATGTTGAACATCAAGGACATCCCTAATACTTATATGTGTAGGAATACATGAGAAGCTCTGGCTCTAGCCAGCTATGTCTGCACCAAAGCTAACAAAGCACAACATGGCAGAAAAGGTGCCCATGGACCTGTATCCCATAATGTCTTCAAACTGGACATTTGTGAAGGGATCATGCTGGACAGTCGGGGGGGGGGTATCACCCTTGTATCATAGTAGTGGGAATGTCCTGGGCAGGGGCGGACTGACCATTTGGAAACTCGGGCACTGCCCGAGGGCCCGGGGTCAGTAGGGGGCCCCATGAGATGCCCCTGATACCCTTTGCATAGGCTTTTTTGAGTTTGGGCAAGGACACAGGGGCCCCATGATCCCCTATTGCCCGGGGGCCCCATGAGTTGTCAGTCTGCCCCTGGTCCTGGGGCATATCTTCAGTTTTTAATGCAGGCCATAGACGGTTCATTTATCAGCCGATTTTGCGTCCGAAAAACAAAACATCAGTCGTTCTGTTGCCACCAATGATTGCGAAAATCGGCCGTTTTTCACAAATTTTCCAGCATGACCGATAAAAGAAATGAGGAGGAACCACGAAAATCGGCCGATGCCATTGCCCCACTAACAGTGCAAAAATCAGCCGATTATTCTTTCGGATGAAAAATCGGCCGATAAATGAACCGTCTATGGCCTGCATAAGAGTTCATGAAAACCTTCAGGATGAAGTGGACTGAATGTCAGACAAATTAACAAATTATATTGGTCATTCATTCCTCTGTTCCATGAAACATGTTGAGATAAGGCATTGATCCTTCCAGCAATATTGTATGATAGACATTTTATTACATACTGGTATGAATATACAATGGAATATGACAACTAAAAAAGTGACAAGAGTTTGTGAAGGAGTGTGGAATTAAAGCGGAAGTAAAGTTTTGCTGTAATAAACAGCCAGCAAGCTGGCTTTTATTGCAGAATGTCTCCTCTGCAATAAAATGCCCTTACCTTCCTGCTTGCTATCTTCTCTGGCACTGTAAAATGAGCTCCACATTCGCAGCTCAGCTTACAGAGCCAGGCTGATCCGATCCCTGTGTGCCAGGATGAGTCACTCCTGCATATGCGCAGGAATGATATCATTCTGTGCCAGCCAATGAAGATGGTCGAAGACTGGCACACAGAAAAAAGATGCCAGCGCCAGCAAGGGTCCATTGGAAAGCTGAGCATTGACCCCTTTAGTTCCGCTTTAATTTCATGATAATGTTTTTTTATAAGTATTAGATATCTTTATTATTCATTAATAAAATATTTTTAAAAGCGCAAGTGTCGTCGCTTCAAATCCCAACCATGCATGTTTTCCCTGTTCCTGCACGGGTTTACTCCAATTTCCTCCTACACTCCAAAGACATGCTGGTAGCTTACAAATCATTAGTAAGACCTCATCTGGAATATGCAGTTCAGGTTTGGGCACCAATTCACAAAAAGAACATTGGGGAACTGGAGAAAGTACAGAGAAGGGCAACCAATCTGATAAGAGACATGGAGGAGATCAGCTATGAGGAAAGATTAGAGGAACTGAATTTATTCTCTCTTGAGAAGAGGAGATTAAGGGGGATATGATCAACATGTATAAATACATCAGTGGTTCATATAGTGAACTCGGTGTAGAGCTATTCATCCTGAGGTCATCACAGAGGACAAGGGGGCACTCTTTATGTCTGGAGGAAAAGAAATTTAATCTCCAAACATGGAAAGGTTTCTTCTCGGGGGATAAGGAAGGAATTTTTTCCCCTGCAGGAGCAAATTGGTTCATGCTTTGCTGGGTTTTTGCCTTCCTCTGGATCAACTGTGGGTATCGGATTATAACTTTTTTTTATGGTTGAACTGGGTGGACTTTTTTCAGCCAAACGAACTATGTAACTATGGTAGCCTAATAGGCTCCTGCCCTAGTATGTGTATGTATGAATATGAGTTAGGGACCTTGGATTGTACACTCCTTGAGGGCTAGGGACCGATGTGAATGTACAATATATATGTAAAGTGCTGTGTAAATTGATGGTGCTATATAAGTACCTGTAGTAAATAAAAAATTTACAGGTTTGTAAAGCATCTGGATTGGTCACAGTTTCCCAGCAAGCTGGCCCAGGTCCTGCCCCAATTCTCCAGGTAGGATATGCCAGTAACTGTCTTTTGTAGAGACTCCACCATATTTTGTCACAGAAACTCTGGGCCAAAGGCACACCCTCTTTACAGTACAACACACTGGTACAATCAGGGCCAGGACAAGGGGTGGGCGGAAAGGGCACATGCTCTGGGCGTGGAAGTGCTATGTGGAGGAGGGGCGCTGAGAGCACCACCACCTTGCATTGGCCCTCATGACAGAAGTGAAAGTTAATCCCCTCCCCACACATTGTTGGTCATGGGAGGGGTTACATTTCAATGCCACTGACCACTAATGTGAGGAAGGGGGTTAATAATACTGACACCTGTGCTATTATTAATGCATTCTCTCACGTCAATGCTGGGAGTTATTAATGTGCCCTCTGATACCTGTGTTGGGGGTTCTAAATGCATCCACTGACACCAATGCTGGGGGTTATTATGGCGTTTAGTGACATCAATGCTGGGGGTTATTAATGCATCCTCTGATACCTGTGTTGGGGGTTATTATGGCATCCACTGACACCAATGCTGGGGGTTATTAATGCGTCCACTGACATCACTAGAGAGAGTTATTAATGGTCACCAGCCTGCTGATTTGACAGCAGCACTCTGATGAGATCATCCCTCAGAGGTCTGATGAAAAGGCAGGTTGCCTAGAAACGCGTCACCGCCCCTTTGGAGGATTCCCAGCAACGTCCTGATGTCATTTCCTGCCCGGCGGCCATCTTGGATGTGCCTCAAGCTGGCTACTGTACCCACGCTGATGTGAGAGATCAGCAGTGCCTGCCCTGGATCCCGGTTCTTATCTGCGCCGCGACTCCCGGTTACTGTGCCTGCCACCCTCGCCTCCTCCTGTGGGACCCGCCTAGAGCGCCAGCCGTGCAACACCTTGGCATTGCAGCCATCCATTTGTGAGGTGCAGCACAGATGACATCCTCCTCCTTATATATTGATGCCTGATATCTACCCACTTCTTGTGAGTTTTTATAATCTTGTGTGCAATAAACTTTTATATTCATACTGCACTTAGTCTGGCGCACTTCTCTTTCTTCTCCATTTACCACAGAGTCCGGTTTACTCTAGAAAGTGCAAGCCTCACGACGGTGTCTACATTGCAGCGTTGTATATATATGTATACACATATATATACCATCTATCTCAATCCAGTACTGTTTGCATCACAAGGCCTTTTTTCCCCTCCTTTCCCTACCCCCCTCCCCTCCCCCCTTCCCTTTCCTCACCACTAAAGCTGCATCATCTACTTGTTGTCCCTTTATTACTGGCATGTACGATTATATATCTTAATTTCTGTTTACTGGATTATTTTGTTTAAGATTTACTGAGTGAACGTTATATCCACTACAAATTCTCTTGCGCCAATTGCATTTTTATTTTTTATTTTCCCTCAGTTCTACTATCCTGTAAACCTGTATAGGGACGAAGACTGCCGGTACTATGCATTGCAAAAAGAAAAAACTATTTGCTCTATACGCTACCTCTGCTTCTCCCACTGTGATCCTACTGGAGATGGCATGAAGATTATATCCTGATATCGGCTTCATGCGATCCTATCGGAGATGGCATGAAAATTATATCCTGATATCGGCTTCATGCCATCCTACCGGAGATGGCATGAAGATTATATCCTGCTATCGGCTTCATGCCATCCTACCGGAGATGGCATGAAGATTATATCCTGGTATCGGCTTCATGCCATCCTATCGGAGATGGCATGAAGATTATATCCTGGTATCGGCTTCATGGGATCCTACCGGAGATGGCATGAAGATTATATCCTGGTATCGGCTTCATGGGATCCTACCGGAGATGGCATGAAGATTATATCCTGGTATCGGCTTCATGGGATCCTACCGGAGATGGCATGAAGATTATATCCTGGTATCGGCTTCATGCCATCCTATCGGAGATGGCATGAAGATTATATCCTGGTATCGGCTTCATGGGATCCTACCGGAGATGGCATGAAGATTATATCCTGGTATCGGCTTCATGGGATCCTACCAGAGATGGCATGAAGATTATATCCTGGTATCGGCTTCATGCCATCCTACTGGAGATGGCATGAATATTATATCCTGATATCGGCTTCATGGGATCCTACCGGAGATCGCATGAAGCTGATATCAGAATATCATCATTTTTTATAAATATATGTAGCTCCACCCCTGAAGGACCCGCTTGGTAATTTTGGGTTCCCTATTCTGCACCTTGACTCCAAGAACAACCTCAGCCTCTCTGACACACCTAGTTGAATAAAATCATTGAGAGCATAAGTAAGCACACAAGTGTAATACCTTTCGCCTGACTGTGTGGTATTGCTAATAAATACACACCTGTTTAGTGGTAAAAATGCTTAATTTTTTGATACAGATTAGCATAAATGGCAGTTGGAACACGATTGGACACACAGCAGGCATGTTAGTGCACAGTCTGCTAAACAAGGTGAAAACTATACCCAAGAAATAGTAAAAATAAACAAAACATACTGTATATATATATATATATATATATATATATATATATATATATATATAAAGCTTCATATCACTAACCAGAATCAATATGTGAATTACTGAGTGAGCAACAAACAACACAACTGAACAGCAAGGGATGCCCTAGTGGCTTTCTCTCTCTCTCAGAAATTAAATAACTAATATTCTTAGGGTTCATGTACACTGCAGCTGATAAACTGATGTTTAGGTGCTGTTCAGTGTTTTTTTCAGCAGCCCCTGAACGCTCCCTAATGTTTTCCTATGTGTCCATGTACACATCGTCGTTTACAGTCATTTACAGGCAGTTGAGTTTACAGTCATTTTTTTGAACGCAGAAAACTTTGTGTTCAGGAGTAGATTTTATCAGCTTTTCAAACGCTTGTAAATGCGGCTAACTACGTTTATAGGCGTTTGCGGTTGAAATTTTTTTTAACTCTTCCATTTCCAGATGCTGTCCAGAGCCTTTTTTCACCATGAAAAATGCATGCAAAGCGTTTTCCCGGTACTCAAATGGACCCGGTACACCATACTTTTGGTTTTACATGAAAGAAAATATGTTAGACACTGCTGCAATATTTTCTGCACAGAAATGAGCTGGAACACATCCAAACACCACAAAAAAAAAAACCACAGCTAATCTCAACACATACTGCTCTCTCTGCTTCTACTCTCTCTATTCCTCTCAAAATGTCTGAATCAGTTAATTTTTTATTGTTTTTCATTGCATTCTGGGCATTTTGGTATTTTTTATGACTTAGTAAATTATAATTTATTATTTCATGTTTCAAATTTTAACATACCCTGGATGTTTACTAGACTTTGGTTCGGACAGATTTCAGTGAGTTATTCCTAAAAATTACAAGCCTACAATAAAAAAAATTAAATATTTCCATGCATAAAAAATGTACCGCTTTGAGCACAGAAATACTGACATAATCAGACCACTAGGGAGGCTACTTCCCCATTTAATACATGTTTAGGTGAAGCAACTGGCCTACATAAAGTTCGCTGCAGCTTTCAAAAACAAAGCATGCATACCTAGATTGTAAGCTCGAAAGAGCAGGGCCCTCGAACCCCTCGTGTATTGTATTGTTACTGTATTGTCTCATGTTCTGTCCCCCACTATAATGTACAGCGCTGAGCAAACCTTGTGGTGCTATATAAATACTGTATAATAATAATAATAATACAGTCCTGTGAACACTTCATCATAGTCAAGCTCACCAACACAGCAGATTGAAATCACATGTCACGTCACGCTCAGTCACATGTGGTTTTACTGTTAATGCTGCATGTGGCAATCACACACGGCTTGCTGCAATTATAAACGTCAACACATAATCAGAAATGCAAAAGTTACATTTACAGTATATAAGAATGCCATAATAACTGGATGCCAACTGCAGGAACTCTTAGAAGACAGTTACCTCCCATCACTGACATCTGGCTGGTTGTTATAGATTGCAGGACTGGCAGGTCCGGGCTGCCATTCTCATTGCCATATTGATGAAGCCCTGCCTATGTACAGTGTGTATACACAGGCTATGGAAGAAGCTCTAGGACAGGGGCCTCCACTCTCCTCAGTAGGACGGCTACATTCTATATTGTATGGACAAAATACATTTTACAAATGAATGAATACAATGTAAATGAATGAAATAACTTCACATCGGAAGTCCCCGTTTTGTATCAGAAGAACAGCATCACATCATAGTCTCCCCCCTTCCATCAGAGACCCCCTTTCACATCAGGTCTCCCTTTCAAATCAGAAGCCGCCATCACATCAGAGTCCCCCTTTCACATCAGAATCCACCCATCATATCAGAATCTCCCATCACATCAGAAGTCCCCCAATCACATCAGACTCTCCTATCACATCAGAGTCTCCCCTTTCACCTCAGAAGTCCCCCAATCACATCAGACTCTTCCATCCCATCAGAGTCCCACTTTCACATCAGATCTCCCTTTCAAATCAGAAGCCACCATCACATTAGAGTCCCTCTTTCACTTCAGAAGTCCCCCAATCACATTAGAATCTCCCATCACATCAGAGTCCCACTTTCACATCAGAATCCCCCCATCATATCAGAATCTCCTATCACATCAGAGTCTCCCCTTTCACATCAGGTCTCCCTTTCAAATCAGAAGCTGCCATCACATCAGAGTCCCCCTTTAACCTCAGAAGTCCCCCAATCACATCAGAATCTCCCATCACATCAGAATCCCCCCATCACACCAGAATTGCTGCAGGTTGGGTAAAATCTTGTAGCGGGCTGCATGTGTCCCTCGGGCCGTAGTTTGGAGACCTCTGCTTTAGGAAGTCAGGCCGTGGGAGAGTCAAAGTGGAACTATGGGCAAAAGCAAAAATGACCTCTATGATTCAGTCTGTCACTCGCAGTAACACAGCAGTTTTTCTTTCTTTCTGAGTCCACCAATAACATATGTTGCTTCTGTCAGCAGATGCCTTTTTTTCTTCTAGATTGGACATGACTGCTGAGAAAAGGCTCCATTTCCATCTAAGCATTCTGCGGATGTTTTCGCACGCTTTATTTTGTTAATGGCACCCCAAAAGCAGCATTTTTCGCATCCATCGAAACACACGCAACAAATGTGCCAAAATGCGTGACGCTCTGTGTCCAAAAAAGGTGTAGGGGCTACTTCGGGGTACGTGTCGCGTGTAGGGCATTCAAATGGATGCACAGCCCTACGAATGTAGAGCGAAAATGCGCATTAATGCGCAGAGATGTAAATGCAGATATACCTAGGCGTACCATCCCTGCGTGGCACATTTCAAGCCCTTATTGTGGGTGACCATGCCTTCTATACATTGACACGCAAGATAAACCTTTGTTGGGAGGGCAAGGTCATGGATTTATTAGACTTTAAACTGTCACTTTAATAAACAGCTTCTTAATGAAACATTATCCTTCTAAATGTAATTCTGCTCAAAGCTATTCTTGTGTTCCCTTAAAGCCTACGTTTGTTTAGTTATTTATTTATTTTAATTAGCACCATGGATGGAACTTGCATTAAATGAAAGAGTCCTTTTTGCTAAAGGCTACTTTCTTGGTTTAAATCTTCCATCCTCTGCCCCCACCCCCCCCCCCATTCTCTTACCACCACAGCGGTATTCTTTCGGTGCTCTTGGGGTTAATACAATCCACTGGATCTGTCACAGGAACTTAGCAATAGTGCTGGCCAGGGGTGGACTGACAACTCATGGGGCCCCCAGGCAATAGGGGATCATGGGGCCCCTGTGTCCTCGCCCACACCCAAAAAAGCCTATGAAAAAGCCAATGAAAGATACAGGGGCATCTCATGGGGCTTCCTACTGAGCCTGGGCCCTCAGGCAGTGCCCGAGTGCTTGAATGGTCAATCCACCCCTGGTGCCGACTATGGCCAACCTTTCCTTTGCCCATGTCCATTCATAGAAACTGTACTATAGCTTACATTATTATATATAATATACTGTAGCTCTACTATAGCTTACATTGCACTTTATGAATGGAGGAGGCAGACCTTTCATTTATCCAATCATCCTCCATTCATAGAGTACTTTTCATCACGGAAGAGTTTTGTACAGCTTTTATCAGTGGAGAAGAAAGGGGCAAGCATGGTCAACAATCTCAACAAGTGCCGGGTCCAGTGGCTGTAATATAGCGATTCTAAAGGTTGTAATTTATAAAAATAACAAACATGCTATACTTACCTGCTCTGTGCAATGGTTTTGCACAGAGCAGCCTTGTTCTTCTTCTTCTTCTTTTTGGGTCCCCTGTCGGTGGTCCTGGCTCCTCCCCCCCTGCCGAGTGCCCCAATAAAAGTCTTTTGCTATGGACATGCACATGTGGCTGAGTTAGGCTACGTTCACACTAGCGTGGTGTGCAGGCGGCAGAGAGGCGTTTGGGAAGCGTTTTACCGCTTCCCAAACGCCTCTGACAATTCTGCACAATTCTAACGGGAGCGTTAGCGTCGCGGCAAAACGAACGCCTCTGGTCGAGTCAGGAGGCATTGAAGCCTCCTATTCTAGTGTATGGTGCCGCTCCGCAAACGGCATGGTTGCGGGGCATTTGCGGAGCGGTAACACCATTTAAACTTCATTATAGGCGTTTGCGGTGCGTTTTTAGCAAATGCCTAGCAGCCGCCGCTAAACCGCGCATGTGGCGTTTGCTGAGCGTTAAATAACGCTCCGAAAACGCCAGACCAACGCTTGCCAAGCGCTATAGGGGCGTTTGGTAAGTGTTGGTAAAACAGTCAAGTGTGAATGAGCCCTTACATCATCCCTTCCCTGGTCAATCAGAAAGACTGAACAACCTACACCTGGAAGAAGCCATGGAGAAAATGCCACTACCCATTAGTATGGGTGGCTGTATGCTGCAGATGTCTCTCCGGGGTGCAGAAACATGCCTGAAATCTAAGGTGGATTCCTCATACCGCCATTATGTATGAGGCCTTCATGTCAAACTGATGTTCAATATTATGAAGGAAATGATACAAACATATGGAGACTGTATACCAACAGTGTACAGGACATCCCTAGGCCTAGGTTGTCATATTGCATATAGTTACAGAAGGTCATTTTTATTAACATTAAATTACAATATGACTTGTATTGCTGATTTTTTTTTTTCATGAAAATGGAGTTGCCCTTTAGAAACTACTTAACTAAACAAGTAAATCACTAACTGGCTACCTGTATTACACCTCTTGGTAGCATTATGTGTACAACGAAATTAGTGGTTCAATTTAAAGGCTAAGTTCACCTTCTGAACATGTTACACCCTTGGTCTGAGTTGATACCTATACATTTTTCTGCTGCGTTTTGCGGAAACGCACAGCAGTCCTTTTAACATGATTTCTTGTGGGACATGTTCACATGTTTTCACCCGGTGCGTTTATTGGAAAGGGTCAGGGACTTTTTTAAATGCAAAACGTTGCGTTTTTGGTTCTATAGACTTCAATGGAGATGCTGCAAAAAAGCACGTAGTGTGTTTTTGATGCGTTTTTGACAAGTTTTTGATACGTTTTACATTTTAATCTGCCCAGCAACAAGTGAACTGAGGGAAAAACAAATCTTAAAGCCTAAGTAAAATTTTACAACTTTGACATTTGTTAGTAAAACCGTACATATCATCACAATTACTTTGTACATCCAGGTGAATTATACCGCGTTTTTTTTTCAGGACAAATTGGGCTTTCATTTGGTGGTAAATGTTAATGGATATCCCATGATTTTTTTTTTTTATTATCAAAGGAAAAATGGCCCAAAATATGAAAAAATATATATATTTTTCTAATTTAGCTGTGTGTTTCTTGTTACTGCCATAATCTACCACCAAAGAACAATCCAAAATAAATTTCCCAGCTCCTGACGATCGCAGCGATACCATATATGTGTATGTTATTTGTTATTTGTACCCGTAGTACAGCCCAGAAACAATAGTGTGCATTTTGTCTTTTGTTTTGTTAACTAAAACACCCTGACACTAACTGACACCGATACTAATGAAAAAAAAAAAATCCTGACCTTTGACCTTGACCCAAACACTAATCCTGGCACTGAACTAGATCAAACCTTGATCTAGGTATTTTTTCTTAATGTTTTATTTTATTTTTTGTTATTTATTTATGTATTCATCTTTTCTTTTTTTTTTTACAAACACTTGTTTTTTTTCTCTTTGCAAGGAAAGAGAGAGATACAATGTATCTCTCTCCTCCATTCAGAGAGAAAAAAAAACCCAAGAGGGGTGGGTTTCACAGTGACTGATCACTGTGATAGCTAATCAGAGGCTATCACAGCGATCATGTGACCCGAAATCGGGAGTCCCAGGTCCCGATCGTTAGAATGGGACCTGGAGCACTCAGCGACCCCCTGGTCTTTGTGCTGGGAGCACAAAGACAGGTACGCAAATATGTGGTCCCACGGAAAAAAGCCCAGTTCTGTGAGGCTTCATATTTGTATTACATAGGCGCCAAGGGGTTAAGAAACAAACAAACTGCAAAACACAGCAAAATGGCATCCTCCCGGGCATGCGCAGTTTGCGCGCCTGCAGAGCCATGCAGCGGCGCGATCTGTCACCGGCCGTGTACCTCAGACATGGCCAATGACAGATCTGAGTACCGGCCCCATTGCCAGTACCATGTGACCTGCTGTGACCAATCACAGCAGGTCACATGATAGTTGTATACAATGGATGGCTTCATTCATGCCATCTAGAGATGAGCGAAGTATTCAAAAATTCGATTCGACTGATTTGGCGAATTCGTGGACAATATTCGATTCGAGTCGAATATATTCGCTGTGAATTTAACTTAAAAAAGGGTGTTTCTAGGCTTCAGAGAGACTTAATATTAGTGCAGAACACTGAACCTTTAATTTAAATGCCCTTGGAGTCTGCTGGGGAAGAGAAATATTACTGTCAGTCAGTATGACATGCAGATGAATGCCGTCGATCTTAGAATCACCGCACACTTCACTCATTTGGCCAGTCACGGGGCCAAAACCAGTGTTTGGAGCCACAGTGTGGCGGTGGAGGCAGCAGCAATGGGAGGCCATACAGCAACCTATGACAAAATGGAAACCAGCAGGAGTGTGAGGAGACCTCAAAGTGGCACATGGCAGAGTGGGAGCAATGGGAGGCGGTACAGGGACCCATGTCACACTGTGGACCCAGCAGCAGCGTGACCAGGTGGTACGGAGGCCCATGGCAGATTACAGGCCTGTCAGCAGCAATGGGAGGCCCGTAATCTGTCAGCACCCTATGGCAAAATGGAACCCACCAGCAGTGTGAGAAGACCTGAAAGTGGCACATGGCAGAGTGTGGCGATGGAGACAGCAGCAATGGGAGGCCGTACAGGGACCCATGAGAGACTCTGGACCTGGCAGCAGCATGAGGAGGCGGTATAGGGGCCCATGGCAGATTAGGGGCCTGGCAGCAGCTATGGGAGGCCCGTAATCTGCCAGCACCCTATGTCAAAAAATTCAACACACCAGCAGTGTGAGGAGACCTGAAAGTGGCACATGGCAGAGTGTGGCGATGGAGACAGCAGCAATGGGAGGCCGTACAGGGACCCATGACAGACTCTGAACTTGGCAGCAGCATGAGGAGGCGGTATATAGGGGCCCATGGCAGATTAGGGGCCTGGCAGCAGCTATGGGAGGCCCGTAATCTGCCAGCACCCTATGTCAAAAAATTCAACACACCAGCAGTGTGTGAGGAGACCTGAAAGTGGCACATGGCAGAGTGTGGCGATGGAGACAGCAGCAATGGGAGGCCGTACAGGGACCCATGAGAGACTCTGGACCTGGCAGCAGCATGAGGAGGCGGTATATAGGGGCCTATGGCAGATTAGGGGCCTGGCAGCAGCTATGGGAGGCCCGTAATCTGCCAGCACCCTATGTCAAAAAATTCAACACACCAGCAGTGTGAGGAGACCTGAAAGTGGCACATGGCAGAGTGTGGCGATGGAGACAGCAGCAATGGGAGGCCGTACAGGGACCCATGACAGACTCTGGACTTGGCAGCAGCATGAGGAGGCGGTACAGGGGCCCATGGCAGATTAGGGGCCTGGCAGCAGCTATGGGAGGCCCATAATCTGCCAGCACCCTATGACAAAAAATGGAACACACCAGCAGTGTGAGGAGACCTGAAAGTGGCACATGTTTGGGGCATGATTCATGGCGGGTTTAGTCAGTTGTGTCAGGAACTGGTGGTTTGAAATCCAGACTAATCCACGCCTGATTCATTTTCACAAACGTGAGTCTCTCCACACTTTGGGTGGATAGTCGTGTCCTCCGCGGAGTTGCAATACCTCCTGCCGCACTAAACACGCGCTCCGATGCCACGCTACTGGCCGGGCATGACAGCCTTTCAAGGGCAAATTCATCTAGTTCGGGCCAAAGGTCAAGTTTCGTTGCCCAGTAGTCAAGGGGATTGTCTACCTCGGTTGGCAGGGTGCTGTCCAAGTAGGCCTAAGCCTGTTGTTTTAGGTCCTGCTCCAGGTCCACCTGATGCTGCTGCTGCTGCTGCTGCGGCTGGTTATTAGTTTCCTCACTGCGCTGGTGAAGAAAGCTACTCATCATCGACTGCAGACTGAGGCAGCTGCTGCTGGTGGAGCTGCCACTGCTCCTACCACCCCACCCCTCCCCTGCTGCCATGGCAGCGTAACGCGAGCGCACAGGGCCCACAGTGTCTGAGGATGGACGTTGGCGCAGACAGGCAGAGACCAGCTGACTACATAGGTGGTTTTTATAGTACGTTATTTTGGCCTCCCTCTCAGCAGGTGTGAAAAAGGCCACCATTTTTGAACGGTAGCGAGGGTCCAACAAGGTGGACAGCCAAAAGTCATCCCTCTGTCTGATGGTTATTATTCGGCTGTCGCTACGCAAGCAAGCGAGCATGCTATGGGCCATTTGTGCCAAGGAATGCGAGGGACTCCCTGCCTCCATCTCCACAGCATACTGCCACGGTGCGTCTGGGTCCTCTGTCTCCTCTTCCTCCTCCTCTACCAGATGCTCCTGCTCCTCCACTCCTGTCCGCTGAGTGGAAAAACCACCCATTTCACTCAATAATTCCTGAGCACCAATGTCCTCCTCTACCTCCTCCTCTTCTTCCTGTCCTGCCCCCACATGGGTCATGTGGCGTTGAGATCTGTGCGCCACGTCTACCGCACCCTGACCAGCCATTATTAACAGCATTTGTTCCAGGACGTGCAACAGAGGAATGACGTCGTTCATCCCATAGTCCTGCCGACTCACGAATAGCGTGGCCTCCTCAAAGGGCCTGAGCAAGCGCAGGTGTCACGCATGAGCTGCCAATGGTTGACATCTAAGTTACACAGGGAGTACCTTTATCCGCTTTTAACATCAGGAAATCTGTGATGGCCTTTAGCTGTTAGTAAAGGCAGTCTAACATATGTAGGGTTGAATTCCACCTTGTTGCAACGTCACAGCATGAGGAGTCGGTACGGGGGCCCATGGCAGATTACGGGCCTGGCAGCAGCAATGGGAGGCCCATAATCTGCCAGCACCCTATGTCAAAAAATTCAACACACCAGCAGTGTGTGAGGAGACCTGAAAGTGGCACATGGCAGAGTGTGGCGATGGAGACAGCAGCAATGGGAGGCCGTACAGGGACCCATGAGAGACTCTGGACCTGGCAGCAGCATGAGGAGGCGGTATAGGGGCCCATGGCAGATTAGGGGCCTGGCAGCAGCTATGGGAGGCCCGTAATCTGCCAGCACCCTATGTCAAAAAATTCAACACACCAGCAGTGTGAGGAGACCTGAAAGTGGCACATGGCAGAGTGTGGCGATGGAGACAGCAGCAATGGGAGGCCGTACAGGGACCCATGAGAGACTCTGGACCTGGCAGCAGCATGAGGAGGCGGTATATAGGGGCCTATGGCAGATTAGGGGCCTGGCAGCAGCTATGGGAGGCCCGTAATCTGCCAGCACCCTATGTCAAAAAATTAAACACACCAGCAGTGTGTGAGGAGACCTGAAAGTGGCACATGGCATGAGAGACTGTGGACCTGGCAGCAGCATGAGGAGGCGGTATAGGGGCCCATGGCAGATTAGGGGCCTGGCAGCAGCTATGGGAGGCCCGTAATCTGCCAGCACCCTATGTCAAAAAATTCAACACACCAGCAGTGTGTGAGGAGACCTGAAAGTGGCACATGGCAGAGTGTGGCGATGGAGACAGCAGCAATGGGAGGCCGTACAGGGACCCATGAGAGACTCTGGACCTGGCAGCAGCATGAGGAGGCGGTATAGGGGCCCATGGCAGATTAGGGGCCTGGCAGCAGCTATGGGAGGCCCGTAATCTGCCAGCACCCTATGTCAAAAAATTCAACACACCAGCAGTGTGAGGAGACCTGAAAGTGGCACATGTTTGGGGCATGATTCATGGCGGATTTAGTCAGTTGTGTCAGGAACTGGTGGTTTGAAATCCAGACTAATCCACGCCTGATTCATTTTCACAAACGTGAGTCTCTCCACACTTTGGGTGGACAGTCGTGTCCTCCGCGGAGGTACAATACCTCCTGCCGCACTAAACACGCGCTCCGATGCCACGCTACTGGCCGGGCATGACAGCCTTTCAAGGGCAAATTCAGCTAGTTGGGGCCAAAGGTCAAGTTTCGTTGCCCAGTAGTCAAGGGGATTGTCTACCTCGGTTGGCAGGGTGCTGTCCAAGTAGGCCCAAGCCTGTTGTTTGAGCTCCTGCTCCAGGTCCACCTGATGCTGCTGCTGCTGCGGCTGGTTAGTAGTTTCCTCACTGCGCTGGTGAAGAAAGCTACTCATCATCGACTGCAGACTGAGGCAGCCGCTGCTGGTGGAGCTGCCACTGCTCCTAACACCCCACCCCTCCCCTGCTGCCATGGCAGCGGAACGCGAGCGCACAGGGCCCACAGTGTCTGAGGATGGACATTGGCGCAGAAAGGCAGAGACCAACTGACTACATAGGTGGTTTTTATAGTACGTTATTTTGGCCTCCCTCTCAGCAGGTGTGAAAAAGGCCACCATTTTTGAACGGTAGCGAGGGTCCAACAAGGTGGACAGCCAAAAGTCATCCCTCTGTCTGATGGTTATTATTCGGCTGTCGCTACGCAAGCAAGCGAGCATGCTATGGGCCATTTGTGCCAAGGAATGCGAGGAACTCCCTGCCTCCATCTCCACAGCATACTGCCACGGTGCGTCTGGGTCCTCTGTCTCCTCCTCCTCTACCAGATGCTCCTGCTCCTCCACTCCTGTCCGCTGAGTGGAAAAACCACCCATTTCACTCAATAATTCCTGAGCACAAATGTCCTCCTCTACCTCCTCCTCTTCTTCCTGTCCTGCCCCCACAGGGGTCATGTGGTGTTGAGATCTGTGCGCCA
The DNA here is from genome assembly GCF_062004578.1 of Staurois parvus. Classification (NCBI taxonomy): domain Eukaryota; kingdom Metazoa; phylum Chordata; class Amphibia; order Anura; family Ranidae; genus Staurois; species Staurois parvus. Next base: position 3,417,419 of record NW_028318236.1, read on the forward strand.
CGTCTACCGCACCCTGACCAGCCATTATTAACAGCATTTGTTCCAGGACGTGCAACAGAGGAATGACGTCGTTCATCCCATAGTCCTGCCGACTCACGAATAGCGTGGCCTCCTCAAAGGGCCTGAGCAAGCGGCAGGTGTCACGCATGAGCTGCCAATGGCTGACATCGAAGTTACACAGGGGAGTACCTTTATCCGCTTGTAACATCAGGAAATCGGTGATGGCCTTTCGCTGTTCGTAAAGGCGGTCTAACATGTGTAGGGTTGAATTCCACCTTGTTGCAACGTCGCAGATCAGGCGATGCTGTGCAATTCCGTTCTGCCGCTGCAGCTCAAGGAGGGTGTGCTTTGCGGTGTAGGAATGGCTGAAATGCATGCAAAGTTTACGTGACATTTTAAGGATGTCTTGCAGTGGGATGGTGGATTTTAGGAACCGCTTGACAACCAGATTGAACACGTGAGCAATGCATGGCGCATGGCACAACCTTACTTGACGCAGAGCAGACACCATGTTCTTTCCGTTGTCGGTCAACATGGTTCCGATTTTCAGTTTGCGCGGAGACAGCCATCTGTCGATTTCTCTGTTCATTACACTGAGAAGTTCCTCCCCTGTGTGACTACGTTTGCCTGGACCTGGCAGCAGCATGAGGAGGCGGTATAGGGGCCCATGGCAGATTAGGGGCCTGGCAGCAGCTATGGGAGGCCCGTAATCTGCCAGCACCCTATGTCAAAAAATTCAACACACCAGCAGTGTGTGAGGAGACCTGAAAGTGGCACATGGCAGAGTGTGGCGATGGAGACAGCAGCAATGGGAGGCCGTACAGGGACCCATGACAGACTCTGGACTTGGCAGCAGCATGAGGAGGCGGTATATAGGGGCCCATGGCAGATTAGGGGCCTGGCAGCAGCTATGGGAGGCCCGTAATCTGCCAGCACCCTATGTCAAAAAATTAAACACACCAGCAGTGTGTGAGGAGACCTGAAAGTGGCACATGGCAGAGTGTGGCGATGGAGACAGCAGCAATGGGAGGCCGTACAGGGACCCATGACAGACTCTGGACCTGGCAGCAGCATGAGGAGGCGGTATATAGGGGCCCATGGCAGATTAGGGGCCTGGCAGCAGCTATGGGAGGCCCGTAATCTGCCAGCACCCTATGTCAAAAAATTAAACACACCAGCAGTGTGAGGAGACCTGAAAGTGGCACATGGCAGAGTGTGGCGATGGAGACAGCAGCAATGGGAGGCCGTACAGGGACCCATGACAGACTCTGGACTTGGCAGCAGCATGAGGAGGCGGTATATAGGGGCCCATGGCAGGTTAGGGGCCTGGCAGCAGCTATGGGAGGCCCGTAATCTGCCAGCACCCTATGTCAAAAAATTCAACACACCAGCAGTGTGTGAGGAGACCTGAAAGTGGCACATGGCAGAGTGTGGCGATGGAGACAGCAGCAATGGGAGGCCATACAGGGACCCATGACAGACTCTGGACTTGGCAGCAGCATGAGGAGGCGGTATATAGGGGCCCATGGCAGATTAGGGGCCTGGCAGCAGCTATGGGAGGCCCGTAATCTGCCAGCACCCTATGTCAAAAAATTAAACACACCAGCAGTGTGTGAGGAGACCTGAAAGTGGCACATGGCAGAGTGTGGCGATGGAGACAGCAGCAATGGGAGGCCGTACAGGGACCCATGACAGACTCTGGACCTGGCAGCAGCATGAGGAGGCGGTATATAGGGGCCCATGGCAGATTAGGGGCCTGGCAGCAGCTATGGGAGGCCCGTAATCTGCCAGCACCCTATGTCAAAAAATTCAACACACCAGCAGTGTGTGAGGAGACCTGAAAGTGGCACATGGCAGAGTGTGGCGATGGAGACAGCAGCAATGGGAGGCCGTACAGGGACCCATGACAGACTCTGGACCTGGCAGCAGCATGAGGAGGCGGTATATAGGGGCCCATGGCAGATTAGGGGCCTGGCAGCAGCTATGGGAGGCCCGTAATCTGCCAGCACCCTATGTCAAAAAATTCAACACACCAGCAGTGTGAGGAGACCTGAAAGTGGCACATGGCATGAGAGACTGTGGACCTGGCAGCAGCATGAGGAGGCGGTATAGGGGCCCATGGCAGATTAGGGGCCTGGCAGCAGCTATGGGAGGCCCGTAATCTGCCAGCACCCTATGTCAAAAAATTCAACACACCAGCAGTGTGTGAGGAGATCTGAAAGTGGCACATGGCAGAGTGTGGCGATGGAGACAACCCACCGACTGTTTTGCTCGCTGCCAAGCTGCCACCCTCTTCTCCTGATGATGCGGAAGCAATAGACTGATGACGACGAGGCTGCCAAGTGCGATCAGCCTCATCATCATCAATTAGGGTCTCCGCCTCACTACTAGCCCCCTCGGCTGCGTGTGGGTCAGGAGACAGACCTGTCTCTACACCGGCTACCGAGCCACTCTCCTGGCCACTACTTCTTCGCCTGGCTGCTGAAGAGGCGGATGTCTCCCCCCGTTCCTGACCGCCCTCTGTTAGCTCTTCCTCACTGTACTGGATGACATCGGGAGCACTAGCCTCTGGCTGCGAATAGTGCTGCCTCGACCCCTTCCTCTGCTGCCACATCTGCTCGCTCCTAAAACATTGCCTCCTCTGCCACTCCTCTGCATGTTGTCTGACATACTCTTTAATTAAACGATTCTGTGTACCTGAGTAACAATTCTGTGTCCCTGAGTAACGTTTCTGTGGCCCTAAATAACAGTTCTGTGGCCCTAAGTAACAGTTCTGTGGCCCTCAGTAACAATTCTGTGTCTGTCCCTGAGTAACAATTCTGTGTCCCTCAGTAACAATTCTGTGTCCCTCAGTAACAATTCTGTGTCCCTGAGTAACAATTCTGTGTCCCTGAGTAACGTTTCTGTGGCCCTAAGTAACAGTTCTGTGGCCCTAAGTAACAGTTCTGTGGCCCTCAGTAACAATTCTGTGTCTGTCCCTGAGTAACAATTCTGTGTCCCTCAGTAACAATTCTGTGTCCCTCAGTAACAATTCTGTGTCCCTCAGTAACAATTCTGTGTCCCTGAGTAACGTTTCTGTGGCCCTAAGTAACAGTTCTGTGGCCCTAAGTAACAGTTCTGTGGCCCTCAGTAACAATTCTGTGTCTGTCCCAGAGTAACAATTCTGTGTCCCTCAGTAACAATTCTGTGTCCCTCAGTAACAATTCTGTGTCCCTGAGTAACAATTCTGTGTCCCTCAGTAACAATTCTGTGTCCCTGAGTAACAATTCTGTGTCCCTGAGTAACGTTTCTGTGGCCCTAAGTAACAGTTCTGTGGCCCTCAGTAACAGTTCTGTGGCCCTGAGTAACAATTCTGTGTCCCTCAGTAACAATTCTGTGTCCCTGAGTAACAATTCTGTGTCCCTGAGTAACGTTTCTGTGGCCCTAAGTAACAGTTCTGTGGCCCTAAGTAACAGTTCTGTGGCCCTCAGTAACAATTCTGTGTCTGTCCCTGAGTAACAATTCTGTGTCCCTCAGTAACAATTCTGTGTCCCTCAGTAACAATTCTGTGTCCCTGAGTAACGTTTCTGTGGCCCTAAGTAACAGTTCTGTGGCCCTAAGTAACAGTTCTGTGGCCCTCAGTAACAATTCTGTGTCTGTCCCTGAGTAACAATTCTGTGTCCCTCAGTAACAATTCTGTGTCCCTCAGTAACAATTCTGTGTCCCTGAGTAACAATTCTGTGGCCCTCAGTAACAATTCTGTGTCCCTCAGTAACAATTCTGTGTAACTGAGTAACAATTCTGTGTCTGTCCCTGAGTAACAATTCTGTGGCCCTAAGTAACGGTTCTGTGGCCCTCAGTAACAATTCTGTGTCCCTGAGTAACAATTCTGTGTCTGTCCCTGAGTAACAATTCTGTGGCCCTAAGTAACGGTTCTGTGGCCCTAAGTAACGGTTCTGTGGCCCTCAGTAACAATTCTGTGTCCCTCAGTAACAATTCTGTGTCCCTCAGTAACAATTCTGTGTCCCTCAGTAAAAATTCTGTGTCCCTCAGTAACAATTCTGTGTCTGTCCCTCAGTAACAATTCTGTGTCCCTGAGTAACAATTCTGTGTCCCTCAGTAACAATTCTGTGTCCCTCAGTAAAAATTCTGTGTCCCTCAGTAACAATTCTGTGTCTGTCCCTGAGTAACAATTCTGTGTCTGTCCCTGAGTAACGTTTCTGTGGCCCTAAGTAACGGTTCTGTGGCCCTCAGTAACAATTCTGTGTCCCTCAGTAACAATTCTGTGTCTGTCCCTGAGTAACAATTCTGTGTCTGTCCCTGAGTAACAATTCTGTGTCCCTGAGTAACGTTTCTGTGGCCCTAAGTAACATTTCTGTGGCCCTCAGTAACAATTCTGTCTGTCCCTGAGTAACAATTCAGTGTCTGTCCCTGAGTAACAATTCTGTGTCTGTCCCTGAGTAACAATTCTGTGTCCCTCAGTAACAATTCTGTGTCCCTCAGTAACAATTCTGTGTCCCTGAGTAACAATTCTGTGTCCCTGAGTAACAATTCTGTGGCCCTCAGTAACAATTCTGTCCCCCTCAGTAACAATTCTGTGTCTGTCCCTGAGTAAGAATTCTGTGTCTGTCCCTGAGTAAGAATTCTGTGTCTGTCCCTGAGTAACGTTTCTGTGGCCCTAAGTAACGGTTCTGTGGCCCTCAGTAACAATTCTGTGTCTGTCCCTGAGTAACAATTCTGTGGCCCTAACTAACGTTTCTGTGTCCCTAAGCAACAATTCTCTGGCACTCAGTAACAATTCTGTCTGTCCCTGAGTAACAATTCTGTCTGTCCCTGAGTAACAATTCTGTGGCCCTAACTAGCGTTTCTTTGGCCCTAAGTAACGATTCTGTGGCCCTCATTAACAATTCTGTGTCCCTGAGTAATGCTTCTCTGTCCCTAAGTAACGTTTCTCTGTCCCCAAGTACAGTTGTGTCCAAAATTATTCAACCCCCACTGAAATTGAGTGTTTTGGCCAGTTTGACATTGCTTTTGATCATTCAGTCATCTTGCTTACATTTACATTAAAGAGGCACTTGTAGGTCAGACAAATATAACATAACAGTTATAATGAAATAACCACAAATGTCTTTTCTGTGCTCACAGCATTATCAGTTTTATTCAACCCCCAAGTGACATTCAATCTTAGTACTTAGTACAGCATCCTTTTACAGTTATAACAGCTTTTAAACGTGAAGCATAGCTTGACACAAGTGTCTTGCAGCGATCTACGGGTATCTTCGCCCATTCTTCATGGGCAAAGGCCTCCAGTTCAGTCACATTCTTAGGCTTGCGCACTGCAACTGCTTTCTTTAAGTCCCACCAGAGGTTCTCAATCGGATTTAAGTCTGGTGACTGCGATGGCCACTCCAAAATGTTCCAGCCTTTCCTCTGCAACCATGCTCTAGTGGACTTGGAGGTATGCTTGGGATCATTGTCCTGTTGAAAGGTCCAACGTCTCCCAAGCCTCAGGTGTGTGACGGACTGCATCACGTTTCCATCCAATATCTCCTGGTACTGAAGAGAATTCATGGTACCTTGCACACGCTGAAGCTTCCCTGTACCTGCAGAAGCAAAACAGCCCCAAAGCATGATTGACCCTCCACCATGCTTCACAGTAGGCAAGGTGTTCTTTTCATCATAGGCCTTGTTCTTCCTCCTCCAAACATAGCGTTGATCCATGGGCCCAAACAGTTCTAATTTTGTTTCATCAGTCCACAGAACACTATCCCACAACTTTTGTGGTTTGTCCACATGGCTTTTGGCATACTGCAGCCGACTCTTCTTATTCTTTGGAGACAGCAAGGGGGTACGCCTGGGAGTTCTGGCACGGAGGCCTTCATTACGCAGTGTGCGTCTTATTGTCTGGGCTGAAACTTCTGTACCCACATCTGACAAATCTTTTCTCAGTTCCTCAGCAGTCACACGGGGACTTCTCTCCACTCTACGCTTCAGGTAGCGCACAGCAGTCGAAGTCAGCATCTTCTTTCTGCCACGACCAGGTAGCGTTTCAACAGTGCCCTTTGCCTTGAATTTGCGAATGATGCTTCCTAAGGTGTCTCTTGGTATGTTTAACATCTTTGCAATCTTCTTATAGCCATTGCCCTTCCTGTGAAGAGAAATCACCTCTTCTCTTGTCTTCCTGGACCATTCTCTTGCCTTCACCATGTTTGTAACCACACCAGTAAATGTCTAGAAGGAGCTGAGTATCACAGTCATTTTAAAGCTGCCTAATTGGTGCTTATTATGCTTGATTGCTGCTCGGTGACATCCACAGGTGTTTTCAATACCTGATGGAAAGCACCTGTATGAACCTCTGTTCTTCAGAGTGGTAGTCTTTAAGGGGTTGAATAATTGTGGCAATGAAGAAACCACATAAGAACCATTTACTACTGTATTACATAAACAATTGATGTCATTTTAGTTGCATTTGGGTAGTTACAACGTCCTTGTAGGATTTGATTCTGAATACAATTCCAAATGTACACTATAGTCCCTAAACCCCTTTACAGCATTGGGGGTTGAATAATTTTGGACACAACTGTAACGTTTCTGTGGCCCTAACTCTGTCCCTAATACAGAGCGGTCTGCCTCTCTTGAATGACTGGAGGCAAATGAAGAATTCTAAAATGGCCGCTATTTATAGCTCGACCATTACACAGTGCTGGCTGGCTGGCTGCTGATTGGCTAATGCGATCACATGTCATTAAGGAATGCATTATGGGTCAGCGCGCCTTGTCTGCGCGCCTTCCCAGACATCCCCGCTCCGTCGCCGCACATGTCCGCCGCCATTTTAGGAAAAATTTCGATTCGCGCGTCCGAAGTAGGCTATTTTTCGGATTCGGCGCAAATCAAAATTTTTCCAATATTCGACTCGAATTCCACTTCGCCTACCTCGATTCGCTCATCTCTAATGCCATCCATGGTATACTAGTGTGTCTAGCTGTGAATGGTCACAGCGATCACATGCACAAGCTGGGCAAATCACAGCCCAGCTGTGTCATGTTATTAGCTGTGGCCAAATCACAACTAAACACAAAAAAACAAACAAACCCCTAAATGAATCAATGTCATTCAGGCAAATGCTTGCTTATAGCAAAGTAATTCTTTGCTATAAGCAAATTGTGTAAAAAAATACTGATCACTTCCACAAAGTAGTACAATGTTACTATGGTAGCATTGTACTACTTTGGTCATAGTGAAATATGAAAAAAAATCTTTAAAAAAATAAAAATTTAATAAAAAATTAAAAATAATAAAAAAAATTTAATATTTTTTTTTCATACTGTCACCAGTCAGTGTCCCTGATCACCGCCATGCAAGTTATATGATGACGCTGTACTGCACTGGTGACAGTATGTAAAAAAAATAGTGAAATTTTTTTTTTAATTTTCCAAAAAATTATGACAAAATAATACAACTTCAAAAAACTCGCCATGCCTCTTATGAAGTACGTCGGACTGTCTACTCTGCAAAAAGGGGTCATTTGGGGATATCTGTACTGTTCTGACATTCTTGGACCTCAAGAAATTAGATTGGCTGTCAGTACTTCAGGATTGATCAATATTCAGATCTATACCATAGTTTGTGAACTCTATAACTTTCCTACAAACTAAATAATACATCCTAATTTGGGTTATTTTCACCAAAAAAATGTAGCAGAATACATCTCAGCCTAAATTTATGAAGAACAATTATTTATTTGCAAAATTTATAACAGAAACAAAGAAAAATGTGGGTTTTTTTTCAAAATTTTCGGTCTTTTTTTGCTAATTTAGCAAAAATAAAAACCCCAGCGGTGATTAAATACCACAAAAAGAAAGCTCTAGTTGTGTGAAGAAAATGATAAAATTTTAGTTTGGGTACAATGTTGCATGACCGCGCAATTGTCATTCAAAGTGTGAGAGCGCTGAAACCTGAAAACTGGCCTGGGCAGGAAGGGGGTAAAAGTGCCTGGTATGGAAATGGTTAAACCCCCTTTCTCTTCACTTCCTGTCCTGCTGACAACAATTTTCCAGACTTTGGAGGGTCTATTGTTTGCATTTGTCAGGCTATAATAGAAAACAAACTGAGAAAGGTTTTTATTAAACTTGTGTGCTAAATGAAATCCTGATATGTCCTTAACCACTTGCCTACCAGGCACTTATACCCCCTTATTTACCAGGCCAATTTTCAGCTTTCAGCGCTGCCGCACTTTGATTGACAATTGCGCGGTCATGCAACATTGTACCCATATGAAATTTTGATCATTTTTTTCTCACAAATAGAGCTTTCTTTTGGTGGTATTTAATCGCCACTGGGCGCTTTACTTTTTGCGCTATAAATTAAAAAAAGTGCACAAAATTTGAAAAAAAAAAAAGTTTATTTGTTTCTTTTATAAAATTTTTCAAACAGGTATTTTTTCTCCTTCACTGATTTGCGTTGATGAGGCGGCACTGATGGGCACTGATAGGCGGCACTGATGGTCACTGATAGGCAGCACTAAAGGGCACTGATAGGCAGTACTAATGAGGTGGCACGGATAGGCGGCACTGATAGACAGCACTAATTAGGGGTCACGGATAGGCGGCACTGATATGCAGCACTGATAGGCGGCACTGATAGGTGACACTGATGATGGGTACTGATAGACGGCACTGACTGGCATCACTTCTGGGCACTGACTGGCGGCACTGACTGGCACAACCCCTGGGCACTGACTGGTGGCACTGACTGGCAGCACTGCTGGGCTGCACTGGTGGGTGGCACTGGTGGGCAGCACTGGTGGGTGGGCACAGGTGGGTGGCACTGGTGGGCACAGGTGGGTGGCACTGGTGGGCACAGGTGGGTGGGCACAGGTGGGTGGCACTGCTGGGCACATGTAGGTGGCACTTCTGGGCACAGGTAGGTGGCACTGCAGAGTGGCACAGGTGGGGGCACTGCTGGGCACAGGTGGGGGCACTGCTGGGCACAGGTGGGGGCACTGCTGGGAACGGGTGGGCGGGGCTAGTGGGCGCACTGCTGGGCGGAACTTGCGGGTGTCACTGCTGGGCACCGATCATCAGGGCACTGATCATCAGTGCCCTGATGATCGGTGCCGACCCCCGCTCTGACAACTGCCGGTTCTCGGCAGTACTTTCCTCACGATCTGACAGCGTGAGGAAAGTGCAGCCGAGAACCGGCACTTGCATTTCCCTGTGATCAGCATGTCATTGGACACCGCTGATCACGTGGTAAAAGGCCGGTGGAATCGGCCTTTCACCACATCACGTGATCAGCTGTGTCCGTAGGACACAGCGATCACGGAGATCGCCGGGTGCGCGCCCCCTGGGGCGCGCAGGAGAGCGCGTTCTGGGAGGACGTCATATGACGTCCACTCAGAACTGGCAGGCCGCGGTGAAGCCGTCATTCGGCTATGCGCGGTCGGCAAGAAGTTAAAGTATAAGTAAACCCTCACCTTGTAAAACAACCCATTCAGTTCAAAATACAAATGAAAGGCAAAACATTTGTGTATAGATATAAACCCCTCCCCCCCCCCACTATAAATACGTTTATTTCCCCCCTTCTTCTTTATAAGTGATCACATAGCCCCTGTTCTCAGCTGAATAAGGAGTGAAGATTGCGGGGGGAGGAGCAACAGCAGCACACACTGGTCTTCCCAGTGAAGTGGGATGTGTCAGTACCAGGGGCAGACTGAAAACTCATGGGGCCCCCAGGTAATAGGGGATCATGGGGCCCCTGTGTCCTTGCCCAATCTCAAAAAAGCTTATGAAAAAGGTACCAGGGGCATCTCATGGGGCCCCTTACTGACCCCGGGCCCTCGGGCAGTGCCCGAGTTTCCAAATGGTCAGTCCGCCCCTGGTCAGTACAAGTCTGATCATTGGAAGAGAGCAGGCTGAGTTCAAAGCACAGCTAGAGAACTGACCACACTGTGCTCCCCTGCTTAGTGTGGTAAGTTTTTAATAGGACAGCAAGGGAATTGGCAGGAAAAGCAGAGAAACAAAAAAAGCAATATAAAGAGAACAGGATACTTTTTCATACAAGTACATGGTACAGCCGGCACATATCAGGAATATGAAATGTTGGGTTTACAAAATTTTTTAGGGGCGGTTCACACTATAGAAATGTAGTCCAGATGCGTTCCGGATGCGTTTCTGCATGTCCATTTTTGATGCATTTTTTGCATTCCAGTGCTGTTTTTAATACTTTCTGGTTAATTTTCCCCTATCTATTTTTCAATGTAAATAGGGACATATGCATTCCAGTGCGTTTTTGGTGCAGTTTGGTGCAATCCGGTGCATTTGTTATGCGTTTTTACCACGTTCCAGTACAGTTCTCTGCAGGAAAAATACAACCTGTTCTACTTTTTTTTTCTGCAACTGGAACTGCAAGCACTGATGTAAACTATGACATTGACAGCCATATAACCTACTTTCTGTGCGTTTTGGATGCAGAAAAAAGCAACTGAAATGCATGTAGTGTGAACTGGCCCTTAAAGGGGAACTTCAATCTTCTTGATCATGGTCCGCCCAGGGGCGGACTGACCATTTGGGAACTCGGGCAATGCCCGAGGGACCGGGTCAGTAAGGGGCCCCATGAGATGCCCCTGGTACCTTTTTCATAGGCTTTTTTGAGTTTGGGCAAGGACACAGGTGCGCCATGATCCCCTATTGCTGGGGGCCCCATGAGTTGTCAGTCCATCCCTGGTTCCGCCCCATCCACTGGCGCTGCTATTTTCAATAGTCCAGCACATGTGCAAATGCTCCAAGTAGCTCTGCCTGGCCTTCAGGACCTGGAAGAAGCCCACAGTGCATCTACATATGTGCCAAGCTGTGCTCACACATGTGCAGGAAAAGAGATCACTCTTCACTGTATATTCCTCTTGCACTTGCACTTTGAGACCCAGTGTCTGCGCACCCGCGGGTTTCTAAGCTTGGCAAATCCCTTCAGCACAAGTGCGCATGAGCACACAACCTCAACTGCGGCTGGGAGAAAAGACTAACAGAACACTAAGGACCAGTTCACACTACATGCCTTTCAGTTGCTTTTTTCTGCATCCAAAACGCACAGAAAGTAGGTTATATGGTTGTCAATGTCATAGTTCACATCAGTGCTTGAATTCCAGTGCGTTCCGGTTGCAGAAAAAAAAAGAAGAACATGCTGCATTTTTCCTGCACAGAACTGTACTGGAACGCAGTAAAATGCATAAAAAAATGCACTGGAACGCACATGTCCCTATTTAAACTGAAGAAAAATAGAGGGGAAAAAATGAACTGGAATGCATAAAAATGCACTGGAACGTGTCAAAAATGCATCAAAAACGCACCGGAACATGCCAAAAAAGAGTAAAAATGTACATGCACAAACGCATCCGGAATGTATCTGGAGTGCCTAAGGGCCAGTTCACACTACATGCATTTTATTTGCTTTTTTTATGCATCCAAAACGCACAGAAAGTAGGTTATATGGTTGTCAATGTCATAGTTCACATCAGTGTTTGCAGTTCAGGTGCATTCCAGTTGCAGAAAAAAGTAGAACCGGGAAAAAATGAACTGTAATGCAAAAAAAACAGCACTGGAACGCGTCGCAAATGCATCAAAAAAGCACTGGAACGCACCGAAGATGCAATACAAACTAATTTGGAATGCATCTGGAATGCTTTTCTATAGTGTGAACTGCCCTAAAATTGAAGAAAAATGGGAAAAATTACCTGAAATGCAAAAAAACGCACTGTAACGTGTCAAAAACGCACTGGAACACACCAAAAACACGTCAAAACACGCATGCAAAAACGCAGCCGGAACGCATTTGAAATGCTTTTCTATAGTGTGAACCAGCCCTAACACTGAAGAAAAAGGGGAATAAATGAACTGGAATGCAAAAAAAACCCGCACTGGGACACATAAAAAACACATCAAAACTGCACCGGAATGCGCCAAAAATGTGTCAAAAATGCACATGCAAAAACACATCCAGAATGCATCTGCAATGCTTTTCTATAGTGTGAACCGGCCCTAAAATTAAAGAAAAATAGAGGGTAAAAAATGAACTGGAATGCAAAAATCCAGCACTGGAATGCATCAAAAACGCGCATACAAAAATGCATCCTGAACGCATCTGGAATACTTTTGTATAGTGTGAACCGGCCCTAATATTGAATAAAAAGAGAGGGGGGGGAAATGAACTGGAATGCAAAAAAACCCGCAGTGAAACGCATCAAAAATGCAACGGAATGTGCCAAAAAAAGCGTCAAAAACGCGCATGCAAAAACGCATCTGGAACGCATCTGGAATGCTTTTCTATAGTGTGAACTGTCCCTAAAATGAAAGAAGAAGAGAGGAGAAAAAAATTAACTGGAACGGGGCAAAAATGCACTGGAACGCGACAAAAACGCATAAAAACGTGCATGCAAAAACACAGCCAGAACGCATCTGAAAAGCTTTTGTATAGTGTGAACCAGCCCTAAAATTGAAGAAAAGGGAATAAATGAACTGTAATTCCAAAAAAACCCACACTGGAATACATACAAAACGCATCAAAACTGCAGCGGAATGCACAAAAATATGTGTAAAAAATGCGCATGCAAAAACGCATCTGGAATGCATCTGAAATGCTTTTCTATAGTGTGAACCGACCCTAAAATTGAAGAAAAAGAGAGAGGAAAAAAATAACTGGAACGCGTTAAAAATGCACCAGAACGCGCCAAAAATGTGTCAAAACGTGCATGCAAAAACGCAGCCGGAACTAATCTGGAAAGCTTTTCTATAGTGTGAACTGGCCCTAAAATTTAAGAAAGAGAGGGGAATAAATGCACTGTAATGCAAAAAACCCCACACTGGAACGCATAAAAAATGCATCAAAACTGCACCGCAACGCACCAAAAATGTGTCAAAAATGCACATGCAAAAACGCATCTGGAACGCATAAAAAATGCATCAAAACTGCAGCGGAACGCACAAAAATATGTGTAAAAAATGCGCATGCAAAAACGCATCTGGAATGCTTTTCTATAGTGTGAACCGGCCCTAAAATTGAAGAAAAAGAGAGGGGAAAAAATTAACTGGAACATGTTAAAAACGCACCAGAACACGGCAAAAATGTGTCAAAACGTGCATGCAAAAATGCAGCCAGAACTAATCTGGAAAGCTTTTTTATAGTGTGAACTGGCCCTAAAATTGAAGAAAAAGAGAGGGGAAAAAATGAACTGGAATGCAAAAAAACGCATTGTAAGGCGTCAAAAATGTGCATGCAAAAACGCATCTGGAAGGCAACCGGAACGCTTTTGTATAGCGTGAAGTGACCCTACAACATGTAGAACGTGCTGCTTGTTGGTTTGGGGGAGCCCATTGGGTGCACCCTGTGTGTCGGGGACCCAGCGGGGATTACTTGGTAGCAGGGAAGAGCAGATGTTCTGGTTCTCATGCCGTAGACTTGCTCTTCTCCAGTCCCATCCTTCCTCATTGTTTTCACAACTACAAAACAAGTTTGTTGGCTTACCATGGCCTCTAATCATCAGCATCTGGCTGGTCTGCAGCCTCTGACAGTCTGATTAGATGAACCTTTGCGCTCTACAAACATGTTTTCCTCTCTAGTTGATGGTGTTGGCTGTGATTAAGCAGCACCTTAGGGCTATGTAGTCACACCCATTGTTTTGCTGAGGCATGCTTCACACGCATCCTACATGGCTCTCTTTCATGTTTTGGAAACATGGGAGGTATGACAGTGCACACAGCTACAGACCATCTGATTCAATGCCTTCAGTGCTAGGAGCTGAACAATAATTCTTTCCAAACTGCTCCGCACTTATGTAGCCACTTGAGAGACAGATGATAAACTGCTGGAAGGAGGCAGCCCCTGCATAGACTTTAGTAAACCCATCCTATCTAGCATTCCATATCACTTCAAATAGCCAACCGCCGGAAGCGACATCTGATATTTTCCTTAGGGTTCGGTCACACTATACATGCATGATAACTGATGGAAACTGATGTACAGATTTCACTTGCAGAGACGTCAGTCTACATCAATTTTCATCAATGAGTTTTAGGCCCCTTTCACACGGGGCGGATCCGGTTAGCGGATCTGCTTGCTCAGTGGAGGATCTCTCCGCGGAACCCCGCTGAGCAAGTGGATGACAGCTCTGTGTCCGCTCCGCCGCTGCTTGCTCTCCTCAGTGGGCGGCCATATGAAAACAGACCGACTGACCGTTTTCATCCAACCTGATCTGACGGATGGAAGGGGAATTGGATCCCCATCCGTCCCTTTATGGCGGATTGGATCAGTATTTGATGTCGCTGGGTGTAAATGGACACATATTCGTTTACACCCGCTGCTCCATAGAGGAGAATGGAGGTTCCGATCCAGTCCGCCTGAGCAATGCGCCTGACCACAGGTCAGATGCAATGCTTCCACCAATCATCACACATGATGATGTCCCAAGGTGGCAGTGTAACCCCGCCCTCTTGTGACGTCATCACAGTATTTAAGAACTGTCAGGGCGGCGCAGCTGTCACACGTCAGGAGCCAGCGTCAAGAGCGGAGTGGGGTTTTTTAAAATCTTTTTCCGGGTCAGCGGTGGTGGCGGGCATCGTGATTGACGTTGGATCTACTTTGGGGGGCATTTTTTTATATTAGTTTTTAACCACTTGAGCTCCAGAGTATTTACCCCCCTTAATGACCAGGCCTCTTTTTGCTACTCGGCGCTGCACTAATTCAACTGATAATTGTGCGGTCATGCAATGCTGCACCCAAACAAAATTTATGTCCTTTTTTTCACACAAATAGAGCTTTCTTTTGGTGGTATTTGGTCACCTGTACGCTTTTTATTTTTCACGCTATAAACAAAAAAAGGCCAAAAATTTTGAAGAAAAACTTTATTTTTTACTTTCAGCTATAAAAAATATATAGTAAACTCAAAGTTAGTTATAAATTTGGCCAAAATGTATTCTGCTACATGTTTTTGGTAAAAAAAAAATCCCAATAAGTGTATATTGATTGCTTTGTGTGGAAGTTATAGCGTCTACAAACTATGGTATAGATACTACAATTTACGCCATTTTTCTGCTATACAGCGCTGCGCTAGTTTAACAGACAATTGCGCGGTCATGCAATATGGTACATACATGAAATTTACATCCTTTTTTTTCCCACAAATTGAGCTTTCTTTCGGTGGTATTTGATCGCCTGTGCGGTTTTTATTTTTTGTGCTATAAATAAAAAGGCTGACAATTTTGAGGAAAAAAAACAATATTTTGGACTTTTTGCTATAAAACATGTCCAGTAAAAAAAAATTTTAAAATCAAATTTAGTCATAAATTTCTGCCAAAATGCATTCTGCGACATGTCTTTGCTACAAAAACCCCAATACGTGTAAATTAATTGGTTTACGTGAAAGTTATAGCGTTTACAAATGGCGGGAAAGATACTGGGATTTTTAGTTTTTTTATACTAATTATGGTGGCGATCAGTGACTTATGGCGGCGATCAGCGACTTATGGCGGAACTGCGGCGGACATTCTGACATTGGGGGGTACTGACGTGGGGTCACTGACATCCCCAGTGACACCAATACAGTGATCAGTGCAAAAAAAAAAACACTGACACTGTACTAATGACACTGGGGAGGAAGGGGTTAAGTTTATTATTCAGGGAAAGGGTTAACTGTGTGAGGGGAGTGTTTTACTAGGGGACGGGGGTGTGTACTGCAGGGAACACTGCTGATCCTGATCGGGAGAGAGAAACTCTTCTGTCCCGATCAGCGTGTCCTGGAGCTGTCAGGGAACTGACAGAAAGCACAGCTACTGCAGCTGTGCTCTCTGTCAGCAATTGCCGCCGATCGCCGGGACATAGCCGGTAACGACCGGCAGTGACCCGGCGACTGACATCCGCGGCTGTGATCGGCGGGACAGGTAGGGTGGCGACGTGCCTCGCGCGCACCCATAACCTGTTTTCAAAACACACGTTTTAAAACGTGCTTTTGCCCAGCCGTGCCGCCGTGCCACCGTATTTCTACAGTGGGCGGCATGTGGTTAATAAAGGACTTGTTAAAGACTGTTTTCTGTAAATATTTTTGCGAATGAGTAGCAGTACCAAATACCCCATACTCATTCACATGGGGGGGGGGATCTGGGGGCACCCCTGTTAAAGGGGGCTTCCAGATTCTGATAAGCTCCCCTGCGCTCTGAGGAAGAGGATAAGTCCTCGAAACGCGTCAGACTGTGGATGTTCCATCGTTCTGTTACATCTTGATGTTTGCAGACTGTTTGTGCTGTACTGATGGCATGACCTGGTACTTTGAATGACTTTTTGAGTATAATACTTACCTTTTTACATATTAAATACTTTAAAGGATAATGCACGAGGCCAGTGCGCCCTCTGTTTGTTTATTGTTATTGAAGCTCCCCCCCGCAGATCCCCACAACCACCAGCCAGGGTTGTTGGGAAGAGGCCCTTGTCCCCATCAACATGGGGACAAGGTGCTTTGGGGGGGGAAGCCCCCGCTGCCCCAAAGCATCCTCCCCATGTTGAGGGCATGTGGCCTGGTATGGTTCAGGAGTTGGGGGTGCTCGATTGCCCCCCCCCTTTCCTGACCTGCCGGGCTGCATGCTCAGATAAAGGTCTGGTATGGATTTTGGGGGGGGGGGACCACCACAACATTTTTTAAATAATTTTGGTATGGAGGGTTCCCCTCAAAATCCATACCAGACCCAAAGGGGATGTGGGGGGGATCCCATGCCAGTTTTTAAAAATAAATTGAATTTCCCGGCAATTCTTTTTACATTTAGCAGTCGCAGGGAACCCCACTGACAGCTGAAATATGAAAGAATGTTTTCACTACTAAAGTACTGCATGACTTAATAATATAACTATTATAGTCGCTGTGCGGCATCGTATCGCATACTCAGATGCAGGAAGATACCGCTTGGTGAATTATCCCGCTTCGAAGTTTGCGGTCAAACTTTCGTTAGGTTTGAATGTTCGACCGCAAACTGAACAGGGGGGTGTTTGGCCCATCACCAGCTGGAAGTAAACAAAGCAGTTTTTCACAAGAGGTCATAGAGGATCCCAGGTCTTGCACTTTGTTTGCTCAGCAGCAGGGATGAGCTGAGGCATGAGTACAAACCTACCCAGTGGCGTGTGGGGAGTGCGGCCCGCACGGGGTGACACCCACCGCACGGAGTGACACCGGACCCGCTCCACGAAAAGGTAAGTTGTAAAGTAAAGGTAAGTTGTAAAAGACCAGATGGTATTGGCATGATTCCCTCTTCCAATATGGCGACAATAGATTTCGTCATTAAGGAGAGGAGGGGTATAAGTAGTACTTCCTTCTTGACGTCCATACCCCTTATGATTAAGTCGATGACGAAACGCGTCAAGGGAAGTGAGGTCAAGACGCACACAGGAACCGGAAGTTGACCGGCGGCCATTTTGGAAAAGGGAAACGAGTGATCTGGAGCACTTGGACGTTCTTCCTGGATGGCTGTGAGGCTGTGAGGTTTCTATTATGAGTGATTACATGCATAAAGGCTTGTTTTGATGTAAGCAGTTCAAATAAAGGTCATTTGATTTTACTATTGGCGGTATTACACTATTGTGTTCCTTATGTTTTGTCCCTGGATGGAGTAAAGTGCCTGGAGACAGTGGGATCAGTGTGATTAAGGAATCCAGGGAGGATTGTGGAGATCATTCATCCTGAGAAAGCTGTTGGATTAATATAAGCATGTGTTTTCTGAAATGTTAGTAATGGTACCCTTACTATGAATAGAAGTGCACACCAGTTTGCAATTATATTTTTTTGTGTGTGGGATTGAAGGGTGATTCACACACACAGTGTTTTCACTGATTATTTCACTATTTCCACCGTTTTTTTCACCACTATCACTATTGGTCACTGGATTGTGGGAGATGAATTAAGTTTATATTATATAAAGGATAATGCACTATATGTTATTTCCTTTTTTTGAGGTACATGCACATGGGAGATCGTTAGAAGAATTTCCGAACATCTTGAACTATGATATTATAGGATAGTGAGAGTTAATAACTGTTTGATGGACTGATTGATGGACTTCACAGTTTTTATTTAAAGTTTGTTTATAACACTTTTACATATATAAATCTGTTACACCTTCAGGGGAAGGTGTTGTTTGTGTTAAGGGTTATCGTTTATCACATTTATTTAGGAGGTGGTTTTTGTTAAAATAAGTTGTAAAAGAAGCCGACGATCCCCACAGGATGGATTGGATTCATCAGATCGTCGGCTTTCTTTACAATTTACCTTTTCTTGGAGCGGGTCCGGTGTCACCTCGTATAGATTGTATGCCGGCGATCCCCGCATCCATGCTCAGCAGCTGGCAGACCTTTTAGAAAAGCCAAAAAGTCTATTTATAAAACGTTGGTTGGACAAATGTCACAAGCATTCAACCAGCCTGCACAAATGTCCCCCCTTTTTTCTATAATCCTTTGACATCTGATGATCCTCAGCTCCACCCAGTGGCTAAAATTAGATATATTTCTGATTGAAGTGTAAAAAAAAAAAAATACCCCATTTCGGCCACTAGATGGAGCCGACGATCATAGGAAGTCTTAATATTAGAGAGAATATGGGGAAATGTGTGCAGCCTGGATGAATTCTTGGGACATTTGTCTAACGAATGTTTTAGAAATCATTTTATAGTTTTAAAAATGTGCAAGCAGGCACTATTTCTAACTTACAATTATAGAGTGTTTGCAGTAAAAGAAAAAAACAAAAACTTGAGTTCTGTGTCTTAAAGCAAACATGATCCCCCTTATTGCTCCCCCCATCTTCCCCCTTTTAGCTGCTGGGAATTAAGGGAATACTTGGCATGGGACTCACTCCATATGACGGCGCTGTTACTTGGCTCAATGTGATCACATGGGGCAGGAATACCGCCAACCTAGTGTAAGATTCTAAATACCGGCTCCAGGAAAATATAAAAATGATCCCTTGCATGTGGGGCTGTTAGGATTAATAGCTGGTATTGTCTAGGGCAGAGGTCTCCAAACTGGGGCCCGCTGGCCGAATGAGGCCCTCTGCTTGCCTTTATCTGGCCCTTGGGGCACCATTCCTTCCACTTATATGAGACACTATTCCTCCCACTGACACCAATGATGGAGCACTATTCCTCCCACTGACACCAATGATGGAGCACTATTCCTCCCACTGACACCAATGATGGGGCACTATTCCTCCCACTGACACCAATGATGGAGCACTATTCCTCCCACTGACACCAATGATGGGGCACTATTCCTCCCACTGACACCAATGATGGGGCACTATTCCTCCCACTGACACCAATAATGGGGCACTATTCCTCTCACTGACACCAATGATGGAGCACTATTCCTCCCACTGATACCAATGATGGGGCACTATTCCTCCCACTGACACCAATGATGGAGCACTATTCCTCACACTGACACCAATAATGGATCACTATTCCTCCCACTGACACCAATGATGGGGCACTATTCCTCCCACTGACACCAATGATGGATCACTATTCCTCCCACTGACACCAATGATGGGGCACTATTCCTCCCACTGACATTAATGATGGGGCACTATTCCTCCCAATGACACCAATGATGGAGCACTATTCCTCCCACTGACACCAATGATGGGGCACTATTCCTCCCAATGACACCAATGATGGAGCCCTATACTATACTCCAATGATGGGGCATTTTCTACTTCCATTGAGTCCGGTCCCCCTTAAGTTTGAAGGGCAATAAACTGGCCTTTTGTTTCAAACATTCGGAGACGCCTGGTCTTAGGTATAGGAGAAACCGTTTTCTTGCCTGATCCTCTGCACCCCCCCAGCAGGCAGAGCTTCTCCATAAATCTGGCGGTGGACTGTGTCTCTTTGTACTCACATCCAGTGCAGGGCTATGGACCTTGCTATGGTCTTGATGATGTCAGGTGGAGTACGGGGGGTGCAGACACAGAGAGTGGAGGATCGGGTAAGTACATCTCCTTTTTTTGTCCCCCTAGACCAGGGGTAGGCAACCTGTGGCTCTCTAGCTGTGGAACTACATTTCCCATGAGGCATTGCAAAGGTTACAAAACTGACAGTTACAGCTATGACTTGCAGAGGCATGATGGAACTTGTAGTCCTGTAGCTCTCAGGTTGCCTAACCCTGCCCTAGACTCAAGCGAGTAATTAACCCCTGCAGTGCAGACACAGCCATGAATAATTATGGACAGTGAAGCCGAAGAGGAAGGGGCTAGATGATGGTAGACGTGCTCTAGGCCAGGAACATATACACAAATGCTCCGCCGGTGTTGGCCGGATCCCAGACGCCAGGCAGAGACTGATGTCACATCTGTACATGCCCCAGATTGTGAATGGTAGAGGGAGGAGGGGACTGAAGTTTTCTTGTCATTATGGAGGTGTTCCTTCGCTGTCCTAGGTCACAGGTCATGACAACAAGATGACAATGTATAACGAAAGGCAAAACTCTTTTCTTTTTTTTAAAGCTTCAGATATGGGAAGAGAATTAGAATCCCTGCCAGGTTTTTATCACGGTCTGTGCCCCCGTTATCACCGAAAGGGAAAGAAAATCTAACATTTGGGGTTGTCTTCAGAACAGGAATACAGGAGAAATATTCCAACGGGGACACAGTTCTAGTGACAACCTCACTCTGGAGGGATTTCCTCTCACTTCCTGTTTAGGCCAAGAGACCGGAAGTGAGGGGAAATCTCCCTTTTTTGGGGGACACAGAGGGCAAAACAAAACTGATGGGGTTATAACCCTCCCTTACTGTATCCAAAATAAAACAAAATGTTTTCCCTTTAGTTCTACTAGTATTAAAGTGTTACTAAACCCACACCAGTACAATCAGTCAGTATATGCAGTAAAGCATGCTTGTTATACTCACTGTGGAATCTAAGGGGCTACTCCTCTGCATTGTGTAAAAAGGATGCTTGATCCTGACTTCTCTGCTCCTCCCCATATTCCACAGTCCCCAATCCATCTGCTGATAGAATAGACCCTTGGGGGCAAGCTGCACATGCTCAGTTTGGGGTGTATTGCTAGAGAGGGAGAGTTCATGTGGTCAGCACAGGGCCAATCAGCACTGTTCAGACAGAGAGTCAGGTGTCTCGCAGCCTCATAGGACAATCAGAGGAGAATGAAAACTCCTCCTACAAGCTTTAACCTGTGCTCTGCTGGACACTGATAGAAGTCACAAGACTGTTCTATCTGATAAGGGGTTAATCCCCTGCACTGTGTAAAAATGCTGTTTGATCCTGACTTCTCTGATTCTCCCCTTTTTCCAGTGTCCCCCTCCTATCTCCTGATAAGACATAACGTGTGGAGTCACTCTGCACATGCGCAGTTTGGTGTGTATTGCTATAGAGGTTTTTTTTTTTTCTTTGGAGAGTGCATATGTTCAGCACAGGGCCAATCAGCACTGTCCAGACAGAGGTCAGGAGTTCTGCCTTCTTTTAAAGCAGAAAGAAAACTCCTTCTACAGGCTTTAACCAGTGCTCTGCTGAACACTGGTAGAAGTCACAAGACTGCTCTAACTGCTGATGAGAAAAGGTATTTAGCAGTTTATATTTACTAAAATAATTGCATTTCCGTGCTGTGTGTACTGTGGGAGACCAGATACAGTGATTGCAGGGTCCTGGATTTAGTAACACTTTAAAGACTAGTATTTTATGTTTTAAAAATAAAAAACATGTTATACTTACCTGCTATGTGTAATGGTTTTGCACAGAGCAGCCTGGATCCTCTCCTTCTCAGGTCCCTGGCTGGTTCTCCTGGCCCCTCCCTTCTGCTGTGTGTCCCCAGAGCAAGCAACTTGCTATGGTGGCATCCAAGCAGGCTCACTCCTGAGCCACTGCTCTGCGTGTCCATTCACATACAGAGCGTGGCCCCGCCCCTACTCTCCCCTCATTGGCTCACTAGCTGTGATAGACAGCAGCAAAAGCCACTGGAGCAGTAGGTGTGAACTAGGGCCATTGGAATACATGGAAAACACTGTGCATGCATTTGTGATGCAGAACAAAAACGCACTGGACTGCATCTGGTGTGAACTGGCCCTGAAGGTAGTTTTTATAGAATGCATGCAGGTAAAAGACCATCAGCCTTTACAACCACTTTAGGCTTTGAAAATCAAGGTTGGTAGTCATGCACAGCTGCTCCAGATGATGCCTGATCTAGTTCGATAAATTGCTCTCTGTATGTTTTTTTTCCATTACTCCCAACTTTTTGAGATGGGAACAAGTGACACCTATTAGCAAAGGTATATAGGCATAGGACACACCTCCTGCCACGCCCCCTTAACCACTTGCCACCCGTGCTATAGCCAAACGATGGATACAGTGCAGTCGTCCAGTTCTGGGAGGGCGTTTATTGACGTCCTCCCAGAACCGTGCCCCTCGTCCTTTGGACACAGCTGATCACAAATCACAGTAAAGGGCCAATCACAGCAGCCGTTTACCAAGTGATCAGCTATATCCAATCAAAGCTGATCATGATGTAAGCACACTTGCCAGTTATTGGCAGCACTTTCCTCACACTGTCACAGCATGAAAAAAGTACTGCCGATAACCAGCAAGTTTGAACGGAGACATCAGTGCCATCTGTCAGTTTCCTTCAGTGCTGCCTATCAGTGCCCTTCATTGCTGCTTATTAGTGCCAACTCATCAGTGCTCACCAGTACCGCCTCATCAGTGCTGCTTATCAGTGCCAACTCATCAGTGCCCCCCCATCAGTGCAGCCTATCAGTACCCATCAGTGCTGCTTATCAGTGCCCCCTCATCAGTGCAGCCGATCAGTGCCCATCAGTGCTGTTTATCAGTGCCCCCTCATCAGAGCAGCCTATCAGTGCCCATCAGTGCTGTTTATCAGTGCCCCCTCATCAGTGCAGCCTATCAGTGCCCATCAGTGCTGTTTATCAGTGCCACCTCATCAGTGCCCCCTCATCAGTGCAGCCTATCAGTTCCCATCAGTGCTGCCTATCAGTTTCCCCCTCATCAGTGCCCATCAGTGCAGCCTATCAGTGACCATCAGTGTTGCCCATCAGTGCAGCCTATCAGTGCTGCTTATCAGTGTCCCCTCATCAGTGCAGCCTATCAGTTCCGCTTATCAGTGCCCCCTCATCAGTGCTCATCAGTGCAGTCTATCAGTGACCATCAGTGCTGCTTATCGGTGCCCTCTCATCAGTGCAGCCTATTAGTGCTGCTTATTAGTGCCCCCTCATCAGTGCTTATCAGTGCAGCCTATCAGTGCCCATCAGTGCTGTTTATCAGTGCCCCCCTCATCAGTGCCCCTCATCAGTGCCATCTGTGCAGCCTATCAGTGCTGCTTATCAGTGCCTCCTCATCAGTGCCTATCAATGCAGCCTATCAGTGCCCATCAGTGCTGCTTATCAGTGCCTCCTCATCAGTGCCCATCAATGCAGCCTATCAGTGCTGCTTATCAGTACCCCCTCATCAGTGCAGCCTATCAGAGTGTGTCAGTGCAGCCTCATCAGTGCACATCAGTGAAGGAGAAAAATTACCTGTTTGCAAAATGTTATCATAGAAACTAAGAAAAATGTGTTTTTCCCCCCAAATTGTGGGTCTTTCTTTGTATGTTTAGCAAAAAATAAAACCCTCAGTGGTGATTAAATACCACCAAAGGAAAGCTCTATTTGTGTGATCATCGATAAAAATGTCATATGGGTACAGTGTTGACTGCGCAATTGTCATTCAAAGTGCGACAGCACTGAAAGCTGGAAATTGGCCTGGGCAGGAAGGGGGTATAAGTGCTCGGGAGGCAAGTGGTTTAAGGAGAATTATAAAAAAAAATGATTAGTTAACCCCACAAGTGCTTTTTTCAATCACTACTAATACTTTATAGCAGCTTTTGAAATGTACAAATGCAGCAATTTAGAAATTGGGCGAACGTTTTAGCACTGGAGAAGACTTTTTGAAAGATAAAAAGTGCATTTTGAATACAACTCTATAGATCAGAGCAAAGTGAGAGACAAATGAGGACTGAAGAGGGACAGAGGGACTTTGTTCCAAATCAGGGACAGTTGGGAGCAATGATTTTTACACTCATGGGTTGGTGGGGTTTGGGTCTTCGGGCCGACCCTGAAGTCTAGGGAGAAGATGCGTGGCTCTCAGGTTCCTTCCTCCCCAGCCTTGGGCATCTCTCTTTGGGAGAGCCCCTCACCCAGTAGTCGGTGTTCAACTTCAGCTGATCATGAGGATAGGGATCTGCGGGACCTTTTGTGTATTATGTGTTGCCCCCATCAGGAGTCTTGCACCCCAGGGGGGTTCAGGGAAGCACCTTTTCTCTCCTGGAAGGAACCATATGACACATTCCAGTGCACTTTTATGTGTGTGATCTGCAAGGTATCAGTGTGAAGAGTTCCAGAGGATTACATGGCCACACATTTTTCTTGCACTTTTTTAACCGCTTCCCATCCACCCTACAGCAGGAAAAAACTGCTACAGGGCGGCAGGGCTGCACAAAATTGTGTGTGTGTGTGTGTGTGTGTGTGTGTGTGTGTGTTTTTGCATTTCTGGGTAGGGGGCGCGCCACCATTGGCAGCTTCAGCTGTCGATCACCGGGTCCCGGCTGCTAATTCCCCACCGACACCCAGCGATCGCTGAGTATCAGTGACAGGAGAGAGGTCTGTATGTAAACAACACAGATCTCTCCCCTGTCAGCTCCAGCCCACTGCTTTGTATGGCTCTGCATAGTACAGCCATACAAAGCAGTACGCTTACAGTGCAAAGCATACACACAACTTACAGTGAAACAGCACACAGTTAACCCTTTGATTGTCCCAAATGTTAACCCCTTCCTGCCCAGTGCTATTAGTGCAGTGTCAGTGCTTTCTATTAACACTGATCACTGTATTGGTGTCACTGGGGATGTCAGTGACACCAAGTCATTTCCCCCCAGTGTCAGAATGCCCGCCGCAGTCCCGCTATAAGTCACTGATCGCCGCCATTACTAGTAAAAATAAAAAAAAACCAGTATCTATACCGCCATTTGTAAACCCTATAACTTTCTTACGTAAACCAATTAACTTACACGTATTGGGATTTGTTTTTAGCAAAGACATGTCGCAGAATACATTTTGGCTGAAATTTATGACAAAATTTGATTTTTTAAAATTTCTTTTACTGGACATATTTAATAGCAAAAAGTAAAAAATAGATAGTTTTTTTTCTCAAAATTGTCAGGTTTTCTTTTTACCACCAAAAGAAATCTCTATCTGTAGGGAAAGAAAGGACAATTGCGCGGTCATGCAACACTGCACCCATATGAAATTTTAATAACTTTTTTCACACAAATAGAGTTTTCTTTTGGTGGTATTTAATCACCACTGGGTGTTTTATTATTTGCGCTATAAACAAAAAAATAGAAAAAATTTTGAAATAAAAATGTGTTTCTATTACAAAAATTTTGCAAACAGGTAATTTTTCTCCTTCACTGATGTGCTTTGATGAGGCAGCATTGATAGGCAGCATCGATGAGCACTGATAGGAACTGATAGGCGGCACTAATGAGATGGCAATGATAGCCAGCACTGATGGGCACTGATGGGAACTGATAGGCAGCACTTATAGGCGGCACTGATAGGCAGCACTTATAGGTGGCACTGATAGCCAGCACTTATAGATGGCACTGACAGGCGGCACTGATGAGCTGGCACTGATGATGCTGCACTGATATGCAACAATGATGGGCACTGATAGGCAGCACTGATGGGTGGCACTGACTTTCGGCACTGCTGGGCAGCACTGATGGGGTGCACTGCTTGGTGGCACTGATGGGCACATGTGGGTGGCACTGCTGGACACTGATGGACACAGGTGGGTGGCACTGCTGGGCACAGGTGGACGGAACTGCTGAGCTTTTGGAAAATGGCTATATTCTATTTATTTTATTCTATCCTAATGTAATCTATTCTGTTCTATTTTTTTCCTATTCTTTTTATTTTCTATTCAATTTTACTCTATCCTAATCTAATCTATTCTATTTTTTTCCTATTCTTTTATTTTATATTCTATTCAAATCTATTTTATTCTGTTTTATTCTTTTCTAATCTATTCTGTTTACCTTTTCTTTTCTATTCTATTCTTTTATTTTCTATTCAAATCTATTCTATTCTGTTTTACTCTATTATTTTTTATTTAATTCAAACCTATTTTTTTCTATTCTATTCTTTTCTAATCTGTTTTATTCTATCCTTTTCAAAATTAGAATTTTGGAAGATGGCTATGTTCTAACACTAATACACATTGGAAATCAACAATAGCCAGCAATGTGTTTATTTTTTTAGTTTGTTTTCAAATTTGATTAAAATTTCATTTAGGTATTTTGTTTCATTATTTCTGATTTGTTTAAATTCGTTACTATTGTCATTCGGAAATTCAGATACATCTAAATCTGCTAATAATGAAAATGCTGTCTTAATTTCTATTTGGAATGAAATGAATTGCACATGTCTACTGCCGATGCTGGAAATCGCACCCACACTGCACTAGCGGTTCCCGTGCGGACTGCGATTCCAAAAACGGTGCAGGAATCTTTCCCCTGCGTTTCAGGAGGCAAATGAATGGGCTGCTGTGCATGCACAAACCGTGACTCGCAGAGCTGCACACATGTAAAGTGAGGGTTACACTTTTTTGGGTTCACTTTGGCGTTTGTTTTTGTGCACTGTAGAAAGTTAAAAAAGAGATGCTAAAGGGTGACTGCCAATCAGAGGGATCACATGATCAGAATGCCCGCCTCCCACCATGTAGAACCTCTTAAAGGGCCAGGAGGCAGCGGTAGATGGGGGTTTATTGAGTTTAGGTGATTCTGCTGGCGATGACAACAGGCAATAACCAGCCAGCCCAAAGGAGGGTGACACCGCCACTGCAGAATTGTACAGGGGGTCACTGACACAACTGGTGTGAGGGAAGGCACAGGAGAGGCAGCTACAAGTGTTCAGTTTTGGGTGGACTGATCCTTCCATAACATTGGAGCAGACAAAGGGCGGCTGAGCTCCGGCAGCCTCCTCTCCGTCTCCCGCCCCCCTGCACACAGCTGCACCCCTTGTTTATCACTGCTCCTTTTGTCCACCAACTAAGCCCTAAGCTCGGGTGGGCGTGGCGACTCCTGTTTTCGAGTTTTTCTCATTGGCCTAGCCGTCTTTCTGGTTCCTCACTCGCCGATTGGCTGGCACAAGTAGTTACCGGGGGGCGTGATGCGACGAGCGGCTCAGCTGCCATTGGCCATAATCAACGTGAAAAAGAGAGGCGGGTCACTGTCAGAGTGACGAGGGCGTGGCTAAGAATGGATGGGGCCGGCATTGGGGAGGAGCCGGAGGGAAAGTTATAGAAGTGGGTGTGTTGAGGGCGGGGTGGCGGGTGTGACCGGAGGAGAGGTTATAAATACCTCGGCTGGGTGGGCGTTCCTGCGCGAGTCAGTGCCGCCCTGTCGTGCCTGTCACTCGTCCTACCTCTCCTGTGGCCGGTCTGTGCTCTCGGGGCGGCCCGCAGTTCACAGCTCACTGGCCGCTCTCTCCCCCAGTCTACCAGCAAACAGGCAGAGCACCGGCCGGGGAGGGGGACACCATGAACAGCACGGAGAGCCTGAGCAACAGCGGGGACTACCTGATCTGCAGCAACTGCCACAAAGTGCTCAGAAAGGTGAGCAGACAACTGTTACTGCAACTGTCCGGGGGGGAGGGGGACTACAAGTGCCAGCATGCCCGGCTACGGCAGAGTTCGCAGCAGTCAGTCCTAGATCTGCCCCTGGACATGGCTCACAATTCTGCCTTCTCTCCAGATAGAGCCCCGCTGCCTGAACCATGGACCAGTGTTAGGATGGCATTAACCATTGGAGCAGATGTGATGTGCAGGGGGTGGTGCATGGAGTGTGCAGGCAGAGGTGCATGGAGGGTGGGGGGTGCATATGCATGAAGTGTGCAGGGAGAGGTGCATGGAGTGTGCAGGGAGAGATGCATGGAGGGTGGGGGGTGCATATGCATGGAGTGTGCAGGGAGAGATGCATGGAGGGTGGGGGTGCATATGCATGGAGTGTGCAGGGAGAGATGCATGGAGTGTGCAGGGAGAGATGCATGGAGGGTGGGGGGTGCATATGCATGGAGTGTGCAGGGAGAGGTGCATGGAGGGTGGGGGGGTACATATGCATGGAGTGTGCAGGGAGAGATGCATGGAGTGTGGGGGGAGGTGGTGCGTGAAGCGAGCGGGAAGTGGTGCGAGGAGGGTACAGGGGGTGGTACATAGACCGAGTGGAGCGTGCAGGGGGTGGAGCGTGAAGCGAATGGGGAGTGGAGCGTGCACTGAGCGGAGGGTGGTGCATGGAGAGTGCAGGGGGTGGTGCATGGAGAGTGCAGGGGGTAAAGCGCAGAGTATGCTGGGGTCAGTACATGGACTGTGCAGCATTATGGGACTAAGTAGCACAGTGACCCTGGAAATGCAATCAGAGTGTCTTCGGCAGTGCTGTGGTGTGCTGGGTGTTGTAGAGGATCTGCATGGAGTTTACTTTCCTCCTGGTGATCTTATAACGGCGCAGTGTCGCAGTCGATGAATAAGCGGAATATACCTGGCGGTGGGCGGAGCCTTGCTGGAAAATGGTTTTAGATCTCCACAAGATCTGTTGTTTCAAAGTGCGATGGCAGTGAAGGGGGTCACTGTCGGTGACTGCGGTGAGATCAAGAAAATCTGGGTTTTACTCCTCCTGGGGAAACTGTGCTGCTGCACAAGGGCCCCTCTCAGATTTAGGGCCCCATTCCATGTGATGAGGGTCCGGGGGTAACAGGGACTTGGTACTCACATCTAATGCAGGTGATAAGCGGTATTCATTCTTCACATCATCCTAATCATTCCCCCTAAATTGAGTGGGGGACAATGTTCCTATACAGGGGTCCTTTGGGATTTTGGGGCTCATTAACATGAAATGGCAGCTCCCTCCCCCACCGTCCTGTAGATCACAGTATGTGTAGGGCAGCGGGGTATATCCTTCATAATGCCCTAATCTTTCTAATTAAAGGCGAAGGCCCTTTTTGTGTAGGGGCCGTTTACTCGAGGATGCAGCTGAGATTCCCTCTTGCGCCGTCCTGTAGACCTCGGCACATCCAGGACAGTTGATAAGCTGGTTCATTCTTCATATTGACCTAATTAGTAATTGAGAAAGGGGGGGCAAAAATGTTCTTGTATAGGGGGCCCTGCAGGAGTTAGGGGCCCTTTTATATGTAATGAGGTTAGGTGACAGGTGGGACCCTCTCCTCTGCCATCCTGTAGACCTCGGCACTGCTGAGCTCTAGGGCTGGAGATGAGCGCTATGTATTATTCATAACGCCCTAGTCATTGAACGAGGGAGGGGGGGCTCTGAAAAAATTCTTGCAGGGGGGCCCTGTGCTGACTGTCCACCACTGGCTGCATCTGATACATATCTGCACAGACTTCCACCTATGGTCCAAGTGCAAAAAGATCTATCTCGTGTGTGCACTTCACATGTCCTACTGGAGTTTGATTGCGCACTTTTGCGCTGGTGACATTAAACGGATTATACGCTCATTGGATGATCTTTTCTCACAAACCGAATATATTCCATCTTGTTGTCTGATGTTTTTTTATCCTATACATCACACTATTGTCATTCAATTGTGAGATCTTAAAACAGATGGCCCCCTATAGACATCTGACATTCAGTATATAACTGCCAGCGGACTGAAATGTGAGCAGTGCGCTCCTTCTCCCCCTGCTGTGACAACCAATACACTCCATTAATCTGTGTCACTGCCATCAGTTGCCTTGTAGTGTTTGTCACTCCTGCAGAAGTATTCTGTAATGCTACACCTGCTAGGGGCCATTGAGGACTGTGGCAGGGACTGGGGAACTACAGATCCCAGCACATCCAGATTTCTGGGACAGAAGGTTCTACTTGGAAGCTCTTACTAGGTCCTCCAAAATTGTTGCTGTACAACAAGATTATTATCCTTGTAACGATAGGACGTTGACCTTTCATTGGTATTTTAGGTGTCCGAATAGTTATCATGTCAGCTCTGGCAGCAATTTAGTTGCATCCACGGGCAAAAATGACATATTTATTGATGTATGTCATTAACATTACCATAGCAGTTTTTTTCTGAGTCCTTGTTTTACCCTTCCAGTAGATGAGTTGATTTCTTGTTTCTTATAACCAGGTGACAACGCTGTTTGTTCTGCAGTAAAATCACTGCAGCGTTGTCACCCTGTGGATGCGTTGTTTGAGTTAATGCTTCCAAAGCCAACACTACAAAGACAGGTTTTCTTAAGGAAAAATGGTTTAAAGCGTATGAATATAATATAATAATATAGCATGTCCAGCAGTGGTTTGTCTCAACACTTGTCACTTTTGCAGGACAGCTTGGCCTGCAAGTTATTGGGAGAAAAATAGAGATAAAGGGGTGTGTAGTTTGAAGAGGAATTTATATTCTGAATGCTGTCATTATAGGTATAAGCCCCATACAGCTACCTGATTATAGGCAACATTAGGTGGTCAGTCTTCATTAAGCCTTTCTCTGTCAGGGTTCCTCCAGAAACACCTAGGGGTTCCTTGAACAATGAGTAATGTCAGCCTTTCAGATAAGTTCCCTCTGACACCAATAATACTTTTAGCTATCTGTAAGGAGCATTCTTCCCAAGGACTTCCAGTGTAAGGAGCATTCTTCCCAAGGACTTCCAGTGTAAGGAGCATTCTTCCCAAGGACTTCCAGTGTAAGGAGCATTCTTCCCAAGGACTTCCAGTGTAAGGAGCATTCTTCCCAAGGACTTCCAGTGTAAGGAGCATTCTTCCCAAGGACTTCCAGTGTAAGGAGCATTCTTCCCAAGGACTTCCAGTGTAAGGAGCATTCTTCCCAAGGACTTCCAGTGTAAGGAGCATTCTTCCCAAGGACTTCCAGTGTAAGGAGCATTCTTCCCAAGGACTTCCAGTGTAAGGAGCATTCTTCCCAAGGACTTCCAGTGTAAGGAGCATTCTTCCCAAGGACTTCCAGTGTAAGGAGCATTCTTTCCAAGGACTTCCAGTGTAAGGAGCATTCTTTCCAAGGACTTCCAGTGTAAGGAGCATTCTTCCCAAGGACTTCCAGTGTAAGGAGCATTCTTCCCAAGGACTTCCAGTGTAAGGAGCATTCTTCCCAAGGACTTCCAATGCGAGAAGAAATCTTCCTATTAATTACCATTGAGAGGAGCATTCATCCCCACTGACCACCAGTGTGAGGAGCGTTCTTCCCCGCTGTCCACCTGTGTGAGGAGCGTTCTTCCCCGCTGTCCACCTGTGTGAGGAGCGTTCTTCCCCGCTGTCCACCAGTGTGAGGAGCGTTCTTCCCCGCTGACCACCAGTGTGAGGAGCGTTCTTCCCCGCTGACCACCAGTGTGAGGAGCGTTCTTCCCCGCTGACCACCAGTGTGAGGAGCGTTCTTCCCCGCTGACCACCAGTGTGAGGAGCGTTCTTCCCCGCTGACCACCAGTGTGAGGAGCGTTCTTCCCCGCTGACCACCAGTGTGAGGAGCGTTCTTCCCCGCTGACCACCAGTGTGAGGAGCGTTCTTCCCCGCTGACCACCAGTGTGAGAAGCGTTCTTCCCCGCTGACCACCAGTGTGAGGAGCGTTCTTCCCCGCTGACCACCAGTGTGAGGAGCGTTCTTCCCCGCTGACCACCAGTGTGAGGAGCGTTCTTCCCCGCTGACCACCAGTGTGAGGAGCGTTCTTCCCCGCTGACCACCAGTGTGAGGAGCGTTCTTCCCCCGCTGACCACCAGTGTGAGGAGCGTTCTTCCCCCGCTGACCACCAGTGTGAGGAGCGTTCTTCCCCCGCTGACCACCAGTGTGAGGAGCGTTCTTCCCCCGCTGACCACCAGTGTGAGGAGCGTTCTTCCCCCGCTGACCACCAGTGTGAGGAGCGTTCTTCCCCCGCTGACCACCAGTGTGAGGAGCGTTCTTCCCCCGCTGACCACCAGTGTGAGGAGCGTTCTTCCCCCGCTGACCACCAGTGTGAGGAGCGTTCTTCCCCCGCTGACCACCAGTGTGAGGAGCGTTCTTCCCCGCTGACCACCAGTGCGAGGAGCGTTCTTCCCCGCTGACCATAACACAATGTACTGTGAGCTGCAGATATAGTAATTAATAGCAGGGGTTCCCTGGGACCAGAGTGTTACTTCAATGCTCTTTCATATAAAAAAAAAATGAATTTAAACAGACATTTCAGTTTTGAAAGTTTCTAGCAAGTTTGATGACCCCGCTGTTCTGTATCTCTCAGAGACGGTGAGGCCTCCATGGTGGAATTCCTTGTCTTGCTCCACGTCTTCCTTTTGAGTCTCACATCTACTACTGCATTGTCCAGCACAGAAAGTTCTTTAAAACCCAATAAGGATTGAAAAACGCCTTGTAGTGGCTGTTGCAGGCGGATAGGCATAGGTGTCTAAACAGACAGATCTTACCAATGAGAACTAAAACAAAGCCACTGGGTGATTTACATTGGCAGATATCCATCACAAAATAAAAACCGAGGATCCTTTTACACGTATTCACGCACGCGTTCACATGCGCCAAAATAAAGACTGCGTCTGTTCCCATCTCAGCGCTATAGGGCAAAGCATTTTTGCTGCGGGCGCTGGAACTTGGAACGTTCACCTATGCTTTTAAAAAGCCTTTCTCTTTGGCTTTCAACCCTATCCACTCCAAATCCAAAAGTGAAAAACTCATTGAAAATGTGTGCCAATGCACAAGAAGTGCTACAAAAACCAGCCATCTACACACGCGCATCGATCTAAATGGGTCCTAAAGATTAGTGTTGTGTGGATTGATCCTTTAAATGAATTGTCCAAGATCATAAAAGCTGGTGGCGGAATTTGAACCAATGGGTCTGACTGCATCTGTATTCGAATGTACTGGTACCGTGAAGCCCGGCAGTTACTGACAAGCCCCCTCCATGCATTCTGGACTTGGATTCAGAATGTTGTTGTTAGAAGGCAGTAGGCATTTATGTCACAATGTACGACTTGTGTATGTAGCAGTGCTCTGCAGATAATCCAACCCCGGGGCACAAGTATATATTGAAATGCGTACTGTTATTTCTTGATTAGTGGTTCATTACCTTGAGGCTCGCTCTCGTTTCTTTTTTTTTTTCTCTACACACTTGCCATAGAGCTCAATAGATTACACGCCTTTCATGTTGCAGAGCGAGAGACGTCCGGACCTGCCTTGTTTGCGCATTTTACATGTTTTGCTGCCTGGGTCTTACTCATTCTCTGCTCACAATCCCTATTAATTCATATTGGATTGTAATTGATATGCTGTTGTCAAAGCTTTAACTCTCTTGAGATCTTGGCGGGTTCTTGTTTACTGAAACTGCATTTCCTTTGTTGCATGTGAGAAGGTACCAGGATCAAGTCATGTTCATTTCTACAACGCTGCATTTAGACACTGTTTTACTGTTCAGCTCTTGATTGGCCACACAGCCAAATTTTAATCTGTCAAATCAGCAGAATTTACTGCCAATTGTGCAAGTGTGAGAGGTCACAGAGTTATGTGTTGGAAATTTTAGGGGCACAATACCTCCCAATGGCACCAACGATGTAGGAAACCCATGATATAATACAAGAGACTAACATTTGAAAGAAATGGGATTTCCTTGGAGGGGTAAAAAGGTACTAGGCTATGGTCGGAGTGGAAGGGCCACCTAGTAAGATATTAGACCACACTGAGAGCCCTGGAATGGACATTGAATGTTGCTTTATAGAGGAAATGACCATACTGGGGGAGGCAGACAGATAGGTGGGCATTAGGATAAGGTAGGGGCAGGAGTTAGAGGTGTTGGTGGAGTAGGCAGGATTAAGGAATGGGATAGGTAAAAAAAGGGCGGTAAGGGAAAGGGGAGGAAAAAAAGGATAGATGAGATAGAAGAGAGAAAAGGGTGTATGAGAATTTGGAGGTCATTCAAATTGTTAGCAAGATACGGGGCAGTGGGTTGCAAGTACAAAATCCAAGGCTGTCATACAGGAATGTTTTTTCCATGTCCTTGGGCAGTTTATTTCTGATTGATCTTTATGCCATTTATGCAGTTTTTAACTTTCATCAAAGTTCAAGGTGGGGGTCTTCCAAACCCTAATTATCAGTATCTACGGCCACCAGACTAACCATCACTAACCATCTCTCTGCTCAGAAGATACCTGGAATGGGTTTGTTGAGAATGCTTTTCATGAATTATTACATAGGTTAGTATTCCTGCTCTGTAGCCCCCTCTTTGTTTACATGAGCTGTGGGGCCAGAATAGTCTGGTCCAGAGCTTGTTGGAGTAAAAAAGAGCTTGAGTTTGGCTAAAGGAGAAATTGGAGGTTAGTAGTGCTGCTCTGTAGCCCCCTCTTTGTTTACATGAGCTGTGGGGCCAGAATAGTCGCGTTCCAGAGCTTGTTGGAGTAAAAAAGAGCTTGAGTTTGGCTAAAGGAGAAATTGGAGGTTAGTAGTCCTGCTCTATAGCCCCCTCTTTGTTTACATGAGCTGTGGAGCCAGAATAGTCCAGTCCAGGGCTTGTTGGAGTAAAAAAGAGCTTGAGTTTGGCTAAAGGTGAATTTGGAGGACGCCCAAACTAATTTCTTGTGGCTGCACTCTCTTCATTGTAACCATGATGCCATGCTTGCCAAACAGCCTGGCCTTATTACATCGCCATTACATGGGGGATGGTGGTATTAGTAGTTTACTCAACTATGTATGCTTCCAGGTTAGCTTAGAGGGAGTGACAAGGACACTTCATTTCTTGCAAGATCAACAGCTATTAATAAACATCTCATAGAGCAGGATCCCCCGGATTCTTTGCCAAATTTGTGTTTGGGAAAGACACTAATTGACTGCTCAAAGGCAGCCAAACGGTGCCTCAATCTTTTACAGAGACACAACGAAGATGTGAAAGTAAAGATAATTGCTGTCTGGACCCGTGGGGCCCTGGAAGTATCCGTTTTTGGTCCTGGACTTTGGCCACCCATCTGTACCTTGGGTGTTCTCCAAGGTGCTGGCCCCTGTACTAGCCCTGCTGTGCTCTCCTGGCACCTGCATTGTGGGATAATTAGAAGACCTCCTATTGAAGGAACATTTGGTGCAGGCTTGGCATTGACCTTCCAGACGTTACAGCGATTTAGGTGGATCCTGAACCTTCAGAAGTTGACGGAACTGACTCATCGTTTGGAGTATCTGGGTCTAGTCCTTGGCTAAGGCTGGAGTGTTCAATCTACAGGGGAAACTTTAGACTCTTCGGTCTCAAATTGCTGTTGAGTTCATTGGAAGGCTAGCTTGTAAAAAAAAAAAAAACAATAATACTTGTATATTAGCCTCCTTTTTCCCAGTTGGTGGAGCTGTCACAAAGGATACAGATAAATGTCCATTATTGAAACCTGGGTTTTAACCCTCATTACGTGGCATGGAGGCCACAGGAATAGCGATGTAGAAGTCATTACTAGGCCTGTGACCTTGGAGGACCAACTCTGTCTGATTCAAAGATTGCTGGTCACTTTCTCTCTAATTGCCTGAAAGGAACATTTTTATGATGTGTACAGTAGCTGAACTAAAAGAGGCTTTTCATGTTCACAGGTTTATTTTACGAGGCGTTTGCATGTAGTGTAGGTGTTTATAATAATGAGGATATGTTGTATGCGGGGCCCAGATGATTTCAAAATGCCTTTGCTAATAAAGTAGAACTGAACTCTCACAAAAGAATATTGACTTTTGTAAAGCTTGAGAAAAAATAGGACTTGATTAATTTTTGTTTAATAAAAAAAAAAAGTCAGTTATCCACTTACTTTTGTTTGTTTTGTTTTTTTCCCTCTTTGCATTGTATATATGGTGTAGACTCTTTGTACTCTTCTTTTCTTCCTGTGGATGAATGCATGCTTCAACAGTGGGTTTGACTATGGCAGAGTGCATTCATGGCTGCTTGTAGTCCAGTTTAGGAGTATGTAGGAAAACAGTGACAACACTGCAGCTGAACTGAGTAAATGTAGTCACCCTAGGAAAGGATATGTCCGTGGATATTCCTTGCTGGTATGACGAAAGCAGGCCAAATTAAAAAAACTTTTAGACATTACAGGAACCTGTGCAAGAACTTATTCGGTTTTAGCATTTGTGTTTAGATACCTTTTTAAAGACTTATAAGCATATAATACAATTTAAAATGTTTTTAAACCCAAACATCCGTATTGGTTACAGCAGCTGACCCCAATGCTTACCTCCTCCTAAACCTCCTCCTTTTTTACTTCCTTTTAGAGGGAGGTGTATATGAATTTCATCTTTAGCAACAGGCTTTTTACAATACAGAAGCTAAGGAAATAGAGTTAAAGCCAAACCCTGGGGCCCAAAAAAGTTTTCCCATGCAGTGGGGCTTTGCATGCACAGTATAGTTTACCTTCTCGTTTTGTCCAGAAAGTTAATACTCGCCCAGTCCTCAAATGGTGCTCCCCCTTGATCCAGCAGTGGACTGTTCCTGGCGTCATCACGTCTAGAGCAAGCCTATGGGCGTGATGACGTCAGGAACAGTCTACTGCACTAGACCGTGAGGACAGGAGCCGTAGGGACCAGTCTTGTGCTGGGAAGTTTAGGTAAGTATATCTACTGTCTCCAATCCCCTAGACCAGTGGTTCTCAACCTGTGGGTCGCGACCCCTTTGGGGGTCGAACGACCCTTTCACAGGGGTCCCCTAAGACCATCAGAAAACACATATTTCCGATGTGTAGAAAGCAGCTGCTGTGTTGAAAGCAGCTACTCTGTTAAAAGCAGCTACTGTGTTGAAAGCAGCAGTATTGGAGGTAAAACGACACTCGTGAATTATAATTACTGGGTAAATAATTTTATGGTTGGGGGTCACCACAACATGAGGAACTGTATTAAAGGGTCTCGGCATTAGGAAGGTTGAGAACCACTGCCCTAGACAAAAATGAGCAGTTAACCCTTGCAGTGTGGGCACAGCAAGGGAAAACTTTCTTTTGCCCAGAGTGGGGTTTAAATGTGAAAGGCAGCCCCAATCCCATTTGTTCCCTTGATGGTAGACTTGATAATATTCATATGCAATATTTAATATTTATCTGACCAATATTTTTTTTTTTTTTTTTTTTTAGTACTGACCATCATAAAGAGAGAAAAACCACTGTACATTCCCTTTAATGGCGACATTGTAGTTTCACTAAACCAATGTGAACTGCCGCTAGCTGCTAATCTCCAATTCGGTATACTTGTAGTATATGTAAACCTAATCACTAAATGTAATATATGCTAGTACAGCCATTCCTAACCAGGGTTCATCCAGAGGTTGCTAGGTGTTCCTTGAACTGTGGCTGTTTGGCCTCCCATTGGAACAGTTCCTGGTCCAACAACATTTTTTATATCTGCATCATTCATTAAAATAATATCTGGGGATCTTGAAATTTACATCATTGCCCTTCTTTTCCTAAATACCAAAAAATAAAATCCTTGCTTAGGCACTTTCACTTTATAGGGTGACAACACTCTGTCTCCAAATGGTGCTCCTTTATTGTCACCCTAAGGCTCCACGCACATTGGGCATTTTAATAACGCCGGTAGTGTTAGCTGTATAAAGTTGCGTTTAAAAACGCAGGATTTTTTTTACGGTTTTGCATTAGCGTTTAGGCGTGTTTTCTTGCGTTTTTGCTTTTTTTAGTGTTTTTTTTTAACACACAAAATTTTTTTTGCGTTACAGCGTTTTTACAGCTAAAAAACCTCCTCTAGAAGCCCACTGATTAAGCCTATGTGTGCATGGACACATAGGATAACATGCTGTAGGGTTACTGTCTAGAAAAAAATGCCAAAAGCCAAAAACAGGAGCTGTAAAAATGTCCAGTGTGCATGAGGACTAACACACAGGCTTCTAATATAAACTATTAAGGTCATTTCAGTGCACATTTTGCAGAATTGGATCCCAGGGGCTGACTGACAATTTGGAAATTCGGGCACTGCCCGGGGTCAGTAGGGGGCCCCATGAGATGCCCCTGGTACCTTTTTCATAGGCTTTTTTGAGTTTGGGCAAGGACACAGGGGCCCCATGATCCTCTATTGCCCGGGGGCCCCATGAGTTATCAGTCTGCCCCTGCTTGGTCCACTGTTGTCACCATCAGCCCACCCTGAGTAATGCCATTTAGCATTACTCTTGTAGACAAGAAGTGACAACAAAGAATCTGAAGGAGATCAGCTGCACTGAGATACTACAGACAAAAAAACGGTGAAAACAAGTATTTGAAGCACCTGAGCTCTGGAACATTTTACTCCCTTCATGACCAGGCCATTTTTTGCTATTTAGCATTGTGCTACCTTAACTGGTAATTGTGCAGTCATGCAGAGCTGTACCAAAATTTATATAATTTTTTTCACACAAATAGAGCTTTCCTTTGTTGGTATTTGATCACCACTGGGTTTTTCATTTTTTGCAATGACCGAAAAAATGTTTTTCTTTCTGCTACAAAAATATATACAGTAAAAAAGTTTAAAAAAATCAAAATTCTTCATACATTTTGGCCAAAATGTATTCTGCTACAGGTCTTTGATAAAAAAAAATTCCCAATATTATTATTATAACACAGTTTGCGTGGCGCTTTACAATATAAGTGTATATCGATTGGTTTGCGTGAAATTTATAGTGTGTACAAACTGTGGTATATAAACTGGAATTTCGATTTATTTTTTATTACTTCTAATGGCCTTGATCAGTGACTTGTAATGGGACTGCAATACTGCGGTGGGCAATCTGACACTAGCTGGGGGGGAACTAACTGCCACTGACATCACCAGTGATAGTAATATACACTGTCACTGTACTAAATGACAAGGCCTCCTCTTGCTGGGAAGAGGTTAGCATCTAGGGCGATCAAGGGGTAAATGTGTGCCTAGCTATGTGTAAAGTGTGCTGCTTTTACTGATAGATCTCTAAGTTTCTCATCCCTGCTTTGCAGGAATGAGAAACAGTGATTGTTCCCTCTGTACAAAACTGTGTTGATGGTCAATCACAGTGGGTGCTAGGCGAAGGGGGGCGCACATGGCTCGCATCAGAAACATGGAAGTAGGCCGCAACGTACGGGTATGTCACTTTGCCTGCAGTGGCTTCCTGTCCACAGTACATGGCAAGAAGTGGTTAATTAGGGCAGCACAGTGACTAAATGGTTAGCACTTCCTCCTGGCAGTACTGGGGTCGTTGGTTCAAATCCCGACCACGGCACCACCTTCCTGGAGTTTGCATGTTCTCCCTGTGCCTGCGTGGGTTTCTTCTGGGTACTCCGGTTTCCTTCCACACTCCAAAGACATGCTGGTAGGTTAATTGGCTCCTGTCTAAATTGGCCCTAGTATGTGTGTGTATGAGCCTGGGTTCACACTGATACGGTGTAGAATTCGCAGCATTTTCTGTGCCGAATTCCACACCGCATCAGAATTGCACCCCGTTCGTGCAAACTGCTCCGGGTGTACATGTTAACACCCTGAAATCAGTCCGCAAAATGCGATGCGATGTGCAGAATCGGATCGCATAGGTGTAAATACCCATGCGATCCGATTCTAGTGCGGACCCAAAAAAGGATCCTGCACCTTTTTGGTTCGGTGCGATTAGATCCATACATAATATATGGCTCAAATCGCACTGCACACAATTCACATGTGATTTGCACAGGCATGCAGTGCGGTTCCTGTGCAAATCACATGCGATGTACCGCACCGCATGAGTGTGAACCTAGCCTCAATGTAGGTTAGGGACCTTAGATTGTACGCCCCTTGAGGGTTAGGGACTGATGTGAATGTACAATATATATGTAAAGCACTGTGTAAATTGACAGCGCTATATAAGTACCTGAAATACATAAATAAAAAGGCAATTGTTTATTATTATTATACAGGATTTATATAGCGCCAACAGTTTGCTCAGCACTTTACAATATAACGGGAGACAATACAGCAACAATACAGTTCAATACAAGAGGGATAGGAAGGCCCTGATCCTGGGAGCTTACAATCTAGGAGTTTATGCAATCCAGTGCTTTCATTAACACATTGTGCTTCAGTTGGGGTTGACATCTACTT
This sequence comes from Staurois parvus, assembly GCF_062004578.1. Lineage (NCBI taxonomy): Eukaryota > Metazoa > Chordata > Amphibia > Anura > Ranidae > Staurois > Staurois parvus. The sequence continues at coordinate 3,457,502 of NW_028318236.1, forward strand.
TAATACTATAGCAGAAATAAGGAAGAGACTTGCATAAAAATCACATAAAAAAGAAATGTTTAATAATTTAAACAATGCGCTCACTGAAAATTCGTTCTGAATTCCCTATTGAGGCAGCAGGTAATGGGCATTAACCCACAGCGACCAGTTCATCTGTGACCGGTACTGTAAGCCGAAGTAATAGAGCTGCTTGCTGGTGATTATTTCTTCTGGAATATTTCTGTTGCTCTTCTGATTGGTTTATTGAATATGCTTGACAGAGTCTGTTATTAAAAATAAAATTCCTACCTGGGCAGGTTAGTGTGAGCTAGTTCATGCGTGCGTAGACTCATCCCTGTTATGGTAATCATTTGTTTTCCTTTTTGGACTGAGAAAAATTGTATGCCAAGACAAAAAGAATTACAATTCAGCCATGAGTATGTAACCTGCATCTGCATTTTGTTTCCGAGCCTTGTGTTTGGGACAATGAACATTCGCTGAGGACTTGTACATGCCATGTATTTGCCGTTACGAACACGTTAAAGTGGTTATATACCCTTACATGTACCAAGTGAAGTGACAGGCCTCAAGATTAAACAAATCCTCCTATAAGTTGTACCAATTGATCTGCTCTACATATGTTCAAAGTCCAGGATTTATACAGCTTTCTGAGTGTTCAGAAAAAAAAGGGGGCGGAGAGCTGAAGTGACACTGCAGAGCTGAGTGAGGAGCGCTCCGACAGCTGATTGGAGGGAAGGGACACACACCGTTCCACACAGGAACAGCACTGAGGCTGTCAATCAGCTGAAGCTCCCTCCCCTTTCAACATTTTTTTCTTGGTGTCAGGAAAACTTGTCAGAAGTGACTCAAGCTGATAGCAGAAGAATGAGGCAGCAGACAGAAATGACACTTAGTGCTCTGGATTGAGACAAGTACACACTATAAATGAAGGGCCAGTTTACTGTCCTTCAGACTTTAAGGGGGTAGGACTGTGGCCAGTGGGAGAAGAAAATATCATGGCATCAGTGGGAGTAAACAATGCCTCATCATTGGTATTAATGGGAGATATAGTGCCCCATCACTGGTATCAATGGGAGCAATAGTTTCCCAATGCTGGTGTCAGTGGAAGGAATGGTGCCCCATCATTGGTGTCTGTGGAAGGAATGGTGCCCCATCATTGGTGTCTGTGGAAGGAATGGTGCCCCATCATTGGTGTCTGTGGAAGGAATGGTGCCCCATCATTGGTGTCTGTGGAAGGAATGGTGCCCCATCATTGGTGTCTGTGGAAGGAATGGTGCCCCATCATTGGTGTCTGTGGAAGGAATGGTGCCCCATCATTGGTGTCTGTGGAAGGAATGGTGCCCCATCATTGGTGTCTGTGGAAGGAATGGTGCCCCATCATTGGTGTCTGTGGAAGGAATGGTGCCCCATCATTGGTGTCTGTGGAAGGAATGGTGCCCCATCATTGGTGTCTGTGGAAGGAATGGTGCCCCATCATTGGTGTCTGTGGAAGGAATGGTGCCCCATCATTGGTGTCTGTGGAAGGAATGGTGCCCCATCATTGGTGTCTGTGGAAGGAATGGTGCCCCATCATTGGTGTCTGTGGAAGGAATGGTGCCCCATCATTGGTGTCTGTGGAAGGAATGGTGCCCCATCATTGGTGTCTGTGGAAGGAATGGTGCCCCATCATTGGTGTCTGTGGAAGGAATGGTGCCCCATCATTGGTGTCTGTGGAAGGAATGGTGCCCCATCATTGGTGTCTGTGGAAGGAATGGTGCCCCATCATTGGTGTCTGTGGAAGGAATGGTGCCCCATCATTGGTGTCTGTGGAAGGAATGGTGCCCCATCATTGGTGTCTGTGGAAGGAATGGTGCCCCATCATTGGTGTCTGTGGAAGGAATGGTGCCCCATCATTGGTGTCTGTGGAAGGAATGGTGCCCCATCATTGGTGTCTGTGGAAGGAATGGTGCCCCATCATTGGTGTCTGTGGAAGGAATGGTGCCCCATCATTGGTGTCTGTGGAAGGAATGGTGCCCCATCATTGGTGTCTGTGGAAGGAATGGTGCCCCATCATTGGTGTCTGTGGAAGGAATGGTGCCCCATCATTGGTGTCAGTAGGAAGAATAGTGCCCCATCACTGGTGTCAGTGAGAGGAATGGTGCCTTATCATTGTTGTCAGTGGAAGGAATAGTGCCCCTTGTTGGTGTCAGTGGTGGGAACTATGCCCCACTGTTGCTGCTGGTAGGGGGGAATAATGCCCCAAGGGCTGAATAAAAGCAAGCAAAGGGCCGCAGTTTGGAGACATTGCTATAGAGGGATATGCTTTATCCATATTTGAGGTTTCCAGCCACTTTAAGTGCGTTGGTGCAATGTGGTGCCAATCATTCTGAATAGCACTCCGACGCACCACAATATACATGTCAAGGTATAGTTATGTATAGTTGATAAGGTTGAAACAAAAGTCTGTCTAGTTCAGCCATTTTCATCCAGGGTTCTGTGGAACCATAGAGCTCCTCTTGAGGTTTCTAGGGGTTCCTTATTGCTATTTGCTGATGCCTGCACAATTTTGAAGCCATCCCCACCTGGCAGAGCCAGCTGCATGTCACCAAAAGGTGCTTTTTTTCTTTGCTTTTTTTTTTCGCTTTGTTTTCAATTTTAAAGCATTCTGGGCTTTTTAATTTTTATCTTTGTGACCAATATAGCATTAGGCTTTAATTAGGCTTCCTATACACACACATTACTTAAGTTTTTTTTTTTTCTCTTGGGCTCCATGCACACTAGCATTTTTTTTTTATTTTTTTTAGCTCAAAAAACGCTGTATAAAAAACTCTGGTAATAGTGTTTTTTAGTAGCATTTTAGAAGCATGAGCATTTTTTTAGCTTTTTGCAGTACACGTAGAGGAAAAGTGAAAAATCCATTAAACTGTTAGAACCGTTTTAGTAGAGTTTATTAGTGTTTAGGAGCGTTTTAGCATTTTTTTTTTTCCTGCTGGGAAAACGCTCCAAAAAACTCTATAAAAGCTATTTTTTTTTCTGCTCCTAGAAGCTGAAGCTCAAAAAATGCTACTAGCCTAAAGTAGTGTGTATGGAGATATAGAATAACATTATTTAGCTTCTAGGAGCAGAAAAAATTGCACATACAGGCGTACCTCGGTTTACAAATGCCTTGGTTAACGTGATTTTCAGTTTACAAATGAAAATCCATTGAAAATAATGCCTCGGTTTACAAATTTTTTTCACAATACAAAGGGGTTAATTGGTTTTCAATACATTTACGATTTTTTTTTAATCATGTCCCTGTACAGTATTTATGCCTTTAAAGTGCACTTTATAGAGAGTTTTTTGAATTTTTTTATTTTTTTTTATTTTACTTTTTTCTGACCTCCGGAATGGATTAATTGGTTTTCGATGCATTTCCTAATTTTTTTTGCAATATGAACGGATTAAAAATTAATTTGTAAATGCATTAAAAACCATTTAATCCGTTTATATTGTGAAAAAAATTTGTAAATGCATTGAAAACCAATTAATCCGTTCCGGAGGTCAGAAAAAAGTAAAAAAATGTCTTAAATGTTCAAAACTCTTTATAAAGTGCACTTTAAAGGCATAAATACTGTACAGGGACATGATTAAAAATTAATTTATAAATGCATTGAAAACCATTCAATCATGTCCCTGTACAGTATTTATGCCTTTAAAGTGCACTTTATAAAGAGTTTTGAACATTTAGGACCTTTTTTTTACTTTTTTCTGACCTCCGGAACAGATTAATTGGTTTTCGATGCATTTACGATTTTATTCCGCAATATGAACGGGTTAAATGGTTTTCAATGCATTTACGAATTAATTTTTAATCATGTCCCTGTACAGTATTTGTGCCTTTAAAGAGTTTTGCACAGATAAGACTTTTTTGCTGACCTCCGGAACGGATTAATTGGTTTTCAATGCATTCCTATGGAAAACCGCGTTTCGGTTTACAAACCTCTGTGACTCCTGTGTGTCCCAAGGGTCTCCAGCATTTTTCGCAATACGAAAAGTTCCGCAGAACGCATTAAATTCGTAATCCGAGGTACATGTGTAACAGCTTCTAGGCGCTTAAAACCTTTCTAGTGTGTTTGGAGCTTGAAGCTCCATGCACAGGGGGTGTTTTGATAATGCTGGTAACGTTAGCTGTGCAAAGTCACGTTGTTATTATTATTATACAGGATTTATATAGCGCCAACAGTTTGCTCAGCGCTTTACAATATAACGGGAGACAATACAACAACAATACAGTTCACTACAAGAGGGATAGGACGGCCCTGATCCTTGGAGCTTACAATCTAGGACGTTAAAAATGTTCTTTTTTTTTTGCATTAGCATTTAGTGGTATTTTTCCGCATTTTTTAGTGTTTTTTTTTTTTTGTAAAAAAATCCAAAAATGCCGGTTTTGCGGCATTTACCAGCGTTAGAGCGTATTTACAGCTAAAAAACTCCTCTAGAAACCCCCTAGTCCTGTTTTTTTTTTTCCAGCCAAAAAACGTAGATTACAGTCTGTGTGTATGGACACATAGGATAACATGCTGGGGGGTTTACTGGCTGTAGAAAAAAACGTCAAAAGCCAAAAACAGCCGCTGTAAAAACGTCCAGTGTGCATGAGGACTAAGGCTGGCCATACACTATATAATTGTCTTGAGAGTTTTGGTTTAGATTGACCAAAAACCATATAATATGAGGTCAAACCTAACAACACTTTCAATTGTATCCAATTACCGTATTTTTCGCTCCATAAGACTCACCTAGGTTTTAGAGGCAGAAAACAGAAAAAAAAAATTCTGAACTAATGGACTGCAGACATAGTACAGGAGATGACCAGAGACTGCGGACACAGTACAGGAGATGACCAGAGACTGCGGACACAGTACAGGAGATGACCAGAGACTGCGGACACAGTACAGGGGATGACCAGAGACTGCGGACACAGTACAGGAGATGACCAGAGACTGCGGACACAGTACAGGAGATGACCAGAGACTGCGGACACAGTACAGGAGATGACCAGAGACTGCGGACACAGTACAGGGATGACCAGAGACTGCGGACACAGTACAGGGATGACCAGAGACTGCGGACACAGTGCAGGAGATGACCAGAGACTGCGGACACAGTACAGGAGATGACCAGAGACTGCGGACACAGTACAGGAGATGACCAGAGACTGCGGACACAGTACAGGAGATGACCAGAGACTGCGGACACAGTACAGGAGATGACCAGAGACTGCGGACACAGTACAGGAGATGACCAGAGACTGCGGACACAGTACAGGAGATGACCAGAGACTGCGGACACAGTACAGGAGATGACCAGAGACTGCGGACACAGTACAGGAGATGACCAGAGACTGCGGACACAGTACAGGAGATGACCAGAGACTGCGGACACAGTACAGGAGATGACCAGAGACTGCGGACACAGTACAGGAGATGACCAGAGACTGCGGACACAGTACAGGAGATGACCAGAGACTGCGGACACAGTACAGGAGATGACCAGAGACTGCGGACACAGTACAGGAGATGACCAGAGACTGCGGACACAGTACAGGAGATGACCAGAGACTGCGGACAGCACAGGAGATGACCAGAGACTGCGGATAGTACAGGGGATGACTGCTGACCTTTGGGGAGGGGGGGGAGCGGGTACCTGAATTTGACAGGTACCCACTCCCACTTCCGTGGAGTTGTTCTTTCATCTTACCTGTTCCTCTATCCAGCCGCGCGCTGTCTTCCCGGCTTCTGTAATGGCGCTTGGCATGACAGCCGGGTGCCCAGTGCGCATGAGCGAGAAGCACTTGCGCTTTGTGATTTGGTCCGGCGGCTTCTGGGATCTGTCATGTGTCCCAGGTACCGCCTTACCATTCACAAAAAGCACCGCTTCCTGCGCATGCGCACTTGGCACCCGGCTGTCATGCCCACACTACAGAAGCCGGGAAGATCGCGCCGCTGGATAGAGGAACGGGTAAGATGAAAGAACAACTCCACGGAAGTGGGAGCGGGTATCTGTCAAATTCAGGTACCTGCTCCCCCCCCTCCCCAAAGGTCAGCAGTCATCTCTATAAGGTCCCACTGTAGAGCTGAGCGGCCGGCCCGGTATTCTGACACGGCGGCAGTGGAAATACCGGACCGGCCGCTCCATATTCGCTCCATAAGACGCACTGACATTTTCCCCCCTTTTTTGGGGGGAAAAAAGTGCATCTTATGGTGCGAAAAATACGGTAGGCAGGCTCTTGTACTACATAGTTGAAGGTAAATCTAAAGGAAATTGGACAGAAAATTGTATAGTGTATGGTCAGCCTTAAAGTTGGTAATCAGCAAGTATATCACGTTTGCACGTTCACATGCATTGTCTTCTACATTTTTTTCAACTCAAAACAGCGCATGTCACTGGACTTTTCTTGTTTTTGGATGTGTCACAAATTATTTTGTTTTTGACACTTATATATAAAGTGTAATATCTGCACTAATATTACTTATAGGTTGGGTATTTTACAGATTGTTTTTTGTGTGTTTTGCGCTGTTTTGAGTTGAAAATTTTTTTTTGTGGTTTTATACCTATGTACAGCAGCATCTCACGTGGATAAGTGTGTGGGGTAGGAGGTCCTGGGCGCTGAGGTCTTGTTTTATTGATTGTCTTCTACATGTTTACGGATCTTCGCAGAGGCAGGAGGTGTCCTGAAGATACAGCGGGGAGCCTCTCCAATAGAAAAGGCAAATTACACTCAGGCTAAGAAAGCAGTTATTACAGCCCTGAAGAACGCCTTCAGATTTATTATGGATCGTTTATCAATTTAAAAGCTGAGTGAAGATGCCCCGACGTGCTATACATCCAGACTGTTGATGAGGATGTCCTTCCCAAGGCATTCTTTATTAAGCTCTTGGAGTTGTTGATTGCAATGTTCATACTCTTGGGGAGATTGTGTTGTTGAGTATGGCGATACGGAGACTGGCGCGCGCCGAGTATAGCTATACACTTGGGTGAGGGGCTTGTCGTGTGTTGGATGGATGCGTGAACTCTCAAGTGGTCCTTGGTGGATATTAATAAAGTATCAGGTTTCAGGCTTAACAAACACATGTGGGGAGGGAGTCTTGGAGCTTCAACAATGCCTTATGCCGGTATATTCCTCCAGACTGGTGACACCGACTTCTTCTTTTATAAAAATGGATTAAAGCTCCAGGCAGAAATGTTATGATATCTGTTTAAGTCCTCATGCATACTGGACGTTTTTACAGCTGCTGTTTTTGGCATTTGGTGGTGTTTTTGCATAGGGCGTTTGGATAGCGTTTTTAACGCTTGTAAAAAACCCATACTTAATCCTCATGCACACTTGATGTTTTTACAGCGGCTGTGTTTGGCTTTTGCCATTTTTTTTTTTCTACAGCCAGTAAACTCCCCAGCATGTCATCCTATGTGTCCATGCACACATAGGCTGTAATCAGCATTTTTTGGCAGGGGCATTTTTTGGCTGGAAAAACCCCCCAGAACTAGTGGGTTTCTAGAGGAGTTTTGTAGCTGTCAAAATGCTCTAATGCAGTAAAATGCAGCAAACCAGCGTTTTTGGAGCAAAAAAAAAAAAAAAATTTTTTTGGTAAAAAAAACTGCAAATGCGGCTAAATGCTAATTAAAAAACGCTGAAAAACTTGCATTTGTAACATGGTTTTACACAGCTAACGCTACCAGCATTATTAAAGCGCCCAGTGTGCATGGAGCCTACAGGTGCTTTCTTACTGGTAAGGATTTTCTTCTTGTTTGCATGCATTGGCACAGAGAAACCAAAACTTTCTTCAGTAAAATGTATTTGTACACTCAACATCTAATAGGGCCAGTGGCCACTATGCTCCCTATTACAGCATTTTGTAATTCTTTTTCAGTCATGGCATCCCTTAAAAATATGCAGAATCTCTGAGCACCCCAGTCTAAAGTGTAAAAAAAAAACAACAAAAAACCCCATAAATGTTACTTATCAATGTGAAATCTGAGCCTGGGACAATGCACACAACTACCCTGATAAAATGAAACTGATATTAAATGTTTCTTTTTGTTTTAAAATAACAAACATACTTGCTCTGTGCAGTGGTTTTGCACAGAGCAGCCCTGATCATCCTCTTCTCGGGTCTCCCACTGTTGCTCCTGGCAGCTTTCTATGGGTGCCCCGAGCAGGCTTGTTCCCGAGCCACTGCTCTGCCTGTCCATTCACACACACACAGCTGTGGCTGAGCCCCCCCCCCCTCTTCTCATTGGCTCACTGGCTGTGATTGACAGCAACAGAAGCCAATGGCTTCCACTGCTGTCTTAGCTAACGAGAAGAGAGAGTCCCTGGGGATCTGAGGCTCTCATGCACACTTCCGGATTGCGAGGGGGCTCAGGTAAGTATTAGGGGTGGCAAGGGGGGACTGCTGCACACAGAAGGTTTTCGATCTTCATGCATAGAATACATGAAGGTAAAAAAGCTTGAGCCTTTACAACCACTTCATGTCAGAGGGCCCCCCCCTCATCACATCAGAGGCCCAACCGCACCATGGCTACTCATGCTGATCCAGAACAAAGTGGGTCCCATGTTCTTGGCACCGCATGGGAACCCAGATGGAACCCCAGGGTGCTGAATCACCCTAGTTTAGAAATACTGCTGTATTTCCACTAAAGGGGTGCTCCACACAACATATCAACTTTAGTGGATTCCAAGTGGATACTCTGCATGCACAAGCTTCTTGGTGTATGTCTTCATTACTATGTAGCCATTATACTATTTTTACTGGACTTTGTGTTAAATTTTTGTTTTGGAAGTTTACCTCGGTACCTGTTGTGGGGTTTTTTTTTTGTTCTATATTTTTGCCGATAAAGTCCTGTACAACCTTTGGGGGAATTTTTTTTTTTTCTTCTGATGCTGAAGTAAAGGTCCGGTTCAATGGAGGGGTTATGTAAAGGGCTCTCTCCTGGGATGGGTTATGCAATGGGCTCTCTCCTGGGAGGGGTTATGTAATGGGCTGGTTCCTTGGAGGGGTTATGTAATGGGCTGGCTCCTTCGAGGGGTTATGTAATGGGCTGGCTTCTGGAAGGGGCTATCTAATGGGCTGGCTCCTGGGAGGGGCTATCTAATGGGCTGGCTCCTGGGAGGGGCTATCTAATGGGCTGGCTCCTGGGAGGGGCTATCTAATGGGCTGGCTCCTGGGAGGGGCTATCTAATGGGCTGGCTCCTGGGAGGGGCTATCTAATGGGCTGGCTCCTGGGAAGGGGTTATGCAATGGGCTATCTCCTGGGAGGGGTTGCAATGGGCTGGCTCCTGGGAGGGGTTATGCAGTGGGCTGGCTCCTGGGAGGGGTTATGCAGTGGGCTGGCTCCTGGGAGGGGTTATGCAATGGCCTGGTTCCTTGGAGGGGATATGCAATGGGCTGTCTCCTGGGAGGGGTTATGTAATGGTCTCTCTCTCCTGGGAGGGGTATGTAATGGGCTGGTTCCTGGGAGGGGTTATGTAATGGGCTGTCTCCTGGGAGGGGTTATGTAATGGGCTCTCTCTCCTGGGAGGGGTTATGCAATGGGCTCTCTCTCCTGGGAGGGGTTATGCAATGGGCTCTCTCTCCTGGGAGGGGTTATGCAATGGGCTCTCTCTCCTGGGAGGGGTTATGCAATGGGCTCTCTCTCCTGGGAGGGGTTATGCAATGGGCTCTCTCTCCTGGGAGGGGTTATGCAATGGGCTCTCTCTCCTGGGAGGGGTTATGCAATGGAATCTCTCTCCTGGGAGGGGTTATGCAATGGGCTCTCTCTCCTGGGAGGGGTTATGCAATGGTCTCTCTCTCCTGGGAGTGGTTATGCAATGGGCTCTCTCTCCTGGGAGGGGTTATGCAATGGGCTCTCTCTCCTGGGAGGGGTTATGCAATGGGCTCTCTCTCCTGGGAGGGGTTATGCAATGGGCTCTCTCTCCTGGGAGGGGTTACGTAAATAATAGCATGCCTTGATGGATGTAAGAGTGGGAGTTTGTAGGAAGATGGTATTTGCATGCCAACAACCCTAGTCTTCATGATTGACAGAGCTGAAATCTAACGGAAGAAAAGAGTGAGCCAGGGACAGTCGAGCTGAGGAGGTAACCGGCAGATGATGCTGGTTGTCCCCCAAGACTACAAATGAGAAGGCCTCTTTTTCTAAATTTCTGTAGCTTCTAATGCACCTTGGGATAAGCTCACAGTGTGCAGTGAAATCAGAGCAAGCAATTCAGTAAAGCAGAGTAGCCTGTACAGCTGTACAAGACTGAAGGTAAAGCTGGGGTTCAGTTTTAAATTCTTTCACTTGTGCCCGACTGTTAGATATATAATATAACTTCACTATTAAACAAAAAGACTAAGGGGTTCTCTCTATTTAGAATTAGAGGAGTGTTTTTAGGACCCAGCGAATAGCATTGTGTGGAGCCTGGTTGGATAGTCCTCTGAATTGCTCCTGTACTTTCTCCATCCAGATGATTGTAGACGCATCTTTACAGTCCTGTGTTAAACATTAGCCTCTCAAAGTCCACGTTGAAGAGTCCAAGTATGAAGCCAAGGCCATGGCTCACGTTGTAGGACCCGAGTTTCTTGCACAACTCATAATGTACTGAAGGTTGCTGGGAGTACCTAGATAGGGTCTTTTGTTAAAGGTACACTTCAATTATAACTATTCTGCTGCTCAACAGACTGATAGTCAAACCGACACTCAAACATTAACATGAAGCCATGTGGACAGTCTTGCATCTTTCCCGGAAGCCCTACAAAAAGAAGAGGGAGAAGGGCAGGGATTTCATTGGCTGCATGGGCACTGACAGCTAATGCTCCACAGAGGTAAGTACAGCGGGGACTGGAGGGAGTTGGGGATGTATCCTCCTATTCTGCCTTGATGCTAGGAAGTTGCTAAGACTCACCTAGCTGTTCACCCCCACCGTCACAGTAGTGCGCTCCCAAACACTGAGCTTAGACCTTCTTCGTCAGGGTTAAGGAAGCGCATGTGAGGGGTTTTGAATCCGAGAAGAGGCTTGCTATAGTCAATGTAAACAGCTAGGTATGTCTTAGAAACGTCCTAGCAACAAGACAGGGTGGGATGATGTGATCTGTAGGAGTTTTTCAGTCAGACTCAATGAGCTAAGTAAATAACCTGCACCTATAACAAGGGCATTATTCAACTTTGGTCAAAGCTGTACAGATTGTATTTATCTACAGGTGCCACCTACCTGCACAGGCAGTTTCTAGGTCAAGGTGACCTTACCCTTTAAGCCTGAGACTGCCCGTGAGGCCTTAACTTGGTCTTGGTCTTGTGGTGGAGCAGACATTTGTGTATGGTGAAGAGGATAGCCAGGCCTGCCAGGGAGGTCAAGTGACAGGTGGGGTGAGATGAATGCAATGCAGCTCTGGTGTCCTGAGTAGACATTTCAAGAGTTTACATAGCGGCCTTTGAAAAGGTTAATTCGGCAATGGCCTCCACATTCCAGTGCTGCTCATAATCTTATTGGAAACGTAAAAGATTATCCCTTTGGTGCTTGGAGGACCAGCTGTGTCATGTATTTATTGCAGCTTCTTATAACAAACACTTTCTGCCTGGTAAAGCCATTTCATAGTTTGCAGTACCTTTAAGTCACGCTTGGCAAGCAATCAGCATTATACAATGTGTTTGCTGTGCTTTGCCTTTTGTTCCCTTTTTTAAAAATGTAGCATGTTGCGCCCAAGATACTTTCTTCTTTTTTTTTTTTTTTTTTTTTTTTTTTTTTGGAGAGCATGTCCTGCAAACAGTCAAAACACAAACATACATGAATGGGTTTTGAACCATAAGGTGAAAGAGTCTACAAAGATTTCAATCATTCAACACGTTTCGGGGGCATCAACACTCCCCCTTCATCAGGGATGGAAAGAAGACTGAAACACTCAACATCAAATTAAAACCAGAGGGTTTGATATTCACACTGATACATTTTTTTTTTTTTTTATAAACTCTGGACTTACACTCTGTGTGGCTGGCTTTTAAAAGGATTTTCAGAATCAACATAGATCCCTCTGGTTTTACTTTGTTGATTGATTGTTTTTAAGTCTACATTCCTTTGTTCCAAGTCCTGGTGGAGTGTTGTTGCCCCCGAAACATGTTGGCTGTTTTATGGTCATAATATGAAAAATTAAAATCTGTTTGGGGTGTTTCATGAATATGGTTTGGCGCTCATTTGTGTATTATTGTATTTTGAGTCCTATTCTTGTACCTGAGGATGGAGGCCTGTTTGGTCTGGGAGCTGTTTCACCAAGTGATTGTAGAGAAAAAGGGGGAGATAGGCGTTAAAAAAGCAAATATTGCTAAATACGATGCAGGAAAATAACCATGAATTAAACAGAAAAGTCCATGAATGTTCATAATTTTGAATATATGTAGGCACCAGCGGCAGCACCTTCCAGAGTGAAGCTGAAGCTATAATTGCTGTATGTAAAGAAAACAGAGGAGCTCCAGACTAAGTGCAGTGTGGGACAATTCCATTTATTAAAATCGTTTCTTTACCAAGCTGTTGTGCTTATTTGATCATTTGAATAGGCCTAGGAATCTCCTTGCATCTCAAATATTTCTGCATGGTGAAAACAATGGGGTGGGGGCAGGTTGGATTCAATAAGGCAGTGTGGATGTTGAGAAGAGATTAAGGGGGGATATGATCAACATGTATAATACATCAGTGGTTCATATAGTGAACTCGGTGTAGAGTTATTCATCCTGAGGTCATCACAGAGGACAAGGGGGCACTCTTTACGTCTGGAGGAAAAGAGATTTAATCTCCAAATATGGAAAGGCTTCTTCACAGTAAAAGCTGTAAAAATATGGAATAGACTCCCTCAAGAGTTGGTTCTGGCCAGCTCAGTGGATTGCTTCAAAAAAGGCCTGGATTCTTTCTTAAATACACAGAATATAACTGGATACTAACATTTATAGGTAAAGTTGATCCAGGGAATATCCGATTGCCTCTCGGGGGATCTGGAAGGAATTTTTTTCCCTGCAGGAGCAAATTGGATCATGCTTTGCTGGGATTTTTTGCCTTCCTCTGGATCAACTGTGGGTATAGGATTATAACTTTTTTTTTTTTTTTTTTTTAAATGGTTGAACTGGATGGATTTTTGTCTTTTGTCAGCCAGACTAACTATGTAGTTGGAAGCCTTGCGCCAATGAACCTTGTATGATATTTTTATTGTTAGTACTGATGTGTAGTTTATGTAGCTCTTTTTTGTGACACTTTTACTTTTGCTGTTGTTTTGACAAAATTTAAGTACTGCCCTATCGATGATGAGGTAAGTAAGACCTTTCACGTTTGGCCTTGTTCACACGGGGCTGTGCAAGGACCATGATTACCTGCACAGTGATGTACAGAGGCGGTCTGTGCCTCCCCGTGCAGGCGGTCTGTGCCTCCCCGTGCAGGCAGTCTCATTTATGTCACAATGGCCGCATGGGCACAGCTGCTACACCCAATCTGACATCATTGTTGGTGCGGGTGCATGGCCTCGAATCCAGACCATGTGCGTTTGGGCTGCGCACCTACAGTTGCTGTATCCCAGTTGACATTGGTGGGGATGTGCAGAACACCTGAGGTTTTTGTTTGGGTGTACACTATAGTACGTCCTGTGTGAACAAGGCCTTTGAGTAAATTGTGGCACACGTCTCATAGACAAAATTCTGGAGGCTTTTTTTTTCTCTCAACAGATGAATGTAATGTAGAACAGCACATGACGCCATGCTCCTCACCGCGCGCATGTGCAGAATGACCATATACTTGAGATGAGGCTCAATAGTCATCGATGGGTTCACAGGGAATAAGAGACCTGATTCCGACGATATTGTGTATCACAATGGTGACCCAGGAGCAGGGCATGGGAAAAACTGATCCAGCAGGAATGTGCCAATGCATGAAAAATTGGCACCGTGATGTGGGTATGCGTTGGCCTTTTTTTTATTGGAGGGTCTGAATTAAAGTGGTTGTAAACCTCAGACATGGAATAGGAACAAAGCATATCCCTCTGTAGCAGGAGTGTCAAACTGGTGGCCCTCCAGCTGTTGCGAAACTACAAATCCCATCATTCCTCTGCCTGTGGGAGTCATGCTTGTAAGTGTCAGCCTTGCAGTGCCTAATGGGACTTGTAGTTCCGCAACAGCTGGAGGGCCACAAGTTTGACACCCCTGCTCTATAGTGTGTACTTGTCTCAATCACTATGATTTGTTTCTGACGAGTTTTCCTGAGAAAGAAAGGTGTCGGGAAGGAACTCCAGCTGTTTGACAGCCTCAGCTCTGTTTTTGTGTGAAGGGGGGCGTGTCTCTTCCCTCCAATCAGCTCTCAGAGCTCTACTCACTGAGCTCTGTAGTGTATAATTTCAGCTCTCCGCCTCCTTTTTCCTGACAGCTCAGAGAGGAGAATACTGTAGATAAACAGGTACAACTTACCTCTGTTTATCACCTGAGGCCAGTCATTTCACTGGGTATATGTAAAGGTTTACAACCACTGTGCTGAAAAATATATCAGCATTCACCCGACAAGTGTAACTGAGGGGCACAGGAGGGGACCCTTCCCATTTTATCTGGGGTTTAGACCTAATTGTTACGGAGTCAAAGGGGGAAATTGTTTTTCTTGTCGGGATCTGGCCCTAAGCCAGCACCAGTTGTTTGTCAAGCCTTCCCTGGCCTTTGGCAGCTGGATCCGATGTAAAAGGATCTTGTTGTTGAAGTGAACAGTTGCAGATAGAAGGGATTTGGCAAACTGCGGATGGGGGCTTTTTTTTCCCTAATGCCAGACTGGACACTGCAGGAGGAAAACAAACAAACACCTAATAAGAATGTTTTTATCTGCTTATGAAAGAGGAGTGTGTGCAGTTATTTTTTTCCTCCGCACTTGGGATCAGATTACATAGAATGCGTTCACCGACCCTCATTGGACTGGAGGAATGAGCTGGAGCAGAGAAGGGGGGGATTGTCCAGATTACTGGCGGACTTAACCCTTCGCTCCCAGCTCCTCTGGCTCCCAGCACTTACACAGCATTTTTTTTTTTAGTTGTTTTTCTCAAAAGGAATGCTCCATATTCATAGTGCTGGGGGCGTTCCTGCTCCGCGCCTTACAGGAATACACTCCAGGCACGTCTCTGGCACAGTTGAAGTGTGTCAAGGAAAAAATAATAATTTGCGCAGGATTTTTTTTTTGCTAAATGGCTTATAAACAGGAGGTTGGATAATTTTACCCCTTTAGTATAAGTCATTGCCAGTATATGAGATCGGTTACATAAAAGCTGGCTATACCCATTAAAGAGATCCTTATTCTTCAAAAATAATCCATACACATCCACAAATTAAAGTGTTACTAAACCCAGGACCCTGCATTCACTATATCTGGTCTCCCCGGACCCTGCATTCACTATATCTGATCTCCCTGGACCCTGCCTTCACTATATCTGATCTCCCCGGACCCTGCATTCACTATATCTGGTCTCCTAGGACCCTGCATTCACTATATCTGGTCTCCCCGGACCCTGCATTCACTATATGTGGTCTCCCCGGACCCTGCATTCAGTATATCTGGTCTCCCCGGACCCTGCATTCAGTATATCTGGTCTCCCCGGACCCTGCATTCAGTATATCTGGTCTCCCCGGACCCTGCATTCACTATATCTGGTCTCCCCGGAGCCTGCATTCACTCTATCTGGTCTCCCCGGAGCCTGCATTCACTATATCTGGTCTCCCCGGAGCCTGCATTCACTATATCTGGTCTCCTAGGACCCTGCATTCACTATATCTGATCTCCCTGGACCCTGCATTCACTATATCTGGTCTCCCAGGACCCTGCATTCACTATATCTGGTCTCCCAGGACCCTGCATTCACTATATCTGGTCTCCCCGGACCCTGCATTCACTATATCTGGTCTCCCCGGACCCTGCATTCACTATATCTGGTCTCCCCGGACCCTGCATTCACTATATCTGGTCTCCCCGGACCCTGCATTCACTATATCTGCTCTCCCCGGACCCTGCATTCACTATATCTGCTCTCCCCGGACCCTGCATTCACTATATCTGCTCTCCCCGGACCCTGCATTCACTATATCTGGTCTCCCCAGACCCTGCATTCACTGTATCTGGTCTCCCAGGGCCCTGCATTCATTATATCTGGTCTCCCTGGACCCTGCATTCACTATATCTGGTCTCCTAGGGCCCTGCATTCACTATCCGGTCTCCCAGGACCCTGCATTCACTGTATCTGGTCTCCCAGGACCCTGCATTCACTGTATCTGGTCTCCTAGGACCCTGCATTCACTGTATCTGGTCTCCCCGGACCCTGCATTCACTGTATCTGGTCTCCCCGGACCCTGCATTCACTGTATCTGGTCTCCCCGGACCCTGCATTCACTGTATCTGGTCTCCCAGGACCCTGCATTCACTGTATCTGGTCTCCCCGGACCCTGCACTCACTATATCTGCTCTCCCCGGACCCTGCTCTCACTATATCTGCTCTCCCCGGACCCTGCATTCACTATATCTGGTCTCCCACAGTACACAGAACATGGAAATGCAATTATTTTAGTAAATCTAAGCTGCTAAATACCTTTTCTCATCAGCAGTATATAGCAGTCTTGTGACTTCTATCAGTGTCTGGCCGAGCGCTGGTTAAAGCCTGTAGAAGGAGTTTTCATTTTCTCCTGATTGTCCTATGAGGCTGCAGGACTCTTGACCTTCTGTCTGGACAGTGCTGATTGGCCCTGTGCTGATCTCATGCACTTTCCCAAGAAAAAAAAAAAACTAGCAATGCACAGCAAACTGAGCATGTGCAGCTTGCCCCCTAAGGCTCTGTTCTATTAGCAGATGAATTTGGGACAGTTGAAGAAGGGGAGGATCACAGAAGACAGAATCAACAGCCTTTATACACAATGCAGAGGATTAACCCCTTAGGTTCCACAGTGAGTATAACAAGCATGTTTTACTGCATAGACTGACTGATTTTACTGTTGGCTTAGTAACACTTTTTAGTGGCCTTGTAATTTAGTTTCCATTAAATTGTTTTTTACTGTGTCTTTCTGCCTCCTTTTAATGTCCTCCGTGAGCTCCAGGACCTCTGCTTTTCCCCCCTCATGTCCGTTCCATACACATTACAGTAGTTGTGGTCATGTATACTGCTCTATGTACACTATAAATCCCATAGTCCATCTAGCAAGCAAGAGAGGGTGGCTATGTTCCTACATACTGTGGGACCATGGAGAACAAACGTAGCCTCCGTCTAACAGGAGGTCAGATCACAGCAAGAAAAAAAAAAAAGGGGGGAATTTGTTGATTTGGAGGAGGCTGGGAGCAATACAAGGGACTTTTTAAAATTAATCAGTTAAGCTTCAGAAAAATTTACCCACTTCATGACCGGGCCATTTTTTGCTTTTCGGCACTGCGCTACTTTAACTGGCAATTGTTCAGTCATACAACACTACGCAAATCAAATTTATCTTTTTTTCTTTGTTACACAAATGGATCTTTCTTTTAATGGTATTTGATCACCACTGAGTTTTTTATTTTTTATTATATAAACGAAAAAATACAACATTTTTTACTTTCTGCTGTAAAACATATCTGCAAGAAAACATTTTAAAAGTCAAATTTCTTCATAAATTTAGGCCAAAATATATTCTGCTACATGTCTTTGGTAAAAAAGAAATCCCAATAAGTGTATATTCATTGGTTTGCATGAAAAATATAGCATCTAAATGATGGTGTATATATACTGGGATTTTTATTTATTTTATTTTAGTAATGGTGGTGATCAGCGACTTATAATAGGCAAGCGACATTAGCTGACGCTGGCTGGGCGGAGTGCAACAACTGACACTGACATCAATAGTGACACTAATACAGTGATCAGTTCCAATACTATACACTGTCACTGTACTAATGACACTGGGAATGGGTTTACGTCTAGGGGTGATCAAGGGGTTAACTGCCTGCCTAACAAGTGTTGTGTGCTGCGCTTTACTAAGCGATCTTGTTTTTTTTTGCCCTGCTTTGCAGGGGGAAAAAAAACTGCAGGATTGCTTCTCCGTGTATAGTGCCCAGTGTTGTTTATCAACATTGGGCACTGTTCTGTGATTCAGCAAGCCAATCAGCAAGGTCCCAGCTTGAATCATTGGCTGGGACTCGCTGATCGGCTTGTGCTCTGCCAAATCACAGCACACCCGGGGCAGTGTGTGCCCCCTAACCGGAGGCACGGATCATGATCCAGCGCAGAATGGCCGCCCTGCTGCAGTATATCTGGCAGTCCTAAAGCGGTTAAAAATACATACTTAGATTTTTTTTCTATAGAACCAGAATTTAGTGCCACTTTAAGATTTTTCTAGTTCAGCTTGCAAGAGAAATCGTTTGATTGCCCCATCTATCCTTAACAGCACGGATGGACAAATCTGCAGTATTCTGACAGCTGGCACATACTACTGTCAGAATATCCATACAATATCTTTCTACACCAACCAGCTAGAAGATTATGACCACTGACTGGTATGGTGAATGGAATGGAATATCTTGTTACAACAGCATCTGAAAGTTGGTGGGATATATGAGGCAGCAAGTGATCATGTTGTCCCTGAAGGGAATGTGTTGAAAGCAAAAATAAATGAAAAAAGCCTAAAGATTTGATTGACTTTGACAAGGGCCAAATTGTAATGGCTATACGACGGGGTCAGAGTAACTCCAAAATTGTAGCTCTTGTGGGATGTTCCTGGTCTGCAGTGTCCAGGATCTACCAAAAATGGTCCAAGGAAAGGGAACTGGCAAACCAGGCACAGGGTCATGGGTGGCCAAGGTTGATTGATGCACATGAGAGTGGTGAATGATGCCCATGTAGAAGAGCTACTATAGCTCAAATTGCTGAAAAAAGTAATGCTGGTTCTGTTAGAAAAGTGTCTACAACACAGTGCATCACAGTTTGTTGTTTATGGGACTGCATAGCTGTAGATCAGTCAGGGAACCCATGATGACCCGTGTCCAAAGACAAAAGCACCTACAACGGACTCGTGGGCATCAGAACACTGGAAGACGGTGGCCTGGTCTGATGAGGATTCAAGAATAGTTTGAGGAACACAAGGAGTTTGAGGTGTTGACTTGGCCTCGTAATTCTCCAGATCTCGGTCAAATCGAGCATCTGTGGGATGTGCTGGAAAAACAAGTCCAATACATGGAGAACCCCACCTTGCAACATACAGGAATTAAAGGATCTGCTGCTGATGGCTTAGTGCCAGCATACAGCATACCTTCGGAGGCCTTGTGGGGTCCATATCTTGACGGGTTACGGTGGGTGGCCATAATTTATAGCTGATCAGCGTGTATATATAGAAAAGGAGAGGTTTGGGAGCTCATGACAAATAGATTGCAGGGCTATTTTTAGTAGTGGATGTGTATGGATTATTTTTGGAGTATATGGATACTGTTTAGGCCCTACACGGGACACTTCTGAACGATGGAAACTGACTGCTGGAAAACGTATGATAAAAAACGACTGTGTAGCCGCGTTTGCATAACACGTTTATGTGCTTTTGCGTTTAGAAGCGTTTTTTAAAGGTAAGCACCGTAGAACGTCCCAAATGCCCAGAATGCACTGAAAAGTGGTAAATTATTAACTATTTCAGACTGTTTCAGAGACATACAGAGAGTAGAAGCAGAGACAGCAGGATGTGTTGACATTAGCTAGGTGCAGGGGCGGACTGACCATTCAAGCACTCGGGCACTGCCCGAGGGCCCAGGGTCAGTAGGGGGTCCCATGTAATGCCCCTGGTACCTTTTTTTTTTTTTTTTTTTTTTTTTTTTTTTTTTTTTTTTTTATAGGCTTTTTTTGCGTGTAGGCAAGGAAACGGGCCCCATGATCCCCTATTGCCGGGGGCCCCAGGAGTTGTCAGTCCACCTCTGGCTAGGTGTGAGTTGCTCATTAACATTTCTTGTTTCCAAGGGTGGGAAAGGTGTCTGGTGGAGGGAGTCATTAAGGCCACCTGGCAGGGGGTCCTCATGAGCAATTAGAGGTGTGAATGGTCATTAACATATCTTTTGTTTCCAAGGGTGGGGGAGGTCTGAGGTGTGAATTGGTCATTAACATATCTTTTGTTTCCAAGGGTGGGAGAGGTCTGAGGTGTGAATTGGTCATTAACATATCTTTTGTTTCCAAGGGTGGGAGAGGTCTGAGGTGTGAATTGGTCATTACAATGTGTGACCAGCTTGGTAGGAACATCCTGTGTTCAGTGTTTTGTCCATCTGAGTACCTTGAAAACACTTTGCATGCATTTAGACGCGCTTACAAACGTTTTGCGTTTGAAACGCTGATAAAATCGACTTCTGAACGCAAGTTTGTTGCGTTAAAAAAAATGACTGTAAACTCAACTGCCTGTAAACGATTGTAAACGAAGATGTGTACATGGACACATAGGAAAACATTAGGGAGAGTTCAGGGGCTGCTGAAAAAAAAAACGCTGAACAGCTCCTAAACGTGAGTTTATCAGCTGCAGTGTACAGGAGCCCTTAGTGTCACTTTAATTTCCTATGCAAATTCTGACTCCGAAAGCTTGTGATAAGGGGCGTGGCCATTACTTCACTATGACAGTGCAGACCACTGGAGTGGGAGTGTATGCAACTCATTTCTTTTGGTAGAAAAAGTAATTTCCAACTAAAAATGTATGTAAAAGCACACATAGTTGATTCTGTTGACAGGAAACAAAATGAGAAGTATGACCACCTGGCGGTACAGTCACTGTGCCAGACAGAGACGCAAGTTCTATTTTCTCTGTGATCAGATAGTGTAAAGAAATTTAATTAACAAACCTTTTCCTGTTCCTCCAGGTGCATTGAGGAAATCGATGTGACCTCTGCTGCTGGCAGTGGCCGTTTTAGAAGTCTTAAGCTGGCAATAGATTCTTTATTTCAGGTACTTGTATAGCGCCGTCAATTTACGCAGCGCTTTACACATATATATTGTACACTAGATGACTTTTTTTCTTTTTTTTCGATCAGCCAGCTGGCTGATCGAATAAAAAAGGACAATCAAACGGTTGTCTCCATCCACACAAAGGAAGTGGAAGGAAAAATCCTCCTCACACAGGGACATTGTATTCTGACAGCGGCACTCCTTCACTGTCAGAATACACGGATCGGAGACCGTAACTGATTGGCTGCAGCCACTGATCAACAAAAGTTTTCCGACATTCCCGTTACACAGAATTCAATCTAACAATCGACTGCTGTTAAATACAGATGGCTGTACATTGACTGTAATTTGGCCAGTCCCTTCTGAGCCGGCCAAGTTTTGATCCATCTATGGCCAGCTTGTTTGACGTGAAAGAGGTTGGATGCCATTTTGGTGTTCGAGGTTTCCGATGTGCTTTGTGTGTCTGCAGTTGTTTATGGAAATAGAAATCCATTGTTTTGTAGTTTATTATTATGCAATATATTCGGTAACCTGTACAACATTTTACTACACATGATACAGGTTTATTATGTTTTTACTATAGTCTCATTTTGGGTAATTCCATTAAGACTCGGTTCACACTACTGCGACTCGATTCGGATGCAACTTTCAGTGTGATCATGTAGTGCGACCTTGATGTGACTTCAGATGTGGCTAGCATATTCTATGAAGCCAAATCGCACATGGGCATTTAGTGGCTGAAAATACTCCCAGGGCCTGTGCGTTCGGGACACAATCATTGCGGCATAAGGAACCGCTTGAGCACTAGGTGTTTTCCGTGCTTCGCAGAATCTGGCCAGTGGAATGAATGAACACCCAAGCGCTTGACACATCCAAACGCAGCATTAGGTGTGGATTTTATTGCTGCTTCAAGTGGAGCTCCAGTCAAAATGAAAAAAATAAAAATCGGCAGCTACAAAAACTGTAGTTGCCGACTTTTAACATACAGCCTGTCCCTCGATCCTGTGGTGTCCTCCCCACAGCATTTTTCACTGGCCGTCTTGTGTTTCCAGCACCAACATCTTCAATGTGGGCAGCCAGCTGTGACAGCTTGTGGATTTACAGCCAGGAGTCCACTGCGCATGCGCGAGAAGCCCAGCGCTTTGTGAATGGTCCTGTAGTCTTCACGTGTCCCTGAAGACTACGGGGTGGGGTGAGGACACCTTCCGATCACCTAGGCGATCACAGCAGAAGTGGGAGCGGGTACCTGTCAAATTCGGGTACCCCTTCCCCCCTGCTCCCCAAAGGTGCCAATCCTTAACAGGGAGCGGGGGACAAAATCTTCAACATAAATTCGCTTTTGGAGCTCTGCTTTAAGTCTGGGTTGACGGTGCGGTATATCGCACCGTGATTCACACAGGAACCACACCGCATTCCTGTGCAAATCACATGCGATTTGTGTGCGGTACGATTGGAGCCATACACACCCGCACCAAAAACGTGCAGGACCCTTTTTTTGGTCCTCCCTAGAATGGGATTGCAGGGGCATTCACACCTATGTGATCCGATTCTGCACATCGCACCGCGTTTTGCGGATTGCTTTCGAGGTGTTGTTAACTTAACATACACACCTGCAGGGGTTTGCATGAACGGGGTGCGATTCTGATGCGGTGCGGAATTTGCACAGAAAACGCAGCAAATTCTGGACCGCATCGGAGTGAGCCAGGGCTGAGACGTAAAGTCACAGAATGTCAGCTTTAATTTCCTAAAATAATTTTCAGAGATCATATGTACACTTCCATTGCTGACTTCATCCAGAAAATACTACTTGCCTTAAAATGTGACTTCCCTTTTAAAAAAGTAAAGTTGGCCATGCACGAGTACGATTGCGTTTTTGAAATATTTCATTTTAAGAACATTCATCTGATTATCAAATTCTTGATGGGGTCTAATTGATGTTCTTTTTCGACCGTAGTGATGAGAAAATTTAATGGAAATTTTTTAAGGGTCCTTTCACACTCACACGGGGTGGACTCCTTTAACATATCCTCTTGCTCAGTGGGGGATCTGTGTCCGCTCCGCCGCTGCAGAGCAGACACAGAGTAGCACGCTGTCCTCAATGGGCGGTCAGATGGAAACAGACCGCCTGTTCATTTCCGTCCAACCCAGTCTGACGGACGGAAGGGTAATTGGATCCCCATCCGTCTTTTTTGTGGGTAGGATTGGATTGGATGTCGGCGGGTATAAACACATGTCCATTTACACTCGCCGCTCCATAGAGGAGAGTGGAGGTTCCGTTCGGGTCCGCCTGAAAAACAGGCATGCGGACCCAATTGGAACGTCCATGTGAAAGGGGCCTAACAGTGAATGTGTATGGGGTTTTTTTTTTGTTTTTTTTTTTCCCCAGGAAATTTCATTAACCTCCCTAGTGGTCTGATTATGTCCATATTTCTGTGCTCAAAGCGGTACATTTTTTTGCATCGAAGTATGTATTTTTTTTATTGTAGGCCTGTAATTTTTAGGAATAACTCACTAAAATCTGTCCGAACAAGAGTCTAGTAAACATCCTGTGTATGTTAAAATTTGGAACACGAAATCATAAATAATAATTTAATAAATAATCATAAAAAATAATAATATAATAATAATACATTTAATTCAATAATATAATCAAACCAAAAACACTGAAATTTAAAATATAGCGCCAAGTTCACACATCACTGAGCAAAGTCGCAAAATCGTTTTCAGTGTCTGATGATGAATTTCCCCCACGAATCATTATCACTCAATTCTGCAAGTAGTTCTAATTTACGATCGCTGTTCTCTAGCTGGTCTAAAACCGCTTTTGACCTAAAGGGACGCTTTTTGGACGTCATGGACTTTGTTTCCAGGCAGAAAGAACAGTAAAAATGCAGGCAGGGCACAGGACAAAGCACTCGGGACAAAATGTATGTGAAATGGTTTGATAGAGTAATGTTATACTATGTGATTTTAGTGAATTTAGTGAATGTCATTTTCAAATTTCCCACCGTTCTGTCCCCCATACGTCCCGACGCTCGAAGGGGATGGAACCCAGATGACAGATGCCGGCATCCGCCGGATTACATTGCCGGGGACACTGCAGGAGGGACATCGCGGGAGCGCAGGACAAGGTAAGTGAAGAAGAGATCCCGGAGCAGCACTGCATGGTAAGCCCGAGTGTAGCTCGGGGTTACCGCTTTTGGTACTGAAACTTTACCCCGAGCTACACTCGGGGATACCGTCAGGGAGGCTACTTACAAAACTGTTAAAAGCAAACAACATTTTGAAGTAGTTTTCATCAACTCAACAAATGTACTGAGAATTTTCACATAGCTATTCATAAACAAGGGCAGCACAGTGGCTAAATGGTTAGCACTTCCGCCTGGCAGTACTAGGGTCGTTGGTTCGAATCCCAGCCACGGCACCTCCTACCTGGAGTTTGCATGTTCTCCCTGTGCCTGCGTGGGTTTCCTCCGGGCACTCCAGTTTCCTCCCACACTCCAAAGGCATGCTGGTAGGTGAATTGGATCCTGTCTAAATTGTCCCTAGTATGTGTATGTATGAATGTGAGTTAGGGACCTTAGATTGTACGCCCCTTGAGGGTTAGGGACTGATGTGAATGTACAATATATATGTGTAAAACGCTGCGTAAATTGACGGCGCTATATAAGTATCTGAAATAATAAATAAATAAATAAACGTTTGTTCAAAAAATGTTTTCAAGTGTATGGCCATCTTTAGGAGGACCTTGTTCTACTGATCCACATACCTGCCCTCCTGATGGAATAGCCAATATGGACTCCATCTGGGTCCCATTATCCGCTGTTTTCTCTCCCGCTTTTCACTGACACTCTGTGTGAGCCACGGGCACCGATTTGGCTGTTCTGGCTACTAAAAAAAAAAACAAGTTGAAAGTTAAGGGGAAAAAAAAGTGATGGATTCCCATGAAATAAACCAGTTTATCTTGTCTCCTGTGACTGTGCGGGTTCTGGCACATACAGGAGAAAAGGGGAATACCCCGGCTGAGTCTTTCTACAGGATCCTGCTGAGCTCGGCTGGTTTTCCGTTTTGGCCTAGAGATCTGACATCTCTAAGCCAGTTATTGCTGAGGACAGGCCATAGCATAACGTGTCTGCTATATGTTCAACTCCACTCACAGGGTTAAGTTTTCATAAAACAAGAAGTTGGATTTTGCTGAGTCAGCGTTTTGAGCAGGAATTATTCAAGCCTGAAAAATATTCACATTGACTGCTAAAAAAAAAAAAAAAGTTTTCTGTTATTCTGAGCTGGTTTACCCATTGTGCATACCAGCAATTCCCAGAGCCGTGTTGGGGGATCTGGAAATGGGAATTGTTATTGTTAAACTAAGACTTTTGTGTGACCTTTTGACCTATAGGACAAAAAAAAAAAAAAAAAGACACCGCCCTGTATGGTTTAAATGACTCCGCCGTGTATGGTTTCTGCCCAGCCAGAACTGCCATTACACCTCCATGCTGTCACTGGGTGCTGTTGATTTGAAAGGCTTTCAGAACTTACTAAAAAAAAAAATTCCTGTAGATCCTGCCAGAAATGAATTACGCTTGTAACTTTATGTGTAGTATTGAAATCTCAATCAGTGTTCTCAGCCCTGCCCAATTCACCTATGTGAACTACAGACACCTCCTCCAAGTGTAATGGTGAGATTGGAGGGGGGGGGGTGTTCTGTAGAGAAAACAAGGATCACAAACACGCTCCCCTCAATCAGCAGTGGTCACCCGTAGGCTGGCCATACACTATACAATTTTATTACAGTTTTCTACCCAATTATTATTATTATTATACAGGATTTATATAGTGCCAACAGTTTGCTCAGCGCTGTACATAATAATGTGAGACAGTACATGAGACAGTACAGTAACAATACGATTCAATACACGAGGGGTTTGAGGGCCCTGCTCCTTGGAGCTTACAATCTAGGAGGGAGGGGATAGTGGTACAGGAGGAATAGCTGTGGGGGATGGAGTGGTAGGAAGAGTGGAGGAGATCGGCAATTAGCAGAGGGCGGGGTAGGCTTCCCTGAAGAGACAGGTTTTCAGAGTGCGCCTAAAGGTGAGGAGAGTAGGTGACAGTATGATGTTTTGGGGTATGGAGTTCCAGAGGATGGGGGAAGCCCTGGAGAAGTCCTGGACACGGGCATGGGAGAAGGAGACCAGGGAACTAGAGAGTAGGAGGTCTTGGGAGGATCGGAGAGTATGTTTTGGGTGGTATTTGGATAACAGATCGGTGATGTAGTTTGGGGCAGTATTACCCAATTTCCTTTAGATTTACCTTTAACTGTGTACTGCCTAATTGGATACAATTGAAAGTATTGTTCATGTTTAACCTCATACTATATGGTTTTTGGTAAATCTAAAGCAAAATTCTCAAGAAAATTGTATAATGTACGGCCAGCGTAAGGCTGGCCATACATTATACAGTTTCCTGGAGATTTTTGGTTATAGATTTACCAAAAACCATATAATAGGAGGTCAAACCTAAGAACACTTTCAATTGTATCCAATTAGGCAGACCCATGCACTACACAGTTAAAGGTAAATCTAAAGGAAATTGGGTAGAAATTGGACAGAAAATTGTATGATGTAATGCCAGCCTAAGGGCGGCTTCACACTGCCCCACTGCACTTTGGTCACAGCGCGGGTGCAGCACAGCGTTCCCGCAGTTTTGGTGAGATTTGCCATAAATGTCTATTATGTCCCTCAGTTTTGGGGTGATTTAAAAAATGCACCAAAACGACAGGACATAATAGAAGTTAAGCGCGGCTAACCTGCACCAAACCGTAGGCACACTGTGCTACAGCCAAAGCGCGGCAGCTCAGTGTGAAGCCACTCTAAGACTTGCACTAAACTGCTGTGCTTCTAAAAATCAACCTGTGTTCCAATTGCTTTTCAGAGGCATTTGAACAGGCAGGGAGGAGATGCCTGTTTTAACTCCATAATTGGCACACCAATGCAGCTCAACCGCATGCAGTGCACATTATTATGGGTCATTTGTAGGGCTTCCCCATTCACACTTAGGCACACAGTCTGCCAAATGCATCGAGAGCTATAGTTTTTGCCACGGGGAGCCTTTGCAACTTAACCTCCCTGGCGGTATTCCCGAGTGTAGCTCGGGGTAAAGTTTCAGTACCAAAAGCAGTAACCCCGAGCTACACTCGGGAATACATTGCAGTGCTGTTCTGGCATCTGTTCTTCACTTACCTTGTCCTGCGCTCCCGCGATGTCCCTCCAGCAGTGTCCCCGGCAATTTAATCTGGCAGATGCCGGCATCTGTCATCTGGATTCCGTCCCCTGCAAGCGTCGGGATGTACGGGGACGGAACTGGCGGGAAATTTGAAAATGACAAAAAGCGACATTCATTAAATACACTAAAATCACATAGTAAAACATTACTGTATCAAACCATTTCACATACATTTGTCCCGAGTGCTTTGTCCTGCGCCCTGCCTGCATTTTTACCGTTCTTTCTGCCTGGAAACTGAGAAATGTCCATGGCGTCCAAAAAGCGTCCCTTTAGGTCAAAATCGGTTTTAGACCAGCTAGAGAACAGTGATAGTAAATCAGAACCACTTGCAGAATTGAGTGATGATTCGTGGGGGAAATTCGTCATCAGACACTGAAAACGATTTTGCAACTTTGCTCAGTGATGTGCGAACCTGGCACTATATTTCAAATTTCAGTGTTTTTGGTTTGATTATAATATTGAATTAAATTTATTTTTGTATTAGTTTTATGATTATTTATTAAATTATAATTTATGATTTCGTGTTTCAAATTTTATCATACCCAGGATGTTTACTAGACTTTTTGTCCGGACAGATTTCAGTGAGTTATTCCTAAAAATTACAGGCCTACAATAAAAAAAAATATATATTTCCATGCAAAAAATTGTACCACCTTGAGCACAGAAATATGGACATAATCAGACCACTAGGGAGGTTAAGGCAGGTGGGGGTGGGGTTTGAGTGGTGCAAAAAATGAGGCTCATCCGTGCATTTTTACAAACTCTCCAACACAAATGTAAACAAGCCCTTAGACAGAAAAATCAGAAGGATCACCAGGTGAAAATATGAAAATAAAGGGCAAAACAAACCTAAAAAAGAAAACTAATGCAGCCACCATATCTAGAGACTAGTAAGCTGTAACATATCATTTATGTGATTTTGGGTCTAAATCACCCTGAATTTTGTCACTTGTGTGCATGAGGACTACATGGAACTGAAGATGCACAGCAAATACAATATGTCACAGGAGGATAAGATGAAGTTGACCTACAGAAACCACTAATAAACTCCTAGCAGGACTAGTCTGTATTGCAGCACCTGTTCACATTCTCAGAACACCAGATAACTTGAGTGGGCAGACAGACACAACAACAATATATTTATTGGAAGCAACACCTATAAAGTACCTCAATGGTGCCAATAAAACAACAGGTGATGTGGTTCAGAGTCCATTTCTAGAAGTTATATGGGTCATGTGTGTTTCTTTTTATTTGTTTTTTATGACTTTGTAATTGTGTGCATGATTATAAAATCTGATCAAACCAGAAGATATATTGGCACATCGTCCGCAGTATTGGCTACGGTACTTTTCGGCTGTTCTTGGAGTTGTGATACTAGGAAGATAATTTAGCACCTTCAAGTAAGCCGAATGATCGAGATCCTTTGTGGTGTGGTGGTGACCTCGGTCCTTATCAAACAGGCATGATAAGAGATTGAGAATATGCAAATGTTAGCCTGAATGGTGGACTGGGGACATTCAGACAGCGTTGGCAATGCCCCATCTTTGCCAGCTTCTACTCCCTGGTGACACCAGAATTTTGGGCTCAAAGTTCAGGCCCTCTACAGCCTATTTTGGATAAGGGCCTACACACACTAGGTGGTATAACTGTGCCAGGGGCATGGTTCATCCCTTTTAGTCCAGTTTGTGTAGTGTGAGCTCTCTGAATTGAGGTTCGGCATGGTTAAGCACACTGGGACCACTTGGAGGAGATGGTCTTAGGCACAGTTCACTTTTCTACAATTTGTAATTGATGTTTATTTAATGAGTGTTTTTACCATTTGGTTTACCCAGTGTAGTTAACATTTAGATGGCACAAAAGGTTTTCTATTGTGACACAAAAGTTATTCAAACAACAAAAGTTGGTATTTGTTTTGGCAAGTGTTTACCCACCTGGATTCATTGTTTGATAAAACCACCTTTGGCCACGTCTTTGGGAGTAATTCTCTACCACCTGTTCCTTTTTGTACAAGCTTCTTGGGAAAAAAAATTCTGTGTCAGGTTGGATGGCAACTGAACAGAACTGCCACTGATTCTCAATTGGATTGAAGTTTGGGTTTTTTGGGAATTGTAAGGAATTCGGGTTCTTGGTTTCAGAACTATTCTTGGTTGTCTCTGTTTGACCTCCATCATGGTCTCCTTTTTCTTGGAGACTGATGCTTGTTACCTCTAGAATTATCTTTCAAACTGTTATTTTTTGGCCAGTTCACAGAAAATAATGACAAGTACCAGTTAGGCCCCAGCCACTTGGCTGCTTGCCGGCACTGCATGGCCTGTTCATGGACCTGAGGAGGCTATAAACACAACTTGGAGGCTGCAGTATTTAAGGACAAGATTGTAGGCAGCTATAAAGGCAGTCAAGGTTTGTCTGATTTGTTGACATTCGATTCCAGTTATTACTGTATATAGCTGACCTTTAGAGAAATACAATATGTGATGAAAGAACCAGAGGACAGCAGTTTTTGTTCCCCACATCCTATCACTGTCTTAATCTTGACATCCTTAGCATCTCTAAAACATCTTTTGCCTCTACTATTGCAACTCCCTCCCTCCTAATTGGCCTACCTTTACCCAGACTATGGCTGTCCATACATTATACAATTTTCTTGAGATTTTTGGTTTAGATTTACCAAAAACCATATAATATGAGGTCAAACCTAACAACACTTTCAATTGTATCCAACTAGTCAGGTTCTTGCACTACATAGTTGAAGGTAAATCTAAAAGAAATTGGGCAGAAATTGGACAGACAGTTGTATAGTGTATGGCCAGCCTATCCCCTGTTCAGTGTATTATGGATGCTGCTGCCTGAATCATCCACCTTACCAACTGTTTAGTATTTGCCACCCCTCTGCTGACTTCCAATCACCCAACGTAAAAACTCAAAATACTAACCACAACATAAAAAGCCATCCACAACTTCCCTGAGCTACATCACCAACCTCATCTCAAAATATCATCCGAACCATTCTCCCCACTCCTTCCAAGACCTCCTGCTCTCTGTATCCCTTGTTGCCTCCTCCCACACTTCCAGGACTTCTCCAGAGCCTCTCCCATCCTCTGGAACTCCTTACCCCAGTCTGTCCGGCTACTTTTAGATGATCAAGTGGCTAAATGCTTATCACTTCCACCTGGCAGTACTAGGGTTGCTGGTTCGAATCCCAACCATGGCACCACCTGCCTGGAGTTTGCATGTTCTCACTGTGCTTGCGTGGGTTTCCTCCAGGTACTCTGGGTTTTCTCCCACACTCCAAAGACATGCTGGTAGGTTAATTGGATCCTGTCTAAATTGGCCCTAGTATGTGTATGTAAGGGACCTTAGATTGTACGATTGAGGGTTAGGGACTGATGTGAATGTACAATATATATGTAATGTTAGTGCTATATACAGTCATGGCCGAAATTGTTGGCACCCTTGATATTTCTCCAGGAAATCATGTATTTCTCACGAAACGTATTGCATTAACACATGTTTTGCTATACACATGTTTATTCCCTTTGTGTGTATTGGGACAAAACAAAAAAAGGGAGGAAAGAAAGCAAATTCGACATAATGTCACACAAACCTCCAAAAATGGGCTGGACAAAAGTATTGGCACCCTTTCACAACTGCGGATAAATAAGAATGTTACAAGCATGTGATGCTCCTGTAAACTCACCTGGGGCAAGTAACAGGTGTGGGCAATATAGAAATCACACCTGAAAGCAGATAAAAAGGAGAGACGTTCACTTAACCTTTGCATTGTGTGTCTGTCTGTGCCACACTAAGCATGGACAACAGAAAGAGGAGACGAGAACTGTCTGAGGACCTGAGAACCAAAATTGTGGCAAAATATCAACAATCTCAAGGTTACAAGTCCATCTCCAGAGAACTAGATTTGCCTTTGTCCACAGTGCGCAACATTATCAAGAAGTTTGCAACCCATGGCACTGTAGCTAATCTCCCTGGTCGTGGACGGATGAGGAAAATTGATGAAAGATTGCAACGCAGAATAGTCCGGATGGTGGATAAGCAGCCCCAAACATGTTCCAAAGACATTCAAGCTGTCCTGCAGGCTCAGGGAGCATCAGTGTCAGCGCGAACTATCCATCGACATTTAAATGAAATGAAACGCTATGGCAGGAGACCCAGGAGGACCCCACTGCTGACACAGAGACATAAAAAAGCAAGACTACAGTTTGCCAAAATGTACTTGAGTAAGCCAAAAGCCTTCTGGGAAAACGTCTTGTGGACAGATGAGACCAAGATAGAGCTTTTCGGTAAAGCACATCATTCTACTGTTTACCGAAAACGGAATGAGGCCTACAAAGAACAAAACACAGTACCTACGGTAAAATATGGTGGAGGTTCAATGATGTTTTGGGGTTGTTTTGCTGCCTCTGGCACTGGGTGCCTTGACTGTGTGCAAGGCATCATGAAATCTGAGGATTACCAAAGGATTTTGGGTCGCACTGTAGGGCCCAGTGTCAGAAAGCTGGGTTTGCGTCCAAGATCCTGGGTCTTCCAGCAGGACAATGACCCCAAACATACGTCAAAAAGCACTCAGAAATGGATGGCAAAGAAGCGCTGGAGAGTTCTGAAGTGGCCAGCAATGAGCCCAGATCTAAATCCCATTGAACACCTGTGGAGAGATCTTAAAATTGCTGTTGGGAAAAGGTGTCCTTCCAATAAGAGAGACCTGGAGCTGTTTGCAAAGGAAGAGTGGTCCAAAATTCCGGGTGAGAGGTGTCAGAAGCTTATTGATGGTTATAGGAAGCGACTGATTTCAGTTATGTTTTCCAAAGGGTGTGCAACCAAATATTAAGTTAAGGGTGCCAATACTTTTGTCCAGCCCATTTTTGGGGTTTTGTGTGACATTATGTCATATTTGCTTTTCTGCCTCTGTTTTATATTTGTTCCAATACATACAAAGGGAATAAACATGTGTATAGCAAAACATGTGTTAATGCAATACCTTTTTTGTGTGAAATACTTGATTTTCAGGAAAAATATCAAGGGTGCCAACAATTTCGGCCATGACTGTAAGTACCTGAAATGAATAATTAAATAAAATCCCTGAGATCTCCTTTCTTCTGGAAATCCTATCCTGCCTTTACTTATTAAACGGAACTCTTACCTTTTCTGTTTGCTCATCCCTCACAGTTATT
Source organism: Staurois parvus (assembly GCF_062004578.1). Taxonomy (NCBI): domain Eukaryota; kingdom Metazoa; phylum Chordata; class Amphibia; order Anura; family Ranidae; genus Staurois; species Staurois parvus. The sequence continues at coordinate 3,489,885 of NW_028318236.1, forward strand.
ACCTTTTTTTTTATATCACTTGGCCCTCCCTAGTAGATTGTGAGCTGTCTTGAGTAGGGCCCCGTGATCCCTCTTGTACTTTATTGTATTAGGATTCTACTGCCTTCCTTATTTTGTGAAGTTCTGTGCAAACTGTCACATAAATCCCGTGTAATAATAAATATAATAGTGCAACATCGCACAGAGCCAGCTCCTCTGCCTCTGACGTCTTGACATGACTTTACCGTGATCATGTGTTCTCTGCCTGTATACAGCTACAAGCTCACAACTGCTCCGTATGATACCAGTTCAGTAACAATAAGTGACATTGATCTGGTCTGCCCTCAGCCTGTTTGACATTCTCCTATGGTGAAAACACGCACTGTAGCATTGCTGTAACTGGAAGTTAATCAGCTACTCGTATTGATTTCATAAGCTACCCAGGTGTTCAAATCCCAAACTCCCCGGATCTGCTAAACCCAGGGTGGTGACCGCAATTGTTCAAACTTCACATCAACAAGTAGGAGAATGTATATATCGTGCAGAAATCCAGATTAAACATAATGCAATATACCAATATGCTTTGGTGGTGAAAGCAGTAATGTGTTTTGAGTGCATTTATCGTTAAATATCATTCAAAAGTGAGCTTCACCCCCCACCCCCACCCCTTTTTTAAATTTTTTTTTTTTTTTTATTCCCACCTCACTTCTACTGCTGATTATCCCCAAAAATATATATTCACATGCCCAGCCTTTCCAACGTTTTCTGGTGAAATTTGTCACAAGCCGAGCCCCATATCTTTTTATACTCTTCCAGGTTCCTGCACCCAGCCCCTGATGAAGTGTGCCTGATGCAGTGTGCTGTCCATTGCCCCAAAGTCTCGTAGGATGGCTGACATGGGTATCCCAGGAAGAATGTGCGGGGCCAGGACCTGCTAAAAAGATATTAAAATAACTTTTATGTGTAAAAAATTAGGGGGAGGGGAGAGAAAAATTATGTGAAGTAGCTAATGAAGGTGAGGGTCTGCTTTAAAACAGAACTAAAGGAACTTCATTGCCCCTGTTAATACTTAACAGGTAAACCTAATAAGAGTCTGTGAATACTTGCCTGCTACCTCTGGATCTCAGCACCTATCCAATGCATCACACAGATTCTTATGTTAAAGTGGAATTGAAGTCTTTTTATAACAGACTGTGAGCAGGCGGGCTATTATTGCAGAAGAGAAAATACACCTACCTACCTGCCTGTTGCAGAATGTAAACTGAGCTGTGCATGCACAGCTCACATTGCTGGCATGGGTCCCTTTGTGTTGGGATGACTGACTGATGCACATGTGTGACGTCATCCCATGGTGTTGATGGAGATGCCCAAAGACTGGCACCCGAGAAGATTCTGGTGCCGGCAAGGGACCTGGACTGTTAGGAGGTGGACATGGTGAAATAAACATTCATGGTGAAGAACATGGATATGCTGAAAAGAACATTCATGGTGAAGAACATGGGATATGTTGCAGAGAACCTTCACAGCGCAGAACATGGACAGGTTGTGGAGAACATTCATGGTGCAGAACATGGACATAATGCAAAGAACATTCATAGCGGAGAACATTCATGGTGCAGAACATGGACAGGGTGTGGAGAACATTCATGGTGCAGAACATGGACAGGGTGTGGAGAACATTCATGGTGCAGAACATGGACAGGGTGTGGAGAACATTCATGGTGCAGAACATGGACATGATGCAGGGAACATTCATAGCGCAGAACATGGGCAAATAGAGAATATTCATGGTGCAGAACATGGACATGGTGCAGAGAACATTCAAAATACACCCCCAGTGGGCACAAAAGTATTTATACCAGGAAAACTAATGGTTAGTACTTCTTGCAGTAAGCCTACCAAGATCACAAGAGTCTACCAAGTTTCTATGTTAAATGCAGACTTTCTGAAAGTCTATTTTTACATAGACTTAGCCAACTCACTATGTGACAACACCCAGACTAGATAGTTCATACATAGAGTGCAGCAATGTGGAATGGGGGGAGTGAATGTAACTGTTCTCCTTATACCCAAAAGTTGGGTTGTTTTTAGGGGTCTCAGGTGGCACTCAAATTGCTTATTGTAGCTGGTAATATTCAATCTGACACCTTATAATTCCAATTATAATTTGTTGATCAAGAAAATACAGTAAATTTCTGTTCATGAAGAAATTTAGTTTGCAGTACCTTGTTAAAGTAGCATGGTCTTGTAATATGTAGGGCTTCACCATTACATTATGTGTTGGAAGGATTACAGGGGAAGTCCTCCAAGTGTCGGTTCCCTCTAAAAAAAAACAAAAAAAAAAAACAACTGGCCAGGAAATGCAGCAGACTGAAGCAAACCTCCTGCTCTTGCAAACTTACTGTTTAATATGTAACATTTTATACTGCACTCGTTTGATGTGTTTAAAGGGACTTTGTAAAAGATGAAAATCATACTTTGAAATGCATAGAGGAAATGTAGCCCAGGTCTTGTTTTTCATCCAGGCATAGATGTTGTAGACTTGCTCACCCTGCATATCACGGCCTTCCATGTTCTGGGAACACCACCTTGTCAAGGGTTGGAATGGAGTATTTTCGATCTCTCCAAGAAGGTTCTCTGTTCCTAGCTGGTGCATAGGTCACTACATTAATCTGGTGGTGACATTCGTTCTGGGAACACCACCTTGTCAAGGGTTGGAATGGAGTATTTTGGATCTCTCCAATAAGGTTCTCTGTTCCTAGCTGGTGCATAGGCCACTACATTAATCTGGTGGTGACATTCGTTCTGGGAACACCACCTTGTCAAGGGTTGGAATGGAGTATTTTGGATCTCTCCAAGAAGGTTCTCTGTTCCTAGCTGGTGCATAGGCCACTACATTAGTCTGGTGGTGACATTCGTTCTGGGAACACCACCTTGTCAAGGGTTGGAATGGAGTATTTTGGATCTCTCCAATAAGGTTCTCTGTTCCTAGCTGGTGCATAAGCCACTACATTAATCTGGTGGTGACATTCGTTCGGTGATATGACCTCCTGGTATTCTTGGCTTACCCCATCACAATCTCCACACCTGCTATATGTAAGCAGCGTTAAATGTCTCTCAATGCTGCTCCAACTTTGATGATGAAGGTACAGCCCTTGAGCGCAAGCATACTGTCTTTGTATCGGGGTTTTGACAGTAATATATCCTGCATAGCAATATAGATTACTGATTAGATATACTTATTGCCTGATCTCTTGGCTCCATACACAGGGGGCATTCTAATAACGCTGGTAGCGTTAGCTGTGTAAAGTCGTGTTAATTTTTTTTTATAGTGTTTTTGCATTAGCGTTTAGCTGCATTTTTCCATGTTTGCATTTTTTACACAAAAAAAAATAAAATTTTTGCTAAAAAAATGTCCAATTGCCAGTTTGCTGTGTTTTAATGCATTTTTCAGCATTAGAGTATTTTTACAGCTAAAAAACTCCTCTAGAAACTCACTAGTTCTGGGTTTTTTGTTTTTTTTTCCAGTCAAAAAATGCTGCTGAAAGCCTATGTGTGCATGGACATATAGGATAACATGCTGGGGAGTTTACTGGCTGTAGAAAAAAATGCCAAAAGCCAAAAACAGCAGTTGTAAAAATGTCCAGTGTGCATGAGGACTTCTTGAAGGGGACGGGGTTTCAGATTCCTCCTCAAAAACAAAATGCTCCTAGCACTCCTGCAGCTTTCAAACTGCTTTGGACAGATACAAGAGGACTGTTGTTCTGAAGTGACCTGTACATTGCCTGTATTTCAGCTTAAAAATTGCACTCCTGTGCCAATTCTGCAAACCGCTATATATGAAGATGGGATACATATGGCAGTTTTTTCACTTGCCAAAGGATTTGTTTTTGTCCATCCAGTCCTGGGATTTACACACCACTGCCACAACATAGCCCTGTCTGGCAGGGCAGGATATGATCTTTGTCTTCTTCAGTCAAGTAACATGGTCAGGTCTTTGTCCCTCCCCCAGTCTGACTGGACAGTGAAAGAATGAGCAGAACACTGATGACCCAATTTATCCATCACTCTGATCTGCTGTCAGCACGTTCCTTGTTAGCACATGAGCACTGCATCAACGAACTGTCTCATTCTGCGGCTTCTCCCCTCTACAAATCAGCAATCTACTAAACTGGGAATTCAAGAAGGTGATACAGCAGCCATACTCAACCCCTGGAGTTCTTCAGGAGGTAGCTAGGGGTTCATTGAGCTCTTTCTGATTTGACCTACCTACATTCTGATGGTGCCTGCATAGTTCTGGATCCATTGCCAGTTGACAAAGCCAGCAGCAAGACCCCAATACTCTTTGGCTGTCTGTAGGGGTTGTATTCTAACCACCACTGTAAGGGTGCATTCTTTCTACTTACTACAAATGTAAGGGACATTTTTCCCAATGATCTCCAATTAATTGTTTTTTAGTAGGTGTTCCGAGACCTGATGAGGCCCTTGGTAGCATTATTCCCCCCACTGTTAGCAATAGTGGAACATAGTTCCTTCCACTGACACCAGTGATGGGGCACTATTCCTTCCACTGACACCAATGATTGGGCTCTATTTCTCCCCCTAATACCAAAGATGGGTTTTTGTTTACTGCCACTGACAGCAATACATTTGTACGTTTGTTGGCCACACTCTGCTCCCAAAGATTAAAGGACAGCAAACTGGCCCTTTTGTTTAAAAAGTTTGGAGCCCCGTGTTGTAGGGTAATGATTTGGGAAAGGCTGTAATATGGAGTCACATTTAGGTACTTAGCCTGTTTTTCAAACGAAACATTTAAAATATCCTAAGCTTGGTTCATACTACTGTGACCTGAAAGTCGTGCAACTTATGGTGCGACTTTGCCAGGCGACTTCCTGGCGATTTGTTGCCAACTTAATGTGACCTGAGTACGATTTTGATGTGTGACTTTTATGCCATGCGACGTCTGGATAATTTTCCTGTAATGTCGGATCCAAATCACATCAATATAGATGAGGATCTGACTTGGGGGCAGCTTCCATTAAAGTCTATGGGCACAAGTCGGATAGAAGTCTCCTTGAAGTAGTACAGGAACCTTTTTCTAACGTCGGAGCGACTTCAGTAGGGCTAATTAAGACCGCTGCCATTGACTAACATGGGATTTCACATGTCATGGGACTTGGGGTCTCAAAAGTCGGATCCCAAGTCATGGCAGTGCGAACCGGGCCTTGGTGATTACATAGACATATTGTCTTTTGTCCGCTGGCAGTACAGAGCTGCTGAAACTAATACAATTAGGTTGCTTTATGTGAAAGTGCAGCTCACAATGTCCCTAAATAAGCCTGTAAAAATTCCCTCTTCTACACAGAAAATCATATGACTTAAAAAATAAAAACTCCCGTGGTGTAGTCTATTTTATGTGAACAGTCCCTTCAGCCTAAAGGAGGACTAAAGGTTATATGGGGCAGCTCAATGGCAAGCAAGTCACACTGGTATTATGGGGTAACATCAGGACTTGTGCTTTTGTTTTTCCTCTTGCCACTGAGTTTTTCATTTTAAAGCATCTTCACAATCTGCTTTATCTGCCGTTCCATATGAACTCCTTCGTTCCCCAGACAAGTAGTCTGAGCTAAGAGCAGATTCCGACTGTAGACACCTATATGTGGCCTGCATATAGCTGCTTTGGTATGCAAATACTTCAGTTTTTGAAGACAAGCAAATGGCCCCCTCTGCACTTGATCAATGAGGCTGCCTGTGGGCCAGTAATTAGGTTTAATAGAGGACAGGAGGCGGCGAGAGGTCAGGTTTCAGAGCTGAAAAGGTTGAAATTCTGTGCAGCCGCTCTTATAATTTAGGCAGCCATCCCAGAGAACACAGCAATTGTAATAGAGTCATACTGCACCCACAACTTGCTGATTGGGCCGTGCAGCAGGACACAGAGGTCTTTTTTCTGTTCTCCCTGCTTCCCTCTCCTGTCAGTGTGTTCACTGTGAACACATGCACGCAGCAGAGCTTGCCTAGTCAGAGTTCCAATTGATTTTTCTTTTAATTTTTATTATTATTCAAGATTTATATAGCGCCAATAGTTTGTGCAGCACTTTACTACATGAGGGTAGACAGTACAGTTACAATGCTGTTTAACCACTTTCCCGCCACCCTATAGCAGATATACAGCTACAGGGCGTCAGGGGTGCGCAAACTCACGTGTGTGTGTGTGTGTATATGTATATATATATATATATATATATATATATATATATATATATATATATATATATATATATGTGTGTGTGTGTGATTTTGCATTTTCAGGTAGGGGGTGCGCACGCCCTACCTGTGCCGCTATTGGCGGCCTCGACTGTCAATCACCGGGTCCCAGCCAGTGATTACTCGCCGGCACCCGCTGATAGCCGAGTGTCTCCAATGGGGGAGAGCCCTGTATGTAAATAATACAGTTCTCATAGCAGAGCCATACAAAGCAGTGTGCTTACAGTTGAAAGCACAGACACGGCTTACTATGAAACAGCACACAGTTAACCCTTTGATCGCCCCACATGTCAACCCCTTCCTGCTCAGTGCCATTAGTACAGTGTCAGTGCTTTTTTTGTTAGCACTGATCACTCTATTGGTGTCACTGGGGATGTCAGTGACACCAAGTCTGTTCACCCCCAGTGTCAAAATGCCCGCCGCAGTCCCTGATCGCCGCCATTCGTTAAAAAAAAATTGAAAAATTCCAGTATCTATACCTCCATTTGTAAATGCTATAACTTTCACATAAACCAATTAATTTACACGTATTGGGATTTTTTTTAGCAGACCTGTAGCAGAATAAATTTTTTCTAAATTTATGATGAAATTTGATTTTTTTCAGTTTTTTTACTGGACATGTTTAATAGCAAAAAGTCCAAAATGTTTTTTTCTCAAAATTGTCAGCCTTTTTTTTTTTTTTTTTTTTTTTTTTAGCACAAAAAATAACGCGGAGGCAATCAAATACCACCGAAAGCTCTATTCATGGGGAAAAAAGGACAGAAATTTCATTTGGGTGCAGGGTTGCATGACCGCGCAATTGTCAGTTAAAGTAACGCAGCGTCGTATCGCAAAAAATGTCCTGGTCAGGAAGGGGGGTAAATCCTCTGGAGGGCAAGTGGTTAATAGAGGAGGAATTGGAGGGCCCCTCATTAGCACTTACAATCTAAAAGATTTTAAAGCAAATTCAGCTACTTGCACTAGTTGGATATAAATGTAAATTTAATATGCTTTTAATTGAAGAACCACATTTTTTTTGTAATATGTGCCCACAGTCCAGCTTTAAAGTAGACTAAAGCCTAGTGCACACGATCCGAAAATTGTACAAAAAATACTGCTTTCAAAGCATTTGTACAATAATCTGATCATTAGTTATACAAATACAAATAATTACATCACTTCTGAAGTTTTATTCTGTTGTACGAGAATTTTCATAACTTTAGTAAGCTCTTCACTTTCAGTGTGAAACTAGAATGCATTCATTTAATATTCTCAACGTTTGTACAGGGCTTTTGTGGACTTGCTGATTTTATCACAGCTACATTGTTTATTGGAAAGCATTAGTAGCTTTGTTGTCTAAAATTTCCATAAAATGTAAAAAAAAAAAGAATTCTTTCATGCCCTTGGTTCAAGTTGTGCATGCAGGGCTACTGTTATATATCTCAAATACAGCGTAAAGTATACTATTTATACATCTTGCAAATAGCTGTGTCGGGTTTGTTAGTCCTCATTAGTGCAGGATATGGACACCATGGCACTTCTGTGGAGTAGGGCTGAAGCTTTTAGACCAATTAATTCCAAGGTCCTTGGGAGTAGGGGGTTTAGGTTTTAGACCAGTTTTATCTCTAGTTCCCTGGGAGTAGAGCTCAATGTTAAAGACAGTAAACTCTAACGAGCAGGACCCTCTGAATCCTCCTGTATTAATTTGTATTGTAACTGTACTGTCTGCCCTTATGTTGTAAAGTGTTGTGTAAACTGTTGGCGCTATATAAATCCTAAAAAATATTAATCCCCAGTTCCCTGGGAGTAGGGGTTGAGTTTAAGAACCAGTTCATCCCCAGTAGCCAAAAAGTAGAGCTCGAGGTTAAAGACCAGTTCGTCCAAAATTCTTTGAGTGTTGGGGTTGAGTTTAAGAGCCAATTCATTCTCAGTAGCTAGAAAGTAGGGCTGGAGGTTAAAGGGAATAGGATTCAGGGTTAAAGACCAGTTAATCCCCAGTTTCCTGGCAGTAGGACTTGAAGTTATAGACTAGTTCATCCCCAGTTCCCTGGGATATATAGCTCGAGGTTATGGACCAGTTTATCCTCAGTTCTCTGGGGATAGAGCTTGAGGTTATGGACTAGTTCATCCCTAGTTCTCTGGGGGTGGAGCTTGAGGTTATGAACCAGTTTATCCCTAGTTCTCTGGGAGTATAACTTGAGGTTATGGACCAGTTTATCCCCAGTTCTCTGGGAGTAGAGCCTGAGGTTATGGACCAGTTTATCCTCACTTCTCTGGGGGTGGAGCTTTAGGTTATGGACCAGTTTATCCCCAGTTCTCTGGGAATAGAGCTTGAGGTTATGGACCAGTTTATCCCCAGTTCTCTGGGGATAGAGCTTGAGGTTATGGACCAGTTTATCCCCAGTTCTCTGGGGGTGGAGCTTTAGGTTATGGACCAGTTTATCCCCAGTTCTCTGGGAATAGAGCTTGAGGTTATGGACCAGTTTATCCCCAGTTCTCTGGGAATAGAGCTTGAGGTTATGGACCAGTTTATCCCCATTTCTCTGGGGGTAGAGCTTGAGGTTATGGACCAGTTTATCCCCAGTGCTCTGGGGGTAGAGCTTGAGGTTATGGACCAGTTTATCCCCAGTGCTCTGGGGGTAGAGCTTTAGGTTATGGACCAGTTTATCCCCAGTTCTCTGGGAATAGAGCTTGAGGTTATGGACCAGTTTATCCCCAGTGCTCTGGGGGTAGAGCTTGAGGTTATGGACCAGTTTATCCCCAGTTCTCTGTGGGTAGAGCTTGAGGTTATGGATCAGTTTATCCCCATTTCTCTGGGGGTAGAGCTTGAGGTTATGGACCAGTTTATCCCCAGTTCTCTGGGAGTAGAGCTTGAGATTTTAGACTAGTTCATCCCCAGTTCCCTTTTGAAGTGCATATGGGTTTGTGCAGTCTCATTTTTTGTGTCTTCAGCACTCCAGAACTATTACTGCAGATTAAATTGTTCTCCCACTTCGGCATGTGGTAACCTTTTCCTCTCGGAGTGGCAGTCTCCTTCAGATTGATCATGCTTGAAAATGACAAGTGATAAGATGCGTAATTATGTTTTTCTTGCTATGCTTGGACAGCATCAGGCAGATAGCGTGACTCACCCTGCCAGCTGGAAAAGGATATCAAAGGTTAACCAGTGGAGAAGGGAAATGATCCCAGGCTGTATGTTATATATTTATATGCCCGGTATCTATTTCATTTTGCTTTTTAGCTAAAGCAAAACTTTGTTCTTCTAGGTTTGGGCTTAAAAAGGTGTTTGGTGGTGGTGTACTATGTACTACTAGTTTTGTAGCTTGGCTGCCCTGTTACTAAAGCTTATCCTTGTGGAGGGATGAGACCTAAACCACTACCATTGCTCATTCGGTGGCTGACATGTTGGGATGGACCACTAGGAACAGGAAGGGGTGCTGTTGGTTCAGATGTTATTTGATTACCATGATAGCTAGTGGTCCAGCAGAGGGCCAGGAAAAACACTTAGTGGTCAGGTGCTGTTCTTTATCCAGCACAATGTGAATGAGGTTTTAAAGGGGGGTTCCAGTCCGCTATAAGTTGGATACGGGGTAGGTGTAGAAGTGGTGCACTAGCTGTATGATAAATGGAAAGTAAAACCTGGGCAATTCAATCAACCATCTGCTGAAAAAGAGTACATTGCATGTCAACGATTAGTAGATTCAAAGACGTAGTCCACTGAATTTTATGCAAATCTCATCTTCTCCTTCACACCACAATTTTATTGTTCTGGATGTGTATTTGTGCGCTCAGACACATTTTCAGTGCATTCTTTCCTCTTTTATTTTTTTGATATTTGAAAAAATCTTAGGACAATGGTTTGTGTGATCCAGTCCATTTAGACACATTTTGTCTCATTGTGGGCAAAAAAAACCGCAGCATGCTGTTCTTTTTTGGAAAGCAGCAGAACTGTATGTGCTGGTGTGAGCTAGGGCCATTGGAATACTGGGCAATTACTGTACATGTGTTCTGGATGCATTTTTAAAAACCTACTAGAAAGCATCTGGTGTGAACCAGGCCTAAGAGTCCAGGTTGGCTCCACTACCTCCTCAAGCACCTTATTGGCCAGTGAGACTTTCCAATCAAATTAAAGGACAAGTAGCGAGGCTTAGGATGTACAAAGCTATTCGTAATACTGCCCCAAACTACCTCACCGACCTGATATCCAAATACCACCCAACACGTACTCTTCGCTCCTCACAAGACCTCCTACTCTCTAGCTCCATGGTCTCCTCCTCCCATGCCCGACTCCAGGACTTCTCCAGGGCTTCCCCCATGCTCTGGAACTTACTACCCCAATCTATCAGACTGTCACCTACCCTCCTCACCTTTAGACGCACCCTGAAAACCCATCTCTTCAGGGAAGCCTACCCCGCCCTCACCTAACTACTGATCTCCACTCCTCCTACCACTCCATCCCCCACAGCCATTTCCTCCTGTACCACTAACCCCTCCCTCCTAGATTGTAAGCTCCAAGGAGCAGGGCCCTCGAACCCCTCGTGTCTTGTATTGTTTCATGTACTGTCTCCCATTCTAATGTACAGTGCTGAGCAAACTTTTTGGCACTATATAATTACTGTATAATAATAAAAGGAAGGTTCATCATTCAGTATGGGTTATTTAGTCACCCTTGTCCTTATGGCTGGTACACAAATAAATTGGTTGACACACCACGGCCAGCAGTGACCTAGCATGTGCCCACAGCCTGCCGTGGTGCTGGGGAAGCCAGTAAAGGCCCCTACTTGAAGGAAGATTGGCTTTTGTATTGGAATCAAAGAGCAGCACATCTCTCAGTGGTGTCCAGCTATGGCGGCTGGTGGAATTAAAGTGAAAAATACATTTTTGTAAAAACGCCACCAGACACTTTTGCTTTTAAGTAGTCAAAGTGAACCAAACCTTGTCTTCTAGTGGATGAAACTGAATTGAGGGGGAGGCTAGATTTATTTTAGATTTATTGCTTAATGCACCAACAGGCAAGATATAAATTCAGTCCATAAGTCACCACTTCTTCAGCCGATTAGGCTCTACTTCACATGCATACATAAGGCAGTTTACATTGACTTTATTAGGATACCTTTTTTTGGAAGCAGACGTGTCCTTTTTACTGATTGCAGTGCAGTTACATCGGTTAATAAATGATTAACCATTAAATGGCCCTATATCTAAATGTACACCTCAATCCCTACTTCATCTCAACTGTCAAATGACCCGTTGAAAGGACTGCTCCATCATTTTTATTTTTTTTAGATCTTCTCAACCATGACACCTATATTGCGTCATGTCTAAGGTCTAAATCTGGCCATAAACTAATAATATTTTGTTTGAAATTCTTAGTTTTAAGAATTTAAATTTAATTTTCCAAATGTATGTGGTGGTCTAAAGGTGGGAATACACGATTAGAAAATTGACCGATCCGTCATCCGATGACCGAGAGGCGTTTGTTCGTTGGTCAAAATCGTGGCCCACATTAACCAATCTAAAAAAATTGTTCGTCGGGCAATACGTAGTGTTGACGTCTTCAGTACAAGTGGAAGTGATGCGGTGTGTGTGACCTTGTAGCCACGCCCTTCCAGCCAGAACGAGCGATATACACAACAATTACCAGCAATGAGTATAATATCGTTTATTACATGACCTATATACATAAATAGTGATACATAAAATATAATATGCAGAATTCTGGTTTCATTATCTCGTTGGGCCAATCTACTTTTAACATTTGGATTTTTCGTTCATGTTTATGAAGATTCCTTGGACATAAACATCCGGGTCATCTTCTGTTTCCGCTCATGCATGATAGCGCTTGATAGATTTTTTTTGTACGACCGCCATACCACCGCATAGAAAATAGGTCGTTCGTATGCGAAATGACAAACTTTTTCACTGTTGTTCAACCAAATTTTTTCGTTCACAATATCGTTATCGGTTAAAACATCCTGCTCATCAACGAAAAGAAAATCATTTGATCAGTGGTTCTGCGAACTTTTTCAGACAATTTTCTTATCGTGTGTATGGGGCATTATTGACGTTCGTTTTTTAATGCAATGCAAGGAGCGAGATAAAAATCTTTCTTGAGCTGGGTAATTCTCAAACCGTGAATGAGGTTTTCATTCAGGGGGGCCCATTCTTCCCAAAATCGAATGTTAAAAGCAAATGAAATTTTGAAGGACTTTCGAAGGACATTTCTTAAGTCATCAGATGTAATGTGGATTTTGGTATAAATTTTCGTATAAATGTTCATTTGAAAATTTTCTAGTATGTGGCCAGCACAAGGTCAAGGCTACATGGGTGATTTTTAATCTCAGAAACTGAAAATCTAAATCTGCTAGAGATGGCATGGTTCCTTTGTTTCTAAAGTAGGAGATTGTTTATAGATTATTCTCAGGAATTAACCCCATGGGGTTTACTTGGATGGCAAAAACAGCCCAAGATTCTCCTAAATGAGCAATTGTTGAGCTTTTAATCTCTAACCACCATTAAAGTCTATGAAGTAGAAGAATGGAGATTAATCACTAATAGTTTCTGCTACACAATTAACAGCATTGTGTGGTCATGGGAGTTATGTCGCTCAATCACACAACTCCACAGCTCACAGTTAAAATCATGTGATAATAATGAAGGGATCGATCCCATCAGATAGAACGATAGTTCAATAAAGTGTCTCTAATTCTAAAAACATAGCATGTAACATACTGTATTTACTAGTGCTTAGATTTAGTGGCTGCATTAGTTTTCTTTTCTTTTTTCCTTCTTCCCTGGTAGTCTAGCAAACAACACACTTCCTAGGGTGGCTATGCTCACTCCTCCACTGTATCATTGGAGGAGCAGTGTAGATGCACTTGGACAGCAACATTCTCAACCCCTGGGGAGTTGAAGATGCACTTTATAAAGGTGACTAACAAATTACCAGCTAATGCTTGAAGCTATATTAAACCCAAAAGCAGACATTGCAACTTACCAATTCTTAGTTGTGATAGTTGCATTAGTTTTCTTTTTGTAGGCTTTCTTTCTTATATTTTATATATATATATATATATATATATGGCGATCTCTCTGTTAAAGGATAAGTTCACCTTTTTTTGCAAAAAAAAATAAAAAAATTTTTTTGCAGGTAAAAAAATTGCATTTATTATTTTTTGTTTTAGAAGCCTGTAAACCACTGCACTAGCGATCAGTAGATTGCTGGTGCCATACAGGACTCCTGTAGACCTGTCAGTATATCTGCTTGCCAGTAAGGGATGTACGGCTAAGCAGATATACTGACAGGAAGAATCAATGCGCTACAACAGTGTCCAGCCACTATGGCTGTCGGGACTTACAGAGGACTGTAAATGAGTGATACAGTGGGGCAGGCGGAGCGAAGTGATCAGTGTTTTTTTATTTTTTTTTTTTTTACACCATTTGCTTATAGCAAAGAATTACTTTGCTATAAGCAAGCATTTACCTGAATGACATCGATTCATTCAGGGTTTTTTTTTTTTTTTTTTATGTGCTTAGCTGTGATTTGGCCACAGCTAATCACATGACATGTGCATGTGATCGCTGTGACCATTCACAGCTAGACACTAGTATACAATGGATGGCATAAATGAAGCCATCCATTGTATACAACTGTCATGTGACCTGCTGTGATTGGTCACAGCAGGTCACATGGTACCGGCAAAGGTGGCCGATACTCAGATCTGTCATCAGCCGTGTCCGAGGTACACGGCTGGTGACAGATCACGCCGCTGCACGGCTCTGCAGGAGCGCAATCTGCGCATGTGCGGGAGGACGCCATATGGCGTCCACCCGGAACGCTGATGACATTTGCCGGCCGCCATTCGGCCATAGGGCGGGCGGCAAATGGTTAAAAAATAAATAAAAATATTTATTTATTTTTGTTATAAAGGTTTTAAACAAATTAATAAAAGCTGACTATTGTAAGCACCCCTGCCAGGATTAAATGGTTTGTCCCTACCCCTGCCACTTTTGCTAGACACAGCCTGGTCTGTTAAAGAAAGCTGAAAAATAACAGATTTACTGGCAGGATCAACAGATAATACAACTATGTTACAGGGAGACTGTTGTGTGAATGCTAGTGACAGATTTCATCATATGTCATTTTAGTATTTTGTCCATAGGTCCACTCTAGCCACTTCCCGAACACCCTATAGCAGATATAGTGCTACAGGGTGGCACGGGTGCGCAAAATCACGTGTATATATACGTGATTTTGCATTTCCGGGTGGAGGGGGGCGCACGGACCCTACCCGCTATGTCATTCGCACCCGTGGCTGTCAATCATCGGATCCTGGCCAGTGATTACTCGCCAGCGCCCGGTGATTGTCGAGCATCTCTGACGGGGAGAACTGTAGGTAAACAATACAGTTATCCTCCCTGCCAGCTCATGCACACTGATTACAGTGAAGCACACACACAAGTAAAACAGCACACAGTTAACCCTTTGATCACTCCACTTGTTGACCCCTTCCTGCCCAGTGCCCTTCGTACAGTGTGTTTTTGCTTTTTTTTTTGTTAGCACTGATCCCTTTATTGGTGTCACTGGGGATGTCAGTGACACCAAGTCAGTTCCCCCCCCCCCAGTGTCAGAATGCCTGCCGCAGTCCTGCTATAAGTCACTGATCGCTGCTATTACTAGTAAAAATAACAAAATAATTCCAGTATTTGTAAACGCTATAACTTTCACGTAAACCAATTCATTTACATGTATTGGGATTTTGTTTTAGCAAAGATGTAGCAGAATACATTTTGGCTTACATTTAGGACTAAATTTTTTGCAATTTTTTACTGGACATGTTTAATAGCTAAAAGTCCAAAATATTTTTTTTCTCTCAAAATTGTCTTTTTTAGCGCAAAAAATAAAAAATAAAAACCGCACAGCTGATCAAATACCACCAAAAGAAAGCTCAATTCGTGGGAAAAATATGCAAATTTCATTTTGGGGGCAGCGTTGCATGACCGCACAATTGTCAGTTAAAGTAGTGCAGCGCCGTAAAGCAAAAAATGTCCTGGTCAGGAAGGGGGTAAATCCTCTGGAGGGCAAGTGGTTAAGCTGGTAAGTTTGCCCATGTTGCCCAAGGGTCCATGGTACTGGGTTTGTTACATGATCGTTTTAGATGCAGATATTACATTACGGAGTTCTCCTTTAACTAGAAAGACTGTAAAACAACTGCAATAAAGTGTTCTAGTTTTGCATAGCTAGCAGTTTGGAGACAGAGAGGATTGTAAAGCCATGAAGCGTTCTTATCTGTTTCATACAGAGCGATACATACATAGCATGGACAACAACAACACGTGTCCCAGTGAAACACTGTACTGTACGTGCTCACAAACACACACAGCAGAATTCAGGATGTAATACAAATCTTCCTTTAACATCTGCTGCTTGGGGCATACATGTCCTCTGAAACCATTGTCTGTTCAGCAAGGCAGATTCTAACATTGGTCCATTTGTTCACATTGGCCCATACTTCATTTTGGGGAAATATTCGTTCTTCAAAAACTGAAGATCTGTGGTCTAAGCAGAAAAAAAATATATAAATACTTTGTAACACCAGAGCTGTGTTTGTAGATACCGCTACTATTTCTTATTAATGCTTTGTCTCAGTATGGACGATAACATAATCCAAATATGGTTTCCTAAACTTGAATTCTATTTAAAAAAATGATGAAACCTGTCGGCCAAAAACAGACTTTGCGCACCGCAAAAACGTGTGTCACGCAGCTCATGTGTTAGCACTTTGTGGTGTAACTCATTTTGAATGGTACTCCAGTGCACTAAGCCAGGGGTCTCTGAACTTTACAAAGGGCCAGTTTACTGGCCTTCAGGCTGGACTGTGGCCCGTGGGAGTAGAAGATGCCCCAATGTCGGTGAGAGTTAACAATACCCCATCACTGGTTTTAGTGGGAGGAATAGTGCCCCATTGTTCGTATTAGTCGGGGGAAGAGTGCCTTATCGTTGGTGTCAGTGGGAAAAATGGTGCCGCATCATTTATGTAAAACACAGAGGGCGCACCAGCCTAGCGCATTACCACGGTGGTACCTTTATTTGTATAAAAAAACAGATACAGTATACTCACATGCGACATAGAACGAATAGCACATTAATCAACCAGAGAATGAGGGTGACTTGGTCCCCTGGACTAGTCCCTTTGAGGGATGGATGATATCAAGGCTGACGCGTTTTGAGAGGCGGTCCCCTCTTCCTCAGAGCCAAATTTGTTTCCATTACCTTGTTACACAGGTCTTTGACAGTTCTTTTCTGCTCCCCTTGGCTTAGTATCTAGCCTGCTTAGGGCATCCACAGCGCTTACAAACTCATTGACTAATCACAGACTCTAATTGTAGTTTAAAAAGCCACATATGTGGGAAATTAACCTTTAATTGCCATTTTAACCCGTGTGTGTCACCTTGTATGTCTGTACCAAGGCTAAACATTCCAGGGGATGTAAACTTTTGATCATGGCCATTGGGTGGTGTCTGTTATTATGATTTACAGAGGAGCCAAACAACTATGTGATAATGGATAGCCTCATATGATCACTATCCTTAACCACTTCCCATCATGCCCATGTATATAAACAGCCGGATGGGAGCATTGCAGGGGCGGACTGGCCATTTGGAAACCCGGGCCCTGCCCGAGGGCCCGGGGTCAGTAGGAGGCCCCATGAGATGCCCCTGGTACCTTTTTTATAGGCTTTTTTGAGTTTGGGCAAGGACATAGGGGCCCCATGATCCTCTATTGCCCGGGGGTCCCATGAGTTGTCAGTCCGCCCCTGGGAGCGGGTGGCTGTTTTATAAATGTCCTCCCCGCCTGTGCACGCTCCCTGGGAGCTGTACAGGACCTCTGTGTGAGGTCCTGATCATGTGATCACTGATTGGCCAATCAGTGATCACATGAATAAAAGTAAGCAAGATGTCACTTCTGACATCATTGCTTACTACTAGTGAAATCTGTGAATGATCACAAAGGTCACATGGTACAAAGCTATTCACAATAGTTTTGTACCATGTGACAAGCTGTGACCAATCACAGCTCAAACAGCAGCCAGAGAGAAGGAGAAATGATTGCTTTTACAGCCTTTATGGGTACAAAAAAAAAAAGGCTTCATCACCCCCCACAAGTAGTACAGTGTTACTATGGTGACACTGTACTGCTAGGATGACAGTATGTTATAACAAAAACATAAATAATAATATAAACAAACATGTCAAAAAAAGTTTGAAAAATTATAATTTTTTGTTATAAACTAATTTGGGTTTTTATTTTTTACTAAAAGATAGATGAATACATTTTGGTCAAGATTTATGAAGAAAGATTATTTGCAAAATTTAATAAGAAAAACACTTTTGTTTTTCAAAATGTTTGGAATTTTTCATCTATATAGCAAAAAAATAAAAATTTCAGTGGTGAATAAATACCATCAAAATAAAGTTTTATGTGTCTAAAAAGAAAATGCTAAAAAATTAATATAGGTACAGTGTTGCATGACCGCGCAATTGCCATTCAAAGTGTGATAGCACTGAAAGCTGAAAAATTGGCCTGGACTGGAAGGGGGTGAAAGTGTCCGGACTTGAAGTGGTTAAATAAAAGGCCTTTTTTTTGGCATGATCAGTATTTTCAATATAAATGCCAAATTGTCACGATTTTTCCAGGGTGTGCAAACTTTTGAGCACAACTGTAGCTTTTTTAAATGCAGCAGAGGTTAGGCGCAGAGGAGCCAGTGTAAATGTGGCCTAAAAATGATTCCCTTTGCCATAGAAGACCTTCAAGGCAAACGCACTGAGCTGTGCCGCTCCTGAGCACAGAAGTGTTGATGGGCCCTATGGACGTCGGCGTTCTAGTTTCATAAGCTTCGGTTACAGGAGCATTGTTACAGCCCTAGAGCAGAAGTGAAGCAGAAGGCAGGCCTGACGGATCACTTCTGACAATTCCCGTGGTTCTTATTTATTTGGCAGTGCGGGGCCGGCTTTAAGCAGAGCTGTGGATTGAATCCCTGCCCAGAAAAGATTGTGATCTCCCGCTGTAGTCAGCATTTGTGAGATAAGGAAACGCCACTACATAATAGTCCACCATACAGGCTGAGCATTCGGGAATATCTAGAGACTTCAACAGCAGATCGTAATGTCCGGGACCCAAAATCTTCGCTCTTGTGGTTCCTCTTTAATTAACCACTTCCCTAACTTGGTTGAACTTGAAGTATGACTGAGCAGGCGGTGTAAAGGAGTACAATGAAATGGAATTTAGTACAGTTAAATGGAATTTTACAGATCTGCCTTTGAAATGTCATGAAAATATGGAGCAGCAGGTATGTTTTAATTTGAACAAATAAGGCCTCTTGCACACTGTGCCTAAAAATGCAGCATTTATAGACATTTTTATTTCTTTTTACTGATCTAAAAGCAGCCTATACTTTTCAATGTGCCTGTACACAGAGGCGTGTAAATATAAAATGCATGTATTGCTGGTCAGTATTATACACGCATATGCGTGTAATGTGTTCATTTGAAGAGGTTAAGATTCCATTCTGAGCTAGGATTTATTTTGCACAAATACACACACGAGAAATTATGGACAGGAATACTAATGTTCAAACAGCAGTACCGTGCTCAAGTATAGGTAAATGATCCAATTAAAAGCTTGCAAAAATACTCTCTAGTTTCACTTTATAGTGAGTTGTCTACAGAATAAATCTCATTTTGTATAGCACCGTTCTTCCAAAGGCAAACTGACCCAACTGGTTGGACCCAAACCTGGGACACCACAGCCCACTCAAATCAACTGTGGTAGAAGACAACTTCAAACTAATGCTAAGGTAGTTCATATTCCCCCAAAAGATAGCTAAATTTTGTATTTGGGGCCTCTATCCATTTTGGGGTGCACTGCCATAAGCATACTCGTACATATTTGAAAGGATTGCCTAAAAATTAGATGTTCCTTGGTTGGCATATACCAACTTCAATAAACCGTCTTGGGTAGAACCATTTGGAAAAACCCTAGGGAAGCCCTATTGAACCTGAAAGCTGAGGGACATAGCACCATCCAGGTCATACTTTTAACTTCTATTTTTGTTGCGGCTAAGCAGACTTTAGAAAAGGCATGTAAGTTGTCTATGCCAGCCATTATACAGGAAAATATCCCAGTACTTAGCCAATGAAAAACTATTAGCATTATTTCATGCATACATTTTACAAAGTTTGGACACCTAGATCATCCACTACGTCTTCAAATTTCAATAGGATTTGGATGGCAACTAAATAAAGTCTCCTCAGGCCCTTCCCTATCCTACTCATCCCGGTCTACCCTTGTACCCTCTTTCCCTCCTCTGCACCCTATCCTGCTGACTTTACTATCTTTTCTTATACTCTTCTCTTCTACTTTCTTGTTTTCTACAACTGGTATGACCAGTTCTCCTCTGTCAGTGCTTGACACCAATCATAAGTTTGAATCACTGCATTTTGATGACCAATTGATCAACACAACTGTTTCAGTGGGACAAGTAACATGAAATTTACTTTTTCATATTCAGCAATTTACCCAACTCTTACCCATGTTAGAATTGGTGACTGTAATTAATACATTGTAGTTCTCTATTGTATTTCCTAAAACTGATTAAAACTTATTGCAGAAGTAAAAAAACAACTGCAAGAGAAGATCAAGACCAAACGGTCAGATGGGCAATGACAGGGATCTTTGCTGTCCAGCAGAGCTATGTCGAAAGAACCTTCAGCATTCAACACAATTTTGGGGGGCAGTAAAAGGCCTGTGTCCCTTGCTGCATGCTGCAGTTCTATCCACTGACTGCATAATCATTACAGATCTTCTTTTGTGGGGATGTCTTTTCTCACACACACCCCCCTCCCCTGTTCTTTTAATTTTTTATGGTGCCTAAGCCACTTTAACTTTGTTGTATATAGAGAAATTCAATACCAAAAACAGGTCGCCATTTTTTATTCTGTGGCCTGGTTTAAAAGTAAGTACTTCTGAACATACATATTTTCTGCCATGAAGGGAAATTTCTGTGGTCCTTCTGTGATTGTTCCATTTGTTTTTTAGAAAAGGAAACCAGTCTCGCACCATATATAGAAGGTCCGCTAATGCTGATTATAGGCGAGCGCAAGACCTTCTATATGTGGTGCAAGACTTCTATAGAGCAGAGGGAACAATAATAGAATGACCACATCCATGGTAGAAAACATGGATGTTCAGAAGCACCTAAACAGCTCCTAGATTGTGCATTTTTCTTTCCTTCTACCACAGGTGTAAGGAAGAAAACAAAATTGCTCAATTTCCCCCATCAACACAGTCAATGTTATTGGGAGGATCCCTCCTGCAGTGCTATTGCATTTGGTTGGTGGTTGGCCTTCCCTGCCGGCAGAACACAATGGTATGGCGGGCAGTGATCGGGCAAAAAAACCTGACATGGCTAGTTGATGGATCAAATATTGTTCAATTCAGTAGGGACCAGGCTGGTTGTATTGAAGTCGATGTATATGGATTGACTTCAGTACAACCAGCCTGCCCATAGATGGATCAAATTTCGGCTGGTCCCTTCTGAACCAGCCGATATTAAATCCATCTATGGCCGGCTTTACTTTTAAAGTTGACCACAAAAAATGCTCAGAATAGCAGATACGGAAACATCTTCCTGTAGCGTATAGTGTCGGGACTTGCTGCTGGTGCAGTTTGTCCAATGGACCAATGTTGCATACTGTTGGAGTATGTGCTGCTGGTGCAGTTTGTCCAGTGGACAGATGTTGCAGACGGTTGGAGTATGTGCTGCTGGTGCAATTTGTCCAATGGACCGATGTTGCAGATGGTTTTAGTATGTGCTGCTGGTCCAATTTGTCCAATGGACTGATGTTGCAGATGGTTGGAGTATGTGCTGCTAGTCCAATTTGTCCAATGGACTGATGTTGCAGATGATTTTAGTATGTGCTGCTGGTCCAATTTGTCCAATGGACCGATGTTGCAGATGGTTTTAGTATGTGCTGCTGGTGCAGTTTGTCCAATGGACCGATGTTGCAGATGGTTGGAGTATGTGCTGCTGGTGCAGTTTGTCCAATGGACCGACGTTGCAGATGGTTTTAGTATGTGCTGCTGGTCCAATTTGTCCAGTGGACCGATGTTGCAGATGGTTGGAGTATGTGCTGCTGGTGCAGTTTGTCCAATGGACTGATGTTGCAGATGGTTGGAGTATGTGCTGCTGGTCCAATTTGTCCAATGGAACGATGTTGCAGATGGTTTTAGTATGTGCTGCTGGTCCAATTTATCCAGTGGACTGATGTTGCAGATGGTTTTAGTATGTGCTGCTGGTTAAGTTTGTCCAATGGACCGATGTTGCAGATGGTTGGAGTATGTGCTGCTGGTGCAGTTTGTCCAATGGACTGATGTTGCAGATGGTTGGAGTATGTGCTGCTGGTCCAATTTGTCCAATGGAACGATGTTGCAGATGGTTTTAGTATGTGCTGCTGGTCCAATTTATCCAGTGGACTGATGTTGCAGATGGTTTTAGTATGTGCTGCTGGTTAAGTTTGTCCAATGGACCGATGTTGCAGATGGTTGGAGTATTTGCTGCTGGTGCAGTTTGTCCAATGGACCGATGTTGCAGACGGTTGGAGTATGTGCTGCTGGTGCAGTTTGTCCAATGGACTGATGTTGCAGATGGTTGGAGTATGTGCTGCTTGGTTGTTGGTGGACATTAAAGAAAACCTGTTGCTTTGCTCTGGATGAACAAAGTGCAGGTTTGTGTTAGGCTACCAATGTATATTGCACATTATATCGGCACAGCTTTTTTTTTTTTACTGAGGTAAAATGTAGCCCATTATTTACAATGTGCCTTTGCACACAGGCGCATAAATAAGCGCCATGTATTCCTCAATAAATAAAAATCTGAAAATCTGCATTTTGGTCAGTAATTTTACGCTATATGCATGCAAATGCATTCTAATACACTCATACGAGCATAAATATTAAATGAATTTCCCATGCGAATATATTTTGTGCGCAAATGTGTGCAAAACAAGCGTCTTAAATTACTATAAAAAAAAAAAGCAGATGCTCAAACACCTTCCTGCCCCATGCCATTAGTACAGAGTCAGTGCTTTTTTTAGCACTGATCACTGTATTGGTGTTACTGGGGATGTCAGTGGCAGTTAGTCAGTTCCCACCCAGTGTCAGACAGCCCACCGCAGTCCCGCTATAAGTCACTGATCGCCGCCATTACTAGTATAAAAAACCCCCCCGAAAAAAACAGTATATATACCGCCATTTGTAGACGTTATAACTTTCACGTAAACCAATTAATTTACATGTATTGGGATTTTTTTTATCAAAGGCATGTAGCAGAATACATTTTGGCCTAAATTTATGATGAAATTAGATTTTTTTTTTTTTTTTACTAGACATGTTTTATAGCAAAAAGTCAAAAATATTTTTTTTCCCAAAATTTTTGGTCTTTTTTTGTTTATAGCGCAAAAAATAAAAAACAGAGGCGATCAAATACCACTGAAAGCTCTATTTGTGGGGAAAACAGGACATAAATTTCATTTGGGTGCAGCGTTGCATGACTGCGCAATTGTCAGTTAAAGTAACGCAGCGATGCAATCAGAGTCACAGTGGCGATTTGCCAGAGGCTTCAAGTCGCAAGTCATGTGTGTCAGCGGTAGCTCACAAATGCCGTATCATGGATGTACTTCAAAAATACAAGCAAGGTGTATGGGGCTTCTTTTTGGGTTGGTGGGTTCACAATAGCTTCTGGTAATCTAAAAATCCCCGGTAAGCTATAATCTAATCTACAGTACAGTGAGTGATTTAACTATTGAGTCCTATTGGGTGCATTTGCATGTCTGTTCTGGTGGAGGAATGAAAGTGTTACTAAACCCCAGACCCTGCAATCACTATATCTGGTCTTCCACAGTACACACAACATGGAAATGCAATTACTTTAGTAAATATAAACTGCTGAATACCTTTGCACATCAGCAGTATATAGCAGTCTTGTGACTTCTATCAGTGTCCAGGAGAGCACTGGTTAAAGCTTGTAGGAGAAGTTTTATTTCTGCTCTAGGAGGATGCAGAACCCCTGACCTTTGTCTGGACAACACTGATTGGCCCTGTGCTGATCACATGCCCTCTCCCAAAAAAAACCCCTCTAGCAATACACACCAAATTGAGCATGTGCAGAGTGTCTCCACACCATATGCCTTATCAGGAGATAAGAGGGGAACACTGGAAGAAGGGGAGGATCAGAGAAGTCAGGGTCAAACAGCCTTTTTACACAATGCAGAGGATTAACCCCTTAGGTTCCACAGTGAGTATAACAAGCATGCTTTACTACATATAAAGACTGATTGTACTGTTGTGGGTTTAGTAACACTTTAATGAAGAATTTGAATTTGTGTTGAAGGACTGATATATGCAATGCATGGACTGATTTTTCATCAGCATGCGATCCAATTGTTTAATATATTTTGAGGAATTTGTAGTCCTGTGTAGGATTGTCACGTATTTATATGAAAATATTTGGCAACTAATAGTGCTTTAATTAAAGTGTTACTAAACCCACAGTGCATCCAGTGCATTGACCAGGACCTGAGAGCTCTCCCCACACACAAGGAGCTTTGGACAAAATCTGTAGGCACCTTTATGGAGCTGCTGTTTTATAGGATTTCAAATATTCTACATTTAAAACAGTGGAGGTCTTTTAAAGGGGGGTCCTCGTTAGGCATCTTACCTGCTGGAATAGAAAGGGACAACCCCTGCTGATAGCCAGCTTAAAGCGGAGTTCCACCCAAAAGGAGAAGTTCTGCTTTAATGATTGGTTCCCTGTTCCCCATTAAGGATTGGCACCTTTGGGGAGCGGGTACCCAATATTGACAGATACCTGCTCCCACGTCCACTGCGATTGCCTAGGCGATTGAAAGCGGAAGTTGTCCTCCTACCCTCCCTCCCTGTAGTCTTGTGGGACACGTGACAGGTCCCATAAGACTACAGGACCATTCAGGAACCACAGCTCTACTCGCGCATGCGCAGTGGGCACCCGGCTGTGAAGCCGCAAGCTGTCACAGCCGGGTGCCCACACTGAAGATGCCGGCGCCTGGAATACAAGATAGCTGCGGCGGGGGGCACCGTGGGTTCGTGGGACAGGTCAGTGGCTGTTTTTTAAAAGTCAGCAGCTACAGTTTTTTTTGTTTTGTTTTTTGACTCCAGCTGACATCGGACTTTGGCCCGCTGTTAGCTGAATCTGGGTCACAGAAGTGCAGAATTAAGTGCATGCCTGTGACCCACAGGGGAAGTATGGCCAAAAGAGCTTTAGCCATACTGCCTCTTTAATGTTCACATCAAACATCAGAAAGGGGGAAAATGTAAGCTCAGTGATTTTGACCATGGCATGGTTGTTGGTTCAAGATGGGCTGATTTGAGTGTTTGTGTGATTGCTGATCCCCTGAGATGACTTATTTTTTTTAGAGTGAGTGGAACTCTGCTTTAATTGGGGCAAGAGTTTTTTTTTTTTTTAATCTATAATGCCACCTGGTGGTGACATCTGGTAGTGACATGTGGCTATACAAATACAGGGATTCTCTGAGTACCATTTTGTCAGGCTTTGGCGAGTTTGTGGAAGAACCATTCATTTTGTTATTCTCTTGTGGAGTCAGAATCCTACGAGAGATTTTACTTGACAGTGGAAATATGTCAAGCTTCCACTGACAATAGAAGATCATCAGGATGTTGGGCGCTAACTATTAATAATTCTGCCACATCAGCTTAGTGCGATTGGCATATTATATGAGTGGCAGACTCCCTTTTATTTTTATGTGGAGTGGTAGCGGTGGGGAAACGCTGTGCTGTAAATCAAGAAACGTATAACTTGTTTTGTCAAGTACAAGTGAAAAGCAAATGTCAGATCGCTGTATATTGTGATTGCATTGCATAGTTTGACAAACCACAGGAAGATGTCAAAGTTGTAATGTAGTCAATTGCTGTGCTAGCATTCTCTGCTTCAGACTTGCTTTGTGATGTGCTGGCTGAAAAGCTGGTTTGTCATAGGAAGCTATAATGTATATGTCAGCTCACATTTTATATATTGTATTGTCCGTTTATTCCAAAAGTCATTTTTCCCATTTTTTTCCCCATTTGCTTTTTCTTAATTTTATGATTGCATGGGCATCTCAAGAAGTATGATTGGCATAAGTGCCAAGGGACTGCTCAGTAAAGGTCAGTGAACTACATGGAGGATACCTTGTTTTTCAGGCAGTCAGACCTGACCTCTAGGCTGTCACTGGGAGAAGAGAAAACAAAAAGCACAGTCATTGTGCTGTACTACTATTCAGGAAGCACAGCCTGCAAATCTAATGAGCACATATGGCTAGTAAAGCACACACGGCACATCATGTAAAATAGCACATTGTTAACCCTTTGATCATCCCAGATGTTAACCCCAGTGTCATTAGTACAGTGTCAGTGCTTTTTATTATTATTATTATTATTATTATTATACAGGATTTATATAGCGCCAACAGTTTGCGCAGCACTTTAAAAAATGAAGGTAGACATTACAGTTACAATACTATGTGGTACAAGAGGAATCCGAGGGCCCTGCTCGTGAGAGCTTACAATCTAGGAGATTAGCACTGATCACTGTATTGGTGTCACTGGGGATGTCAGTGGTAGTTAATCAGTTCCCCCCAGTGTCAGAATGGCCGCCGCAGTCCCGCTATCAGTTGCTGATCGCCGCCATTACTAGTATAAAAAAAATAAAAATTCCAGTATATATACCGCCATTTGTAGATGCTATAACTTTCACGTAAACCAATTCATTTTACGTGTATTGGGATTTTTTTTTAGCAAAGACATGTCGCAGAATACATTTTGGCCTAAATTTATGAAGAAATTTATTTCAAAATTGTCTGTCTTTTTATTTTTCTTTTAATAACACAAAAAATAAAAACCAAAGATGTGATCAAATACCACCAAAAGAAAGCTATATTTGTGGGAAAAAAGGACATAAATTTAATTTGGGTGCAGCGTTGCATGATCATGCAATTGTCAGTTAAAATAACGCAGTGCCGTATCACAAAAAATGGCCTGGTCAGGAAGGGGGTAAATCCTCTGGATGGCAAGTGATTAAAAAGGTATGGGTTTAAAAAAAAAAAAAGTGAACATTTGTATTCACCTACATAGATGCACCAAGAACTGAGCGGTCTAAGCCCTCTGATCACTCAGTCCACTCTGCCCCTCCAGCGCTCACTGGCGTGCCAGGTAGTGCAGGGGGTGATAGCGGGTGGCTCAGGCTCTCAGCTGCTGGTCAGGCATCTTAGCTGATCCCAACATTATTGCCAGGATTCCTGTAGAGCCTGGACTGGCCCTGTG
Organism: Staurois parvus; assembly: GCF_062004578.1. Classification (NCBI taxonomy): domain Eukaryota; kingdom Metazoa; phylum Chordata; class Amphibia; order Anura; family Ranidae; genus Staurois; species Staurois parvus. The sequence continues at coordinate 3,516,520 of NW_028318236.1, forward strand.
GCTCCAGCTGACATTGGACTTTGGCCGGCCGTCAGCTGAATCTGGGTCACAGGAGTGCAGAATTAAGTGCATGCCTGTGACCCACAGGGGAAGTATGGCCAGAAGAGCTTTGGCCATACTTCCTCTTTAATGTTCACATCAAACATCAGAAAAGGGGCAAATGTAAGCTCAGAGATTTTGACCATGGCATGGTTGTTGGTTCAAGATGGGCTAATTTGAGTGTTTGTGTGATTGTGATCCCCTGAGATTTTCAAGCACACCAGTCTTTAGAGTCCACTTAGAATGGTTTGAAATACAAGAATGTCCAGTAATAGGAATTTCTGCAGATGGTAATGCCTTATTATTATACAGGATTTATATAGCGCCAACAGTTTGCACAGCACTTTACAAAATTAAGGTAGACATTACTGTTACAATACAATTTGGTACAAGAGGAAACAGAGGGCCCGGCTCCTTAGAGCTTACAATCTAGGAGGAAGGGTTGAGTGATACAAAAGGTAATAGTTGTGGGGGGGATGAGCTGATGGAGGAAATAAATGGCGGTTTACTAGGTAGAAGCAGGATAGACTTCTTTAAAGAGGTTTTCAGGGATCGTCTAAAGGTGGATAGATTAGGAGACAGCCGGAGAGGTTGGGGTAGAGAGTTCCATAGGATGGGAGAAGCTCGGGAGAAGTCCTGGAGGGAACATGGGAGGAGGTTGACACAGGAACTAGAGAGCAGAAGGTCTTGGGAGGATCGAAGAGAGCGGTTTAGTTGATATTTTGAGACCAGGTTGGTGATGTAACTGGGGGCAGAGTTGTGGATGGCTTTGTAAGTTGTTAGTATTTCGAATTTTATTCGTTGAGCAAGTGGAAGCCAGTGGAGGGATTGGCAGAGAGGGGTAGCCGACACTGAACGGTTGGTAAGGTGGATGAGCCTGGCAGCAGTATTCATGATGGACTGAAGGGGGGATAGCCTTATTGATGAGAGAGGTCATTGGAGGTATGGCCAGACCTGTTGGAGCTGACAGCAAGGCTCTAGCTATTCAGATAACCAATCCTTACAACTGTTAGCAAAAAAAATCCCAAAATGCTCCTTAGGCACGTGGTCTACAGCAGCAGAAGACCGTATTGGGTTCTACTACTGTCAACCAGGAATAGAAGGCGAAGGATGCACTGGGCACAGCTTGCCAGAAAAAACCCCAAAAGGTAGCCTGGTCTGATGAATCTTGATTTCTGCAGGGGCACACAAATGGTAGGCCAGTCACCGGGTCTGAATCCAATCAAACATGTTTTGAGTGTGATAGTACTGAGTTGACATATCTGCAGAAATTGCTTGATGCAATCACATCAGTGTGGACCAGAATCTCAAAGGAATGTTTGTGGAATGTGGATTCCATGCCGTGTAGAAATGAGGCTGTTCTGAGAGCAAAGGGAGGCCCTACCCAGTATAAGTGTAGTTTTCCTAACATATCGCACGTCGAGTGTATATCTACAATGTAAACCTAGGAAAAAAACACGGATTAAACTATTTATGATGGACAGATCCTCTGTCAAGTTTTTATTTCGTTCTATGTCCCCATTGGAGGGATTTCCACTTACTGTTTGTTGAAACAGGAAGTGAGAAGAAACTTCTCCAGTGGGGCAGAAACTGGAATAAAGCATTATTGTCCTGCAAAATGGAGAAAGCTAGAGCCTCTGTCTGATAACTTTTGCTCCGAGTTTTCCTTTCCCAATGGCATCTCCTCATCTGATTTCTTGGCTTCTGGGTCAGGAAGTAGGGTAGAATCTCCCAGAGGGGTGACAAATGGCAGTTAGACTTGAAAGAAATATTTACAATAAAATTAACGTAGAAGTATTTCATGGGAACATAACCTAAAAGAATAGATGCAATGCTAACATGAGCTGCTTACCATCTCCACCTCTTGATTGCCAAAAGTGATTTTCCTACTGACAGACAGCTCAGCGTGTAACTATGCAAATACTGACTTTACTTAAAAGTCAGTAATGTTCACACTGGGAGGAAACCTAGTCTGCTTACATCATCCTCTGTCTCCTCCTGTTGCAAATTCTTAGCTATGCCCAGTCTCCAGAGTCTTTAGAGCCTGATTATAGCGACTGCTCAGACTGATATACATAGTGCATGCATGGGAACTGAACTCCACAAGTATTAACTGACAACCTGAACCCACCTTTCTGCTGTGATGCATTAAAAAAAATGGTGGAGCCCAAAGCGGTAAAAAGCTGATCTATTGGAACAAAATGGATCTTATGCCATCCAGTGAAGCAGATAGGGTGCTTATAGCTCATTCTATGTTTAAGGCTGCAGATCTCTATTTCTGTGTCAGTGATTTAAAATGGCTAAAGCTAGGTCACCTACATGATTGTTAGATATCTGACATCTTCTGATTAGCTGCATTTTCTCAAGAATGTGTAACCCAAAAGATTATGGTGAGAAAGGACTAAAGCAGTGGTCTCCAAACTGTCGCCCTTTGCCAGCCTTTATCCGGCCCTTGGGGCACTATTCCTAACACGGACACTAAAAGTGCGGCATAATTCCCCCAACTGACACCAGCAATGGGACACTATTCTGCCCATAATATCAATGATGGGGTCCTATTCCATCCACTAACATCAATGATGGGCCAGTATTCCTTCCAGTGATAGCAGTGATGGGGCACTACTCCTCCTCCTACTGACCACAGGTACTATGCAACTGAACACCACTCCTGAGACCTTGTTTTCTCTCACTGATGTTAGCCCTGATACTTTTTCTACCCCCACTGGCCACAATCCTGTCCCCCTAAAGTCTGAAGAACAGTACACTAGCCCTTTGTTTGGAAAGTTTGGAGACCCCTGGGCTAAAGGAACCATTGGTTTCTGTTCACGAATTCACCATTAGAGTTAATAGTGGATAGCTGAGTTGTTGTTTTTTTTTTTTTTTTTTTTTTAATAGATTGAAAAGTATATGTGGTCTGAGTATTGCATTGCAAATAACAACATGGAATCTTAAACCACGACACAAACTTTAATATGTCACATGTCGCTCTTGGCAAGATCAAGTTCCACACTCCACAATCGCATTTTAGGTGCTTGCTTTCACCGAAACCATCAATTGTACCAGCAACAGGAATGTCACACACCGAGGTGCAAAATAATATTTTTCCTTTAATAAAATAGCCAGCAGAAACAAGTTTTCATTCTGACATGTTTGGTGCTAGGCACAGCACTTACTCAAAGAATGATTTTTAACGTTCTCAAATGTACTACATCACCCTGTCCACTAGTCATACGGAGCTGCTGGATTTAGTGCATCGTCATCTTCATACATGGCTAAGGATGTGCTGTGTAGAGGTGTTGCCATCCTTTAGGAAGTCTATTTACCAGAAATGGGAATATGCAAGCAAATTCTGAAAGAGAAAGAAAAGTTTCAAAGGTCTGTGTTCTGATTGGATCAGTTATCATCTAAAGACGTCCAGGCTGATAACACTATAGGATGTTTGTAGAATTTCCCTCACTTACGATGGTGGAGTTCCCCATCTCCTTGTTAGGGTTGGGTGGTTTCCAGTATGACAAGGACTAAAGTTAGCGCATTTGTTGGCAGCATTCTTTTACAGACAGCATAGGACAAGGTTGTTCCAACATGGAGAATGAGACACCTTCATCTTCTGCTGAAGTAAGTGATATCCATTTGACCTTTTTCATGGAAGCTTCTGGGAATGGCAGCTTGTGGCCTTCCACTTCTTCCTATATTTTTCTCTTGAGAGAGTGAAGGGATGTCCTGAAATCTCCTGCATTGCTCCTTCTCAGCAAGCATTGAATGTTTCAATTCGTTGATTGGTTTCTTCTTTAGAACCAGTGTAATGCAGTGTCTCCCTTTCCAACCCAACCATTATACTCAAACCCCCTTTTAGATGTGACATCATGATGCCCACTCTACTAGCAATGGTCATTACTTCTGTTACCCACAACTCACCTCGTAATACCCATTGCAGATAACTTAACAGTATGCAGAAACTATAGGGGCAGTATGCCTCAGTAACTATAGGGGCATATGGTTGGGCACATCATGGGTGTGCACCATTAATCCCCATCCAGGGCTCAACTGTACTACAAATTCAAGTTTTGGGTTGGAAGGCTACTTAACTGTAACTCTAAAGCAAGATTAAGGATATTTAGAGAGTGCACAAAATAAATGATTGTAAAGTTAGCAGAAACTAAGGTTGGGGAATCAAGGCATTGGATATTTTGCAAGCTGGAGTTAAGCATTAAGGTAAGTGGTTCGCACTTATCACCCTTCTGTGCGGGGGCATTATCTATTTAAAGTTCATGGAATTTGTGTGGGATACCTCCCTTGCCCTCTAAAAATCCTGATAGGTTAATCCGTTTTCATTAAAGCTTGATGCCACTCAGCTGGTAAACCCCTTATGGTAGCTCTGTTGGTCTTGCATTGTACACGATGACATTGCGAGGGGGCTGCCGAATAGTTAGCGAAAAGTTGTGGCTTTGTGGGACCAGTTGTCCAGCAAGAAGGAAGCCTACAGGAGCAAGGGAAAAAGGTAAGTAACTCTGTTACATACCCCAGACTGAACAAGCATTAGAACTATATGAGGGTGGGGTTGGAATAAGCTACCAAAAGTGGATTTTTTTTTTCATCAGCTGAACCAACTTCAGCTTAAAGATAGCCAGTTTTGTGTGCCTGATAAAGTATGCTAACATTTATTTGCTTTTATGCCATTTTGATGTATTTGATGCGCTTAAGCGCATAAGTGCCCGTGTGTGAACTGGTAGTACTTCTGGGTCCTCTTTAGGTGCCAGTTGGAGACAATACTGTGCTTTGTCATCACTGTGAAGGACATGATTGTTGAATTATACGGCGGTGTTTGCTTTCACTGCTATTCTGAAAGACTCCCACTCCCCTCCATTATTTTCCATTATAATACTCGGCTATAATCTTCATTTCTGTGTGACTAATTAACTCGACCTTGTTTGATTTTTTTGCACAGACTGACAAGTTTGGAGTGGGCACAATAGGCCAATGTCCGCTAATCACTGGAATATAGCTTGTTTTTTTTTTTTTTCTTTTTTCTTTTTTTTTTTTTAGTTCTTTCTAAATAAGTTTTTAATCGAACTTTCTTCATGTTGGGCCTTATTTCTCAAACAAAAAAGATCTGTTCTTGGTGCCTGAGCCAGCCAATCAGATTCCTTCTTTTATTCTTGCTGTCCAGTAAGATAAGACAGGACCAGTCGGGTTTCGGTAGAGTTGGCAGTGTTCCTAGTTCAAAACCAAAGACAAGAGTTGTGATTTAATGGTTTCCTTAATTCATAACTTGAAGTGTGCCAGTGGGTATGAAGAAACAAGTTAAATAGCACTTACATTGCATAACAAAAGAGCTATTTAATAAATATATACAGTGAAGGAAATAAGTATTTGATCCCCTGCTGATTTTGAATGTGTGCCCACTCACACAGAAATGATCAGTCTAAAAATCGAATGGTAGGTGTATTGTAACACTAAGAGACAGAATAGCAACAAAAAATTCAAAAGAAATGTATGTCTAACAAAGTATGCACTGATTTGCATGTTCATGAGGGAAATAAGTATTTGATCCCCTATCATTCAGCAGGATTTCAGGCTACTAGGTGTCTTTCATACAGGTAACAAGCTGAGATTAGGAGTCTCTTAAAGGGAGTGCTGCTAATCTCATTTTGTTACCTGTATAAAAGACACCTGTCCACGGGAGCAAACAATCAGATTCCAAACTCTCCACCATGGCAAAGACCAAAGAGCTGTCCCAGGATGTCAGAGACAAGATTGTAGACCTATACAAGGCTGGATGGGGCTACCAAACTATCGCCAAGCAGCTTGGTGAGAAGGTGACAACAGTTGGTGCAATCATTCGCAAATGGAAGAAACACAAAACAACTGTCAGTCTCCCTAGGTCTGGTGCACCATGCAAGATCTCACCTCGTGGAGTATCAATGATCATGAGAACAGTGAGGAATCATCCCAGAACTACACGTGAGGATCTTGTCAATGATCTCCAGGCAGCTGGGACCACAGTCACCAAGAAAACAATTGGTAACACATTACGCCGATAAGGATTGAAATCCTGCAGTGCCCGCAAGGTCCCTCTGCTCAAGAAAGCACATGTCCAGGCCCGTCTGAAGTTTGCCACTGAACATCTGAATGATGCAGAGGAGGACTGGTGGAAAGTGTTGTGGTCAGATGAGATCAAAATTGAGCTCTTTGGCATCAACTCAACTCACCGTGTTTGGAGGAGGAAGAATGCTGCCTATGACCCCAAGAACACCATCCCAACTGTCAAACATGCTGATGGAAACATTCTGCTTTGGGGGTGTTTTCTGCTAAGGGGACAGGACAACTGCACCGCATCAAAGGGACGATGGACAGGGCACTGTATCGTCAAATCTTAGGTGAGAACTTTCTTCCCTCAGCCAGGGCATTGAAAATGGGTCGTGGATGGGTGTTCCAGCATGCCAATGACCCAAAACACACGGCCAAGGCAACAAAGGAGGGGCTCAAGAAGAAGCACATTAAGGTCCTGAAGTGCCCTAGCCAGTCTCCAGACCTTAATCAGATTGAAAGTCTGTGAAGGGAGCTGAAAGTTCGAGTTGCCAAACGTCAGCCACCAAACCTTAATGACTTGGAAAGGATCTGCCAAGAGGAGTGGGCCAAAATCCCTCCTGAGATGTGTGCAAACCTGGTGGCCAACTACAGGAAACGTCTGACCTCTGACCTCTGTGATTGCAACAAGGGATTTTTCACCAAGTACTAAGTCATGTTTTGTGAAGGGGATCAAATACTTATTTCCCTCAATGAACATGCAAACCAGTGCATCATTTGTTAGACATGCATTTCTTTTGAATTTTTTGTAGCTATTCTGTCTCTGTGTTACAATACACCTACCATTCGATTTTTAGACTGATCATTTCTTTGTGAGTGGGCAAACATTCAAAATCAGTAGGGGATCAAATACTTATTTCCTTCAGAGTGTGTGTGTGTGTGTAAATTACACACACGATTAAAAAAAAGTCCTAACAACCCTGTTAACATGTGACAAGGATAAATAATTTCAGAACTTTTTCCACCTTTTTAATGTGACCTATAAACCTACAACTCAATTGAAAAGCAAACTGAAATCTTTTAGGGGGGGAAGTAAACCTAAAAAACAAAAATAATGTGGTTGCATAAGTGTGCACACTCTCTGTAGCTGTGTTCAGAAGTAAGCAATCACATTCAAAATAGGAGTCAGTACACACCTGCCATCATTTAAAGTGCATTTGATTAATCCCAAATAAAGTTCAGCTGTTCTAGTAGGTCTTTCCTGACATTTTCTTAGTTGCATCCTACAGCAAAAGCCATGGTCCACAGAGAGCTTCCAAAGCATCAGAGGGATCTCATTGTTAAAAGGTGTCAGTCAGGAGAAGGGTATAAAAGAATTTCCAAGGCATTAGATATACCATGGAACACAGTGAAGACAGGCAGAATCAAGTAGAGAAAATATGATGTGACAGTACCAGGAACTGGACGTCTCTCCAAAATGGATGAAAAGACAGGAAGAAAACTGGTCTGGGAGGCTGCCAAGAGGCCTACAGCAACATTAAAGGAGCTGCAGGAATATCTGGCAAGTACTGGCTGTGTGGTACATGTGACAACAGTCTCCTGTATTCTTCATATGTCTGGGCTATGGGGTAGAGTGGCAAGACGGAAGCCTTTTCTTACAAAGAAAAACATCCAAGCCCAGCTAAATTTTGCAAAAACTAATCTGAAGTCTCCCAAAAGCATGTAGGAAAATGTGTTCTGGTCTGATGAGACCAAGGTTGAACATTTTGGCCATAATTCCAAAAGATATGTTTGGTACAAAAACAACACTGCACATCACCAAAAGAACACCATAGCCACAGTGAAGCATGGTGGTGGCAGCATTGTGCTTTAGGGCTGTTCTTCAGCTGGAACTGGGGCCTTAGTCAATGTAGAGGGAATTTTATGAACAGTTCCAGATACCAGTCAATATTGGCACAAAACCTTCAGGCTTCTGCTAGAGAACTGAACATGATGAGGAACTTCATCTTTCAGCATGACAACAACCCAAAGCATACATCCAAATCAACAAAGGAATGGCTTCACCAGAAGATTAAAGTTTTGGAATGGCCCAGCCAGAGCCCAGACCTGAATCCGATTGAAAATCTGTGGGGTGATCTGAAGAGGGCTGTGCACAGGAGATGCCCTCGCAATCTGACAGATTTGGAGTGTATTTGCAAGGAAGAGTGGGCAAATATTGTCAAGTCAAGATGTTCCATGCTGATAGACTCACCCATAAACACTGAGTGCTGGAATCAAATCAAAAGGTGCTTCAACAAAGTATTATTTTAAGGGCGTGTACACTTATGCAACCATATTATTTTAGTTTTTTATTTTTACTTCCCTCCAGCTAAAAGATTTCAGTTTATTGTTCAACTGAGTTGTACAGTTTATAGGTCACATCAAAGGTGGAAAAAGTTATGAAATGATTTATCTTTGTCTCATTTTTTTACATCACAGAAACCTGACATTTTAACAGAAGTGTGTAGACTTTTTATATCCACTGTATGTATACACACACCACACACACCACACACCACACACACACACAGTCAGGCACAACCCAAAGAGGTGCAGGGGAGGTCCAAGCTGGCCAGCAAGGGATGGCATGGAACACAAGCATCAGAGGCGTCATGAAACTGACAGTGTGCAAACCTCTATGGGTGACATCAGACGCCGGGGGATGTGGTAATGCGTTTCAAGGCCGCTCTGCCTCTTCCTCAGGCCCCAGTTTCCTGACAGCTCTGATGCTTGTGTGCCATGTGACTGACAACTTTGCCGGCCAGCTTGGAACTCTCCATCTGGAAATTTATCTCATGTGAGTGCATTTTTATTCCCTATTAATAAATTCACAGTTTTTGCTACACTTCGAGGCGCCCTTTTGTGTTCTTTCATTATACTGCAGATATCCCTACGGTCTGATGAGGAGCTGCCCTGAGATCGTTGTTACAAGTTGTAAATGATATGGACTATTCTTAGGACTGGCTTATACATTTGGGTCCACCAGTTCCTGTTGTGCTGTAACTGAATTAATTTTTGTGGACTTGCATTGCATAAGAGGCAAATGCATGCCATTGCCATACCCCGGTACCGATCACATTCACTTTTCTAGCTTAGGATTGGTCCAGCACGGTGCCTGTGGTACTGTGATTCTTGCATGTGCTAGATAAGGGAGACCTTAAGATTGGTGACTGTTCAGAAAGTCGACTTTTCACTTTCTTATACTTCAGGCTTTATATGAGCATGTCCTGACAAGAAACATACTAACAGGATGAGAGAGCAGAAAGATAACCTCATTAGTTTGTTGCTGCTTCTCCATTGCACAGTCATAGGGTGGGGGTGGGGATTTGATCAAGCTGTGTCCATCTAGTCCTGAGATTTTCATAGCACAACCTAACATTTTATGCTGCATTTGATGCTGAACTCCAGGTATGATCTTTATTGCATACTTGCATTGGTCCAGCTTGGGCACAATGTAAGGACAAGCATTCCTCGGTTTACGAACGCCTCGAAAACGTAATTTTCGGTTTATGAATGAAAATCCATTGAAAATAATGGCTCGGTTTACTAATTTGTTTCGCAATACAATCAGATTAATTGGTTTTCAATGCATTTACAATTTTTTTTTTAAATCATGTCCCTGTACAGTATTTATGCCTTTAAAGTGCACTTTATAAAGAGTTTTGAACAGATAAGACTTTTTTTTTTTTTTACTTTTTTCTGACCCCCGGAACGGATTAATTGGTTTTCAATGCGTTCCTATGGGAAACCGCTTTTCAGTTTACAAATTTTTTGCAATACAAAAAGTGCAGCAGAACGCATTAAATTCGTAAACCGAGGTACACCTATATGTATGTCTCATACCGGATGTTATGGACCGACCAGCGGTAGCCTCTGGCGACCCACAGACTGGAATTCCCCAGGGCGTGGAACCTAAGCTCCGACCTGCTTGTTCACCAGAGCCCCTGATGGTGGGGATGGACTTGGAGCAGGTTGAAACCAGGTCACAGCTCCTGAGTACAACCAGCTGGGGTAAAGGTACTTGCCGGTGGCACGTAGCAGGTGGGAGCCTGATGTGAAGAGGTGGAGTGAAGTGAAGTCAGACAGGCCAGGTCAGTAACGGTGGAGGCAGAACGGTACAAGCGTCAGGCAAAGGGATAAACGGGACACAGGCCAGGTTCAGCAACAGGAGGTCAAATGTCAGAAGAAGGCAGGAGAATGGTCAGACAAGCCAGGGATCAGAGCAGGAGATGGTCAACAGAATCAGGGTCAGGCAGGGTCAGTATCAAGGCAGTCTTTCAGGATACGAACAGGAACAGCAGGAAAGACCATATGGCAATTTGAGCATTGCCATAGCCTGTTTAAATAGTGCGCCCTGTGCAATCATTGGTGCCAGGCGCGCGTCCGTATGCGTGGCCGTCATTGTTGCCGCCGGCGCCTAGGTCCTAGCGCCCGCATGCTAGTGCGCCTAGGCAGACCGTGCATGCGCAGACTCGCGCGCTGCGGTAACCTTGGAAGTCCCTGACACCTGAGGGGCCTCTGTGGAAGTTCGAAATCACCGTATTAGTTGGTGCTGCTATGCTGTAGAACCACAAGGGTCACTGCTACCATTCACAGAAGGGCTTCTAATTCTTTCAATAAATACAAGGCATTCTCTGATTGGATTAGGTGGAGATTGTGATGTCACCGTCCCTTCTTTCAACTTTGTCCACTCAAAGAATACCTTGTATTCATTGCAAAAGTTCAAGGCGCTGTGTGAGTGGTTGTGCCAAGCAAGGGAGCCCCTGTTGTCCGTGTGCAATGGGGAAACTGCTTACTCAGGATTGCTGCTATCTCTATAGTAGAGCCAGCTACTACAGTGATTGTTGGCTTCCCCAAAGTCCCCTCAGGTATGAGATAAGCATATTTACATTGTGCCAAGCTGGACCAATATAAGTATACAATACAGATCACTTTGAGCCCGGGTTCACACTGATGCGGTGCGGAATTCACAGCGTTTTCAGTACGAATTCTGCACTGCATCAGAAGCGCACCCCGTTCATGCGAACCGCTGCGGGTGTGTATGTTAAGTTAACAACACCCCGAAAGCGGTCCGCAAAACGTGGTGCGATGTGCAGAATCGGATCTCATAGGTGTGAATACCCATGCAGTCTGATTCTAGTGCGGACCAAAGAAGGGTCCTACATGTTTTTGGTGCGGGTGCGGTGCGATTACAAAAAGTATGGCTCGGATCGCACCGCACACAAGTCACTTGTGATTTGCACAGGAATGCAGAGCGGTTTCTGTGCAACTCACATGCGATTTACCGCACCACATATATGTGAACCCAGGCTGAATGAGCTTTTGGGACTTTTGGAAGACGCATTTGAGAAGATGTATATTTGATGGCCTCTATAGTATAGAACTTTATAGTTTCATGCACTTTACTATTGCACTTAAAGTTTATGCACTTTATGTTTAGTATGGTGCAGTGAACTATATACAGTTGTGCTCAAAAGTTTACATACCCCGGGAAAAATTGTGACATTTTGGCATTGATATTGAAAATATGACTGATCATGTCATAAAATGCTCTTTTATTGAAGGATGATGATCATATGAAGCCATTTATTATCAAATAGTTGTCTGGCTCCTTTTTAAATCATACTAACAGAAATCACCCAAATGGCCATGATCAAAAGTTTACATACCCGGAAATGTTTGGCCTTGGTACAGACATTGTGTCATTGATGCAGTAAAGGCTTCTTTCTAGCTCCTCCACCATGCAGCTCATTTTTGTTTGTGTCATCATATTGTGCTCCTTCAAATGGGATACAAAGGGAAACCCATAGGTATCCACAAGAAAAATACAGGCTACTCTGGAAAAAGACAGTGTGGTTGTTTTGAAGGAACACAACATGATGACACTTCAACAAAAATGAGCTGCATGGTGGAGGTGCTAGAAAGAAGCCTTTACTGCATCAATGACACAATGCCTGTACCAAGGCCAAACATTTCCGGGTATGTAAACTTTTGATCATGGCCATTTGGGTGATTTCTTTTAGTATGATTTAAAAAGGAGCCAGACAACTATTTGATAATAAATGGCTTCATATGATCATCATCCTTCAATAAAAGAACATTTTGTGGCATGATCAGTCATATTTTCAATATCAATGCCAAAATTTCACAATTTCTGCCAGGGTACGTAAACTTTTGAGCACAACTGTATGTTAATTTTTTGTTTGAATAAAGATCATACCAAGAATTCAGCTTTAAATGCAGCAGAGAAATGTCTGGTCACTGTGCAGCTATGGTGTGTAAATCTCAGGACCGGATGGACAGAAATCAAATCCTTTAACAGAACTCCTATATGTGTTTTTTCATCTTTTGTGTTTAGATGTTTTTCTGAGGTTCAGCTTTAGAATAAGACCACAGAGAGAACACGACTCTTCCAAATGCAGAGGACTAGTACTTCGCGGTGGTTCCTTTTTATGTCGCAACCTTTGAAATATATGCAGCCTGCACGCTGGACTTTGCTCATTGGATATATGTCATTCTAAAAGTGAACAACCGCAGAGTGTATACTAATCCCACAGAAGTTTCAGCACTTCGGTTTCTGTAGCCTTTGCACATATCTGTCTTACTAAATGCTGAGCAAGGTGTTTTCCAGTTGTTTTTAGCTTATGTATTTACGATCTGACAGGCAATTGCCGGCCATCAAACCAATCTGAGAGCTGCGCCCAGCATTTGTGAGAATATAGCTTGTCAGGTCGCCATTGAAATGACTGAGGCGGGGAGTGGTAGGGCTGATGTCACTGGAGCGCTCTCATACATTGTAAATAGAAGAATTCATCTTGCTGGGGTACACCAGCCCAGGGGCGGACTGACAACTCATGGGGCCCCTGGGCAATAGGGGATTATGGGGCCCCTTTGTCCTTGCCCAAACTCAAAAAAGCCTATGAAAAAGGTACCAGGGGCATCTCATGGGGCCCCCTACTGACCCCGGGCCCTCGAGTTTCCAAATGGTCAGTCCGCCCCTGCACCAGCCTAACCAAGATTTGAACAGGGATAGCTTTTTCCTTGGGTACCCAGACCAACAGTGTTATTCAGCAAGAAACCTACATTCTGCATTAATAATTATGCTACCAACATTAGTATGTGCTGTAAATTGCCTCCAGCATTCCTCCTATTTGTTCTTGCTGGAGGCTGCCATTTTGCTGAAGCCCAATGCCCCTGAGCAGCAGTAGGCTGGCAGCAGATCTGCCTCTACACAATGCCAAAAATAGAGCGCAACTGAGCATGTGCAGAGCAGGGTAAGGTAGTGTATTGCTGTGTTTTAAACAGTATAGGTACCTATTTTTAATGTTTTATTACAGCTATTCTTTGTAAAAGGAACCAGTATGTCATGATTTAGAAGGACTTAATTTTCAGACTAAAGTTCTACTTTATTCACTTAATAAGTAATCCTTTTCTATGTTCCTGTTTTAGCTGGTGTCATGACCACTGCCCCAGCTTTCCTGTTTCAGGGTGGCTCCTTTGTCTTGCAGCATCCAGTGGAGCAATCCTCGTCTACAGGGTCTAGAGTTGTGTCCCCCTACACCAGGGTTTCTTAACTAGGGTTCCTCCAGAGGTTTCTAGGGGTTCCTTGAGCAACGTGCAATATCCGCCTCTCAGGTTCCCGCTGACACCATTGATATTTTTAGCTATCTATAAGGGGTATTTCTTCTCAATTATTATTATTATACAGTATTTATAAAGCGCCAATGGTTCGCTCAGCGCTGTACATTACAAAGGGGGACAGAACATGTGACAGAACAACAACAATACAATGCAAAACATGAGGGCATCGAGGGCCCTGCTGTTTCGAGCTTACAATCTAGTAGGAGTTCTCAATGACCAAAAGTGTAAGGAACATTCTTCCCACTGACCATCACATGAATGTATCGTGAGCTATAGATAGTTATTTTTAGCAGGGGTTTCCCAAGACCAAAAAGTCATTTCAAGGGTTCTTCTGTGTTGAAAAGGTTGAGAGAGGCTGCCCTACACTGTGTGCATCAATGGAATCGCACAGCCCCATAGCTTAGGATGGCAATGCACTCTCCTGCTCCCCCCTTCCTTCTCCAAGTGAACATACTGACTCCAGACTGTACTGTCCACTGTTAACTCCTACTTGTGACAACTAGAGGTTTGGGGAAGCATCATTGAAAGTTGTAAACTACAAGCGCAAACATTTTTTTTTTGCTCAATATGTTAAGCTAAAAAATGTTATGGGTTTAATACTAACCCTCGTCGCTTACGGGTCACAGTCATGGAGCACATGTTGCTCAAAATCCTCTGTGTCTACCTATTGGGGCAATTTACCGCAGTCCCGGGCTCCCCGGAAGAATGGGGCGGCACAGTGGCTTAGTGGTTAGCACTTCCGCCTGGCAGTACTAGGGTCGTTGGTTTGAATCCCAACCACGGCACCACCTGCCTGGAGTTTGCATGTTCTCCCTGTGCCTGCGTGGGTTTCCTTCGGGTACTCTGGTTTCCTCCTACAGTCCAAAGACATGCAGGTAGGGTAATTGGATCCTGACTAAATTGTCCACAGTATATGCATGAATGTGTGTTAGGGACCTTAGATTGTACACCCTTTGAGGGTTAGGGACTGATGTGAATGCACTATGTGTGTGTGTACTATATATATATATATATATGTATATATATATATATGTGTGTGTGTGTGTGTGTATATGTAAAGCGCTGCGTAAATTGACAGCGCTATATAAGTGCCTGAAATAAATAAAGAATAATAAAAGGGTCTGGGAACCACTGTAGGCAGGATGGGGTTGATCGCTGGCTGGAAAATAATATCCAGCTCATGGCCTTATCCATGAGCTTGTTTTAACCACTTCAAGTCTAGGACGTTTGAAAACAGCCTAATGATGGGAAGTGGTTGAGGAAGTTGAAAGGTCATTATTACCGTGTAAGCTCTAAGGCTGCTTTCACACTGATCTGTTTTTCTTATGCTTTTGGGTAAAAAGAAAAAAAAAAGAAAAGCGGAACAAAAACTCGTGACCATGTATTCCTTTGGAATTCTTCCAACTGTTGCAGGTCCTTAAAAATCTTGTTGCATTTCTGGTGCAGTAAAAAAAAAGTGCACCAAAAACACGACTCCCTATTGAAATGAATGGAAAACGCTGCAAAAACACACCCACATAGTGCAGTTTTTGATCCACATTAAAAAATGCGCTGAAAATGCGTTTTTGCCATGGATCAGTGTGAAAGTAGCCGAACATGAAGTTTACGCAAGGTTAGATCCAATGCTTCCACAGACCAACGCAGCAGGGTCCATGAAGTATTAGCATGTGTGAGGGGGAGGTTGGCCTGTCAAAGAGAACCTATCACTTTTTCCTGAATATTAACACTAAAATACAGAAAGCTGGGTGTTGCAAAAATATTATTATTATTATACAGGATTTATATAGCGCCAACAGTTTGCTCAGCACTTTACAATATAAAGGGAGACAATACAGCAACAATACAGTTCAATACAAGAGGGAAAGGAGGGCCCTGATCCTTGGAGCTTACAATCTAAAAATATATACATCTTTCTTAAAAGTAAAGCATTGTCCAATGCAGTGCTATTGGAGCCCAGATTCATGGCATCTAGTGGCGGAGAAGTACTGCAGGGGACTGCTCTGGACTTGAAAGTAAGTATTCCAGCAAAAGCAGCATATTTAAAGTGGTTGTAAAACTCAGACATGAAATCTGAACAAAGCATATCCCTCTATAGTGTGTACTTGTCTCAATCCAGAGCACCAAGTGACATTTGTGTCTGCAGCTTCACCCCTCTGCTATGAGCAGGGATCACTTCTGACAAGTTTTCCTGACACCAAGAGAAAAAAGGTGATGGGGAGGAACCTCCAGCTGATTGACAGCCTCAACTGTATTCCTGCTGTGTGGGAGAGGGGTGGGTCCCTTCCTTCCAATCAGCTCTCAGAGCTCTCCTCATTGATGTCTGCAGTGTGACATCATATCCGCATCCCCGGCCTCTGGAAGCTGAGATAAGCTATGTTATTTCTGCACTTTTCAATGGATATAGAGAAGAGAATACAGATAAATAGGTACAACTTATGTAAGAGAATTTGTTTTATCAGTTTCCAGTCACTTCACTGGGTATATGTAAGGGTTTAATGAACATTTTCTTGGGCTATATATTGAAAATCATAATGTTTCTATGGAGTTTTGCTTTAAAAAAGGTTATGTTACCCCTAAATGGATGCCTTTTAGAAGTCAACCTGAAAATTTTTTTTTTCAATCTTTTGAGCTAGACCGAAAAAAGGTATCCCTGACTCTTAAGCTGCTTACTGCTTTTTTCTGTAAACCAAGTTAGAGTGATTGGTTTGGGTCCCTCAGATCTACTCCAAGGAACATAAGAAAGGTCATTCATGGTCATTCCTTAGGTATCTAGTCTTAGACTGCTGCCCTAAAAAAATAAAAACCCAAATCTTCAGTTCACCCTCACATTTCTGCAGCTCTTAGTAATCAAGTAGGTAATATGCCAAATGCCAAGAGTTCAAATAGCGGAACAAAAGACTGAGCAATATTAAAATCTGGCATGCTGGGACAGCTTGGATAATCCTAAAAAGCAAAATCCCTGTGGAGCTCAGCCAGTCTGCCTCTTCAGAGGGTCAGGTGGTGGTTGGGATGTGGGGGGCCCTGGCACTTTACACATGGGGAGATTTTTTTAAGGTAATGGAGTTATCAGTTGTGTGCGAATACAATCTTGTTTCTGTGTGTAGTTGGTTGCTATTTATACTATACATACACATGCACAATGTTAGCCATAGTTACTCGTTGCATATACATACTGTGCTTTCCTACTCCTATTAAATATGAACAAAGCAAATCTTTCTAGAGTGTTTACGTGTCTCAATCCAGAGCATTAGGTGTCATTTCTGTCTGCTGCCTTGCACCTCTGCTATCTGTATGAGTCACTTCTTACAAATTTTCCTAACGCCAAGAGAAAAAAAAGTAACAAGGGAAGGACCTCCAGCACACAGCCTGTGGCTCTGTTCCAGTGTGCTGTGTGAAAGGGGGGATGTCCCTTCCCTCCAATTAGCTCCATTCCCTCCACCCCCCCCCCCCGCGCTTTCTGAAGGCTAAGACAAACTTTATAAATTCTGGACGTTGAACAGACGTATAGACTAGAAAACTGCAGATAAACAGGTACAACCTATGTTGGAGGATTTGTTTCATCTTTGTGTATCACCTGAGGCCAGTCACTAGGTATATTTAAGGGTTTACAACCACTTCAATCATCAAAGCAGAAATAAACCCTTCAATACTCTCCAGCCCTGCCCCCCCACCACACAAACACACACACGTTACCAGAAGCAAACTTACACCAATAGGAGTGCCACCAGACCAAATAATAAAGAGTCCAATTTATTGGTTTACACGAAGAAAAGCAGCCACTGTGAGCGCAGGTCATCCTTGACCCACCCCTTAAATTGTAACTGGACAGTGAAAAGAAAAGCAGCGCAGTAATGAGTTTATCCTGTCCTCCTTAACCCTTTGAGGACCAAGGGACGTATTTGTCCCATGTTTTTAATTGCGTGTATCATTTGATTAAGAACTTAAAACTCTTTTTTTTTTTTTTTTCGGTTTGAGTCAAAATATTAGTTCTTATCAACAAACAACAAACGGATCTAGCTTTTTGCCAATTATTTCATGAAATGGCTTAGTTACAGCAACTGAAGTGTACGAACTTTAAAAACAAAAAAATTGATTCTTTTGGCGTTCCAAAATCTTACGGTCCTCAAAGGGTTAAACGCAAATGTGCAACAATGGAAGGAGCGCCAGACCAAATAAGAGTCCAAACTCATTTATTGGTTTACCCTAAAAACATCCAACGCATTTCAGGAAACAGAAGACACTCCCCCCTTCATCAGGGCTTCAGTTAAAATAAGAACCTTGAATGGACTCAAAATAGGGTTTTCCTGCGACTCTATGTAGGGTAACTAATTGCTGGACTAGGAAAGGTATTGGCTAGCAGCATCTATTTCAGCAATCAAGACAACTTCAAGGTTCTTCTATTAATTGAGCCCAGATGAAGAGGGAGTGTCTTCTGTTTCCTGAAATGCATTGGATGTTTTTAGTGTAAACCAGTAAATGAATTTGGAGTTTATTTAGTCTGGCACTCCTTCTATTGGGGCACATTTGTTTCTAACAAAGACAGAGGATAAACTCATCACTGTGCTGCTTCTTTTTTCACTGTCCAGTTACAGGCTGCAGATGGGTAAAGGATGAACCTCTGTCTGGACAGTGCTGATTGGCCCTGTGCTGATCACATGCACTCTCCCAAGAAAAAAAACACTCTAGCAATCCAAACCAAACTGAGCATGTGCATCTTGCCCCCAAGGCTCTGTTCTATCAGCAGATAGATTGGGGACAGTAGAAGAAGGGGAGGATCAGAGAAGACAGGACCAAACATTCTTTTTACACAATGCAGAAGATTAACCCCTTAGGTTCCACAGTGAGTATAACAAGCACACTTTACTGCATAGACTGACTGTTTGTACTGTTGTGGGTTTAGTAACACTTTTAGGTTCCTTGCTGCCATCGATACATATTAATTGTACAGGAGAAACCCTCCAGTGTCACCCATGGAATTTTGTTTTAATGACCATTCCTTGTTATGTTTGTTTTGGACAGCCGACGCTGCGACTTTTTGCTGTATATTGTTAGGGCTGATAATTTATGTACCGCATTTCAAGATAACCCACAAGAGGCTAAAAACAGCAAAACCGTGTTCTTGAAAGGAGATGTGGTTGTGAGAATGGGGAAGTTGAACAGCACAGATGGGATTTGCTGGGTATAAATAGCAATTTACAACAAATATTGTACGTTTTGTATAAATTTAGCTTGTAAACACGACAGAAGGAGCAAAACCTGCCTTGGCGACCGTTCCAAGATGCAAAATACTTGGTTAACCCAAATGGAGGTTTAGGTATTGTACTAAGCCGACAGAAACCTTTCATCATCGCACTGTAAAAAGCAGAACAGGTTTGCTTTATTTAACCTGTTGTCACCTGCATGACACGTGGCATCAAAAGTGTGGGCTTTAATGTTCATACGCCACTCAGAGACAGCCTGCACAACTGACTCCTGATCATGCGACCTTTGTAACAGCCACATGAAGGGGTTAAAGCGTTCATATCAAAGTAACTTGTACACATCATGTCGCTGTTTATCACATATGGACAAAAAGATCAAATCAGATATCAATTGTGGAAGACAAAAATGACATGTCCAAGGGATGAGTGACTGGTAGTGAGGGTTTCCATTGACCCAAGTCATTTGGTTGTGGAAAAAAATCGACCATACAAGGTCAGTTGATGGCGTTTACATGTAGATCACCTGTCAAACACAAGGCCCACCAGACCATTTAATGTGGCCCTCGCACCTCTCTTGCAGCTGCAGAACCCTTCTTGTCTCCTCTCCCACCTTGTCTCAACAGTCAGCAGCAGAGAGGAGGACAGAACTCCTCCGTCAGATCCTGCACTTCTCCATACAGCTGCAAAGAGGCCCCTGCATTCACTATATCCGATCTCCCAGGACCCTGCATTCACTATATCCGATCTCCCAGGACCCTGCATTCACTATATCTGATCTCCCAGGACCCTGCATTCACTATATCTGATCTCCCAGGACCCTGCATTCACTATATCTGATCTCCCAGGGCCCTGCATTCACTATATCTGATCTCCCAGGACCCTGCATTCACTATATCTGATCTCCCAGGGCCCTGCATTCACTATATCTGATCTCCCAGGGCCCTGCATTCACTATATCTGATCTCCCAGGGCCCTGCATTCACTATATCCGATCTCCCAGGGCCCTGCATTCACTATATCCGATCTCCCCGGACCCTGCATTCACTATATCCGATCTCCCAGGGCCCTGCATTCCCTATATCCGATCTCCCCGGACCCTGCATTCACTATATCCAATCTCCCAGGGCCCTGCATTCCCTATATCCGATATCCCAGGACCCTGCATTCACTATATCCGATCTCCCAGGGCCCTGCATTCACTATATCCGATCTCCCAGGGCCCTGCATTCACTATATCTGATCTCCCAGGGCCCTGCATTCACTATATTCGCTCTCCCAGGACCCTGCATTCACTATATTCGCTCTCCCAGGACCCTGCACTCACTATATTCGCTCTCCCAGGACCCTGCATTCACTATATCTGGTCTCCCCGGACCCTGCATTCACTATATCCGGTCTCCCCGGACCCTGCATTCACTATATCCGGTCTCCCCGGACCCTGCATTCACTATATCCGGTCTCCCCGGACCCTGCATTCACTATATCCGGTCTCCCCGGACCCTGCATTCACTATATCCGGTCTCCCCGGACCCTGCATTCACTATATCCGGTCTCCCAGGACCCTGCATTCACTATTTCCGGTCTCCCAGGACACTGCATTCACTATATCCGGTCTCCCAGGACCCTGCATTCATTATATCTGGTCTCCAGGACCCTGCACTCACTATATCTGGTCTCCCAGGACCCTGCATTTACTATATCTGGTCTCCCAGGACCCTGCATTTACTATATCTGGTCTCCCAGGACCCTGCATTTACTATATCTGGTCTCCCAGGACCCTGCATTTACTATATCTGGTCTCCCAGGACCCTGCATTTACTATATCTGGTCTCCCTGGACCCTGCATTCACTATATCTGGTCTCCCCGGACCCTGCATTCACTATATCCGATCTCCCAGGACCCTGCATTCTCTATATCTGCTCTCCCCGGACCCTGCATTCTCTATATCTGATCTCCCCGGACCCTGCATTCTCTATATCTGCTCTCCCCGGACCCTGCATTCTCTATATCTGATCTCCCACACACAACATGGAAATGCAATTATCTTAGTAAATATAAACCGCTAAATACCTTTTCTAATCAGCAGTATATAGCAGTCTTGTGACCTCTATCAGTGTCAAGCAGAGCACTGGTTAAAGCTTGTAGGAGGAGTTTTCATTTTGCTCTAGGAGGTTGCAGATCCCCTGACCTCTGTCTGGACAGTGCTGATTGGACCTCTGCTGATCACATGCACTCTCCCAAGAAAAAAAAAAACGCTCTAGCAATACACAACAAACTGAGCACGTTCAGTGTCTCCACACGGTATGTCTTATCAGAAGATGAGAGGTGGGCACAGGAAGAAGGGGAGGATCAGAGAAGACAGGATTAAACATCCTTTTTACACAATGCAGAGGATTAACCTCTTAGGTTCCACAGTGAGTATAACAATCATGTTTTACTGCATATACAGACTGATTTTACTGTTGTGGGTTTAGTATGGCCCCTTTCACATGGACGTTTGGTTTTTTTCATCAGTTGAGTCACATTTTTTCCAAGCACAAACTGATCAGTTTACATCCATTTTTTTTTCATCAGTTTACATTCATTTTTTTTTCATCAGTTTACATCTGGTTTTCATCCGTTTACATTGTTTTTTTCATCTGTTTACATTCATTTTTCGTCTGTTTTTTTTTCTTTTTTTTTTACGGAAGAAAAATAGGGTTTTCTTCCATTTCAAAAAACGGATGTTAACGGATGCGGACGTTAACGAATGTAAACAGATGATGATTGTGTTTGACCCCCCCCCCCCCCCCCGATGTCAGTCAATTGTCAGTGATTTAAAATGGTTTGTAAAATGCCATGAATTGAGGCAATATTTTTTTTTTCTGCCACAGCTGAACAATTTAGAATGATCAAAATCCGTCACCATTTTGGATCTGTCGATAGTAATATCCCCCTGTTATGGGCACACTATCTCGGGGGGGGGGGGGGGGGCAGAAATGCTGTAATGTAAGGGAGCCGTGTATGTGATTACTGCTCTGAACTGGAGTGGGGTGGATTTTCTCAGCGGTATGACATCTTCCATCGCAGAGCTGTGTGAAATGATGTCCTAAGTAAACAGACCCATTTGGCACCCAAGTGAAAGTTCACGTAGATACCAATCTTGAAAGTGCGTGGAAGAGGGAGGGGGTCGCCGTCTTGCAGCCATCGTTCTGGTCCCGCATTGTACAGTCTGGGAAGTGGTTAATAGGACCTAATGTCAGTGCTGATAACAAGGCTTGGCACCCGCTTTAATGGATGGACTAGAGTTTACTTTATAACTGTGTGCAAACGCAGAGTACACAGCGCGCGATATTAATGTGCTTGTTTTATAGTGTGCTTAATCCTGTCATTAGTCTGTCGGTAATGATTCCATTAAATGTGGCTTCCTAGAGGGGAGGTTTGCAAAAGTAATGACAGTTCCAAGAACTCTGCCGCTTTCTGGGGATCTCGGTAGAATCTCAAAACGGATTTTGCATCCATGACGCTTTCGCTGCATTGATAAGAAGTTGTTGCTTGGCAATCGTCGGCCAGAACCTTTATCGCCATACATTCACAAAAGATGGAACAAGGTCCACTTATAAAACCATCGTGTTGCAGCTATACAGATACTGCCACTCTTTAATGACAGGCAAGAGAAATGCTTGCAGCCAGTAATTCCTATCACTGAATTCCTGAATGTCATCTCCTTAGTGAAGCTACAGTACGTAGTCCAGTGGTCAACCAGAAACTTGGGCCAAATGGCTAAATACAGAGTTGTATTCGTAGCGGGGGACACATACTCGTGTGATGTCACCGCCGCTGCTGTGCATTGTGCAGAAATATAATGAGGCCTTGTGGAAAATGGGCTTTTAACCCACCAACCAGCGGTGTAGTGTGAACAGAAGGCATAGGAACATCGTCCAGCCCCACTGACGGTTGTCTGCAAAACTCTATGAAAGGCTGAAAGCGCACAGTGTAGCGGTCAGATGGATGTAGTGCAGGGATCAGATGGAGGGAGCACACAGGGTACAGAAATCAGATGGCGGTTGTGTACAGAGTGAAGAGGTCAGATGGCTGTAACCACAGAGTGGAGAGGTCAGATGGCTGTAGCCACGGGGTGGGGAGGTCAGATGGCTGTAACCACAGAGTGGAGAGGTCAGATGGCTGTAGCCACGGGGTGGGGAGGTCAGATGGCTGTAGCCACGGGGTGGGGAGGTCAGTTAGTTTTAGCACACTCAGTACAGAAGTCAAATGGATGTACATTGTAGAGGGCAGATGGATGTAGTGCAGGGATCAGATGGAGGGAGCGCACGGGGTGCAGAAGTCAGATGGCGGTTGTGTACGGAGTGAAGAGGTCAGATGGCTGTAGCGTACGGAGTGGAGAGGTCAGTTGGTTTTAGCACACGGAGTACAGAAGTCAGATGGATGTACGTTGTAGAGGGAAGGTGGATGTAGCACAGGGAGTGGAGAAGTCAGATGGCTGTAGCACAGGGAGTGGAGAAGTCAGATGGCTGTAGCACAGGGAGTAGAGAAGTCAGATGGCTGTAGCACACGGAGTGGAGAGGTCAGATGGCTGTAGCACACGGAGTGGAGAAGTCGGATGGCTGTAGCACAGGGAGTGGAGAAGTCGGATGGCTGTAGCACAGGGAGTGGAGAAGTCGGATGGCTGTAGCACAGGGAGTGGAGAAGTCGGATGGCTGTAGCACAGGGAGTGGAGAAGTCGGATGGCTGTAGCACAGGGAGTGGAGAAGTCGGATGGCTGTAGCACAGGGAGTGGAGAAGTCGGATGGCTGTAGCACAGGGAGTGGAGAAGTCGGATGGCTGTAGCACAGGGAGTGGAGAAGTCGGATGGCTGTAGCACAGGGAGTGGAGAAGTCGGATGGCTGTAGCACAGGGAGTGGAGAAGTCGGATGGCTGTAGCACAGGGAGTGGAGAAGTCGGATGGCTGTAGCACAGGGAGTGGAGAAGTCGGATGGCTGTAGCACAGGGAGTGGAGAAGTCGGATGGCTGTAGCACAGGGAGTGGAGAAGTCGGATGGCTGTAGCACAGGGAGTGGAGAAGTCGGATGGCTGTAGCACAGGGAGTGGAGAAGTCGGATGGCTGTAGCACAGGGAGTGGAGAAGTCGGATGGCTGTAGCACAGGGAGTGGAGAAGTCGGATGGCTGTAGCACAGGGAGTGGAGAAGTCGGATGGCTGTAGCACAGGGAGTGGAGAAGTCGGATGGCTGTAGCACAGGGAGTGGAGAAGTCGGATGGCTGTAGCACAGGGAGTGGAGAAGTCGGATGGCTGTAGCACACGGAGTGGAGAAGTCGGATGGCTGTAGCACACGGAGTGGAGAAGTCGGATGGCTGTAGCACACGGAGTGGAGAAGTCGGATGGCTGTAGCACACGGAGTGGAGAAGTCGGATGGCTGTAGCACACGGAGTGGAGAAGTCGGATGGCTGTAGCACACGGAGTGGAGAAGTCAGATGGATTTAGCGCACAGAGTACAAAGGTCAGATGAATGTAGTGTACAGAGTACAAAAGTCAGGTGACTAGAGCGCAGAGTTGAGCTGGTTGTAGTGTGCAGAGGTCAAAAGGATGTAATGCATAGAATGCAGAGGTCAGGAGTATGTACCAGGAAAAGGTCAGGACTACATCCAGCACACAGTAGTAATGTAAAGGTCAGTGGGAGCCGTCATTCCATGCAGCAGGAGACATGGGGGATCACCAACATTCTGGAAGAGTAGATTTCAGAGGTAGATTTTTTCTTAAGGGGCATCATTCCCTTGTGCAGAGATGAGTGTTTACACTCTTTTACAGGGATATCTTTACATAAACAATACACAATTTTCTTTACATAACGGGATTGCTTTGGTATGAGCTGTATTGGTAACTGAGGTACTGAATTGCTTCAGTCCAGATAATGTTTGGTTGGTTTATGTCTTCTGTCTGCAGTCCAAGAGCTAACAAGAAGGCTTATAATGAGGCTGCAGGTCCAGCTTTTTATCTCTTGAATTATTTTGATTTTGCAGTTCTTTGTTGTACAATGTAGAAACGTGCTAATGAGCTCTTCGGGGAAAAAGCTGACCAGAACCACTTTTGTAGAAGTGAAGATCAAGGCCAGTATGACACGCTGTTGGACTATATGCAATTACTGATTCATTTATTTCAGTTTGCAGCATTTTCAGCAGTGTATCACTATGTACACTGTGGTCTGCTATACTGCAGGTACATTGGCAGCTACTGTACAATATATATGTTTTGAGTTGCCATTCTAAATGACTGGCACTGCAACACATTGGGAGATTTATATATTTATATATATATATATATATATATATATATATATATATAAGTTGCATAGCAATTTGCCCAGTGAAAGTGCATGTACATTCGTTCTGCAGGAATGCGGAAAAGAAAACCAAGATGTTATTAGGCTTGTGCTGCTCGATTATTTTTCATTGATTTAAAATGTAAAATACATAATTTGGCCACTAGATGGTACAAAATATTCTAGCTAAAAATAAATAAATCAAATGCGCTGCAAGGCAGGATGAATGGGTCCCTTTTAACTTCAACTGTGTAAGCCGCACACACCAACACCCAGTTAAAAAAAAAAAAATATATATATATATATATATATATATATATATATATATATATATGTGTGTGTGCTGCGCGAACACATAACAGATTCAACACCTAATAAATGATTAATAATAAAGTATTTATAATTTTTTATTAGGTATTGAATTTGTTATGTGTTAGCGCAATACATATATATATCTATCTATATGTGTGCATATATATATGTGTGTGTATGTATATATATATATATAGATAAATATTTCTTTCTTTCTACTAAATATTGTGACTTTTCTTCTTATCACCATCTAGTGGCCAAACATGGTAATTACTGTTTTAAATTGATGAAAAACAATCGTCCAGCACAGAAAATAGCCTGAGAACAATCCATCTTCTTCTTTTTTTTTTTTCTTCTCCCTATTTGCACAGAACGTACTTTCACTGAGCAAATTGTTATGCAAACTTTTTATAAATACACCCCATTGTGTTTCTTGCATTGCGGTAATGCAATAAAGTGTGCATTTTATGAAGCTTTACAGTATAATTTTAGTGTGAATGAGCCTCCAAAGTTTTGCTTGGGTGAATTATTGAGAAGTTACAATTTTTCCTGGCAAAAAAAATTCTAGGCTGCCTCCTGTGCTGGTCATGTGACTTACAGCCTAGGCATTTGGTCATATGATCTCTGCTGAAGAAGAGCATTAGCCTTTCACTCCAGCTGGTCATGTGACTTGCAGCCTAGGCATTTGGCCATATGATCTCTGCTGAAGAAGAGCGTTAGCCTTTCTCTCCATCTGGTCATGTGACTTGCAGCCTAGGCATTTGGCCATATGATCTCTGCTGAAGAAGAGCGTTAGCCTTTCACTCCAGCTGGTCATGTGACTTGCAGCCTAGGCATTTGGCCATATGATCTCTGCTGAAGAAGAGCGTTAGCCTTTCTCTCCATCTGGTCATGTGACTTGCAGCCTAGGCATTTGGCCATATGATCTCTGCTGAAGAAGAGCGTTAGCCTTTCACTCCAGCTGGTCACGTGACTTGCAGCCTAGGCATTTGGCCATATGATCTCTGCTGAAGAAGAGCGTTAGCCTTTCACTCCAGCTGGTCACGTGACTTGCAGCCTAGGCATTTGGCCATATGATCTCTGCTGAATAAGAGCATTAGCCTTTCACTCCATCTGGTCACGTGACTTGCAGGCTAGGCATTTGGCCATATGATCTCTGCTGAACAAGAGCATTAGCCTTTCACTCCATCTGATCACGTGACTTGCAGGCTAGGCATTTGGCCATATGATCTCTGCTGAACAAGAGCGTTAGCCTTTCACTCCATCTGGTCACGTGACTTGCAGCCCAGGCATTTGGCCATATGATCTCTGCTGAACAAGAGCGTTAGCCTTTCACTCCATCTGGTCATGTGACTTGCAGCCCAGGCATTTGGTCATATGATCTCTGCAGAAGAAGAGCGTTAGCCTTTCACTCCACTCCAATAGGGACACATATTCTGGGTGGACTGGTCCTTTTTATTTATAGTCAAAAGCGTAGTATATTATGAACCTTTCTAAATACCAAGCTGACCAGCTTCTCACCATACACTCCTGAACGGGTTAAACCGTTACAGTAGATGTGCAGCACTCAGAAGCATTGGGCTTTATCTGTACACTGTGACAAGGCCAAGGTCATGGAACTCATGCTATTGAGCCTCCGGTTTGTGCAATGATATCATTTTGTAAAGCGGTGAGGCCAAATCACAGTTTGTTTCTTTTTATTGTGAAAGCTCGCTTTAGCGAGAACCCACTCCAGTCCGAGAAAAATGCACTCTTTTGTAGAGATAAATAAGTTACTTGTCACAGCCTCTGTAATCTGATCTGACTGTAAAGTCGCACTGGCATTTCTCCCACTCCCAGAACCCTTTGTGCTTTTGTATGGTCAACATTTTTAGAACATCATTTTTGTTTTTAAATGAATATTCTGTATCGCAAATCGAGATGAAACCAAATTTAGTCTTTGACTTAAGGGTGAACTCTAAACTTTTACATCCTAATATTGCATGACAACATAGATTGGCTTACATTAATGGCCGGTTCACACTATAGAAACGCAGTCTGGATGCATTTTTTTTATGCTTTTTTGACACGTTCCAGTGCATTTTTAAAGCATTCCAGTTCATTTTTTGCCCTCTCTTTTTTTTCTTCAATTTATATAGGGACATGTGCATTCCAGTGCGTTTTTTGGTGCATTTCAGTATGTTTTTTATGCATTTTACCGTGTTCTAGTACAGTTCTGTGCAGAAAAAAATGCAGCCTGTTCTACTTTTTTTTTCTGCAACTGGAACTGCAAGCACTGATGTGAACTATGACAATGACAACCATATAACCTACTTTCTGTGCGTTTTGGATGCAGAAAAAAAAGCAGCTGAAACGCATGTGAACTGGCCCTCAGGGTTAATTTTGATATTAAGAGAGAGAATGAAAAGTCCTACAAACGTTAACCAGTGTTCTTCTGGACACTGATAGAAGTCACAAGACTGCTATACACTGCTGATGAGAAAAGGTTTTTAGCAGCTTATATTTACTGAAAGAATTGTATTTCCATGTTGTGTGTCCTGTGGGAGACCGGATATAGTGAATGCAGGATCCAGGGAGACCAGATATAGTAAATGCAGGGTCCTGGGAGACCAGATATAGTGGATGCAGGATCCGGGGAGACCGGATATAGTGAGTGCAGGGCCCTGAGAGACCGGATATAGTGGGTGCAGGGTCCGGGGAGACCGGATATAGTGAGTGCAGGGTCCGGGGAGACCGGATATAGTGAGTGCAGGGTCCTGGGAGACCGGATATAGTAGGTGCAGGGTCCGGGGAGACCGGATATAGTGAGTGCAGGGTCCGGGGAGATCAAATATTGGGTGCAGGGTCCGGGGAGACCGGATATAGTGGGTGCGGGGTCCGGGGAGACCGGATATAGTGGGTGCGGGGTCCGGGGAGACCGGATATAGTGAATGCAGGGTCCGGGAAGACCGGATATAGTGAATGCAGGCTCCGGGGAGACCGGATATAGTGAGTGCATTCCCATTCACGCTTGAGCATAGTCAGGAGCAGGGAAATGTGCAGAGAAATGCTCAACATGACTAATCACTTTCTTTTTAATTGTCTCTGTTCACACTTATTTTATGTATTTATTATAGTTACTTATATAGCACTGTCAATTTATGCAACATTTACATGTGTATATATTGTACATTCACATCAGTTCCTGTCCACAAGGAGCTTACAATCTAAGGTCCCTAACTCACATTGATACATACACATACTAGGGCCAATTTAGACAGGAGCCAATTAACCTACCAGCATGTGTTTGGAGTGTGGAAGGAAACTGGAGTACCCGGAGGAAACCCATGCAGGCACAAAGAGAACATGCAAAGGCGGGTAGTGTTGTGGTTGGGATTCAAACTGATGACCTTAGTGTTGCTTTCTATGTCCTACGCTCTACCAGGGGCGGAATGAGCATTGGAGCACTCGGGCACTGGCCGAGGGCCCATTGTCAGTAGGGGGCCCAATGAGATGCCACTGATACCTTTCATAGGCTTTTTTGGGTGTGGTTTTAGTGTTGGTGAGGAGACGGGCCCCATAATTTCCAATTGCCCCGGGGCCCCATGAGTTGTCAGTCTGCCCCTGCGCTCTATACTGCAATGTAGAATACATTCTACATCCTATGTTCAAAAAAAGTACGTGAACGTCTTTTTGAGTATATTCATGTGTTTTTTTTGGTCCCATAGACGTCAATGCACTCTGAATAAGTTCTGTTGTCATCTTAGGGAAGAAACACCCTGCATGGCCCCAAACATTTTCTTGGACTTATGCTACACGTTATTGACAATAAACTATGTTACTATGGGAAGTTACCATAAAATGTGTATCTCATACTTTATTGTGAAGACCGCGCCATGCAAGTCCAAGAATGCCACTGTTTCAGACCATGAATGGCCTCTTACATCTTACAATGTGAGGATATCACTGTCGCCATTTTGAAAGGACCCTACATGGACCTGAAAGTCGAGCATTCTTCACCACTGTACTGTATATGGCACTGTATTCACAATAAAATATGTGATATGCATGTTTTTTCTTTTTATTGGAATGCTGGTGACTTCATATCTCCTCATCTTGTTAATGAATAGATCACCAGCTGAAGGTGTTTTACAGGCCCATATGCCATTGGACGGTTCAGACACACCTTTCTGTGGGTAAAAGGGAGAATAAAGTACAGCGACCTAGAATGACACGCGGTCTGCGGCTCCTTAGTCAGAGATAAAGTCTTGTGGGTTTGTGCTATGTGATCACCTGTCATAAATACTCAGCTGACACGTACCTCTAGCAAGGTGACTTGCAGAATGTCCTGTAGACAGCAGATACCACAGTAAGACCGGCCATACATGGGTCGAAATTCGACCGATTTTTCGTCAGAGCGAAAATCAGCCGATTATTCTTAGGTACGATTTTCTGTTAGTGGGTCAATGGCATCGGCCGATTTTCGTGGTTCCTCCCCTTTTCGATGATCGGGCATGTTGGAAAATTAATGAAAAACTACCAATTTTTGACTCGATGGTCAAATCGTATGATCATTTTTCTGAAAAGAATATACACATGAGCCGTGACCTGGAAGAAACAGAACTTTCGCCTGTTATATGGGGTGAACTTTATGACTTGGTCAGTCGACTTTCGCAATCATTGATGGCCCCATCGGATTACCGAACGAAAAATTGTTTGGAATTTGAACCATGTATGGCCTGCACTAATGCTCATGCACACGGGACGTTTTGATAATGCTGGTAACATCAGTTGTGTACAGTCACACTAAAACATGAGTTTTTTAGCGTTTTTGCATTAGCGCTTAGCTGCGTTTTTCCACATTTGCGTTTTTAGCATTTTTTTTTACAAAAAAAATTATATTTTTTTTGGATCAAAAAACCTCCAGAAAATGCTGGTTTGCGGCATTTTGCCACATTTTTCAGCATTAGAGCGTTTTTACAGCTAAAAAACTCCTAGAAACCCATAGGTCCTGGGGTTTTTTCCAGCCAAAAAATGTCCCAGCCAAAAAACGTTGATTACAGTTGTGTATGCATGGACACATAGGATAACATGCTGGGGAGTTTACTGGCTGTAGAAAAAAATGTCAAAAGCCAAAAACAGCCGCTGTAAAAACGTCCAGTGTGCATGAGGACTTAGGAGGAACAGGAAGAGTTGTATGGGCTTTCTGATAAGTACTTTGAAACAAAACTTCACTATGACCCCAATGTTACTAACCATCCCAGTACATCACCTTGTTGGACGTCATGGTGCCTCCTTGGTTGATGTAGACTACATCACATGAAAGCTGTCCATGCATTGTTAGAGTATTTTCACCCTAGAAAGAAAAAAAATAAGTCCGCAGTTACAAATACTGAAAGGACACTTATTTGTCCAGGGATTCATTGCTGACCTCACTCTGGCTGGTCCTTCACTATTCTTCTGGTGCCATCATGTTAACGAGGGGAAACCAGTTGTGACTCCTTGCGGCTTCATCGATGGCTTCCCTCTGCACATGCGCGCCCCACGCTGCGCTTTGTAAATGGTCCTGCAACCTTCTGGGACCAGTGACATGTCCCAGTAAAGTTGCAGGTTCGGTCGGGGGGGGGGGGGGAACTATCAAAACTAAGGTACCTACTCCTCTGTTAAAAATGTTATTGTACCATATGTGGTATTGGAAGGAGGGGGGGGGGGGGGAGGACAGGCAGCAGAACTTCCACTTTAGGCCCCATGTACACAGGACACTTCTGAACGATGGTTAACGTAGGTTAAAAATAGTAAAAAAAATTATTTTTTTAATTTATCTGTGTGTTTCTTGTTACTGCCATAACCTACCACCAACGTACAACCCAAAATAAATTCTCCAGCTCTTGGCGATCATAGCGATACCATATATGTGTATGTTATTTGTTGTTTGTACCCACAGTACAGCCCAGAAACAATAGTGTGCATTTTGTTTTTTTTTTACCTAGGACACACTGACACTAACTGACCTTTGACCCTGACCTTGACCCAAACGCTAACCCTGGCACTGAACTAGATCAAAATTTGATCTAGGTATTTTTTCTTTATTTTTAATTTTATTTATTTATCTTTTTTTTTTTTTTTTTTTTTTTTTACAAACATTTTTTCTTCCCTCTATGCCAGGAGTTAGAGAGATACAATGTATCTCTCTCCTTCATTCATAGAGAAAAAAAAAACCCAAGGGGGCCGGGCTGTGCAGTGACTGATCACTGCGATAGCCAATCAGAGGCTATCACAGCAATCATGTGACCCAGATTCGGGAGTCCTGGGTCCCAATCGTTAGAACGTGACCCGGGGCTCTCAGTGACACCCTGCTCTTTGTGTTGGGAGCACGCTGTGGGCGCGCCTCCAGCAGAAAGACAGGTACACAAATATGCTGCCCCATGGAAAAAAAGCCCAGTTCTGTGAGGCCGCATATTTGTGTTACACCGGCGTCAAGGGGTTACAGAGATTTAACATCAGATGTAGAAGACAGAGAGTTTTAATGTATTATGTTAGAACTAATTACCTACAGTATAATCAATTAAAGTTGGTCAAATCATCTATATACAGTTGTGTTCAAAATAATAGCAGTGTGCTGAAAAAAGTGAATAAAGCTCAAAATCCTTCTAATAGCTTTTATTTCCATACACACAAATGCATTGGGAACACGACACATTCTATTCCAAATCAAAACATGAAGAAAAATATATCAAATTTGTGTTGTTCCTCTAAAAAAAATTGAAGAAAAGTGAATATTAGACTGTTCAAAAAAAATAGCAGTGTTTTTATTCTTCTTTACAAACTCAAACATTCACTATATAAACTGAAAAATTTTGAAGATTTTGCTTTCCTTTGAATCACTTAATGAATATTTAGTTGTATAAGCACTGTTTCTGAGAACTGCTGTACATCTGTGTTGCATGGAGTCAACCAACTTCTGGCACCTGTGAACAGGTATTCCAGCCCAGGATGATTGGACTACATTCCACAGTTCTTCTCTATTTCTTGGTTTTGCCTCAGAAACTGCATTTTTGATGTCACCCCACAAGTTTTCTATTGGATTAAGATCCGGGGATTGGGCTGGCCACTCCATAACGTCAATCTTGTTGGTCTGGAACCAAGATGTTGCACATTTACTGGTGTGTTTGGGGTCGTTGTCTTGTTGGAACACCCATTTCAAGGGCATTTCCTCTTCAGCATAAGGCAGCATGACCTCTTCAAGTATTCTGATGTATTCAAACTGATCCATGATCCCTGGTATGCGATAAATAGGCCCAACACCGTAGTATGAGAAACATCCCCATATCATGATGGTTGCACCACCATGCTTCACTGTCTTCACAGTGTACTGTGGCTTGAATTCAGTGTTCGGGGGTCATCTGACAAACTGTCTCCGGCCACTAGACCCAAAAAGAACAATCTTACTTTCATCAGTCCACAAAATGTTGCGCCATTTCTCTTTAGGCCAGTCAGTGTGCTCTTTGGCAAATTGTAACCTCTTCAGCACGTCTTTTTTTCAACAGTGGGACTTTGCGGGGGCTTCTTGCAGATAGCTTGGCTTCACATAGGTGTCTTCTAATTGTAACAATACTCACAGGTAACTTTAGACCTTCTTTCATCTTCCTGGAGCTGATTGTTGGCTGAGTCCTTGCCATTTTATCTATTCTATCCATTCCAATGGTAGTTTTTCGCTTTCTTCCACGTCTTTCAGGTTTTGGTTGCCATTTTAAAGCATTTACGATCATTTTAGCTGAGCAGCCTATCATTTTCTCCACTTCTTTATATATTTTTCCCCTCTCCAATCAACTTTTTAATAAGGTACGCTGTTCTGAACAATGTCTGGAACAACCCATTTTTCTCAGAATTTCAGAGAGAAATGCAACGTAACCAGCATGTACAACATTTGCTGCCTTCCTTCCTTAAATAAGGGCAATAATTGCCACCTGTTTTTCAAAGAATGAATGACCTCACTAATAGAACTCCACACTGCTATTATTTTGAACATGCCCCTTTCAATGAGTGATTCAATGACACAGAATCAGCAGCATGCATGTCATGACTGTGGGGTCTGTTGGATTTCTATTACTCTACTACACCTGCTAGTAAATTATTTGCCATGTAGAAATATCATTTCTACCAAAAACAGTGATTGATCAGGTTAGTGATGTCTGACTGCTATTATTTTGAACACAACTGTATGTAAAAATAATCTACCGGGACTATTGCATGTTCTTAAATGAAATATATTGAAAGGTTCATCTTAAACTGATATTTTGGTTATGGAAATATTCTGCTTGGTTGATTCACCCCCCTGGACTCTTGTGTTTTAGGGTTTTTTCTCTCCAACAGATTCTGACTCACTGATGTGGAATCTCACTCCTATTGTTGCAGGATGATAAAGTAACAATAAAGATACCCTGTTCCTTTGCTCATTGGGAAGAAAATGACTTAAAGTGGAGTTCCACTCACCCTGTCAACAATTAAAAGTCAGCAGCTACAAAAACTGTAGATGCTGACTTTTTAAAACCAGCCATTTACCTGTCCCTCGGTCCCGCGGTGTCCCCCGCACAGCCTGTTTCTCCGGCCATCCTGTATCCCAGGAGGCCGGCATCTTCAGTGTGGGCACCCGGCTGTGATAGCTTGCGGCTTCACAGCCGGGTACCCACTGCACATGCGCTTCTTGAATGGTCCTGTAGTCTTCTGGGACCTGTCACATGTCCCAAAAGACTACAGGGAGGGAGGACACCTTCCGATTGCCTAGACGATCGGACCGGAAGTGGGAGCTGGTAACAGTCAAATTCAGGTACCAGCTCCACCCTTGACCCCCAAAGGTGGAGAACGGGGGAGCAGTCCTTAAAGCGGAACTTCCCCTTTTGAGTGGAGCTCTGCTTTAAGTCATTCACTTAAGTGAAATGGGCTGTGCTATAACTGCAGTTGCAATGTGGTGGGTTGGCATTTTTGAGGTTAAAACAGGCAGTCAGGAGGTGACATGTTGCTTCTTAACTGCCTATCAATCACCTCCAGGGGCGGACTGACAACTCATGGGGCCCCCGGGCAATAGGGGATCATGGGGCCCCTGTGTCCTTGCCCAAACTCAAAAAAGCCTATGAAAAAGGTACCAGGGGCATCTCATGGGGCCCCCTACTGACCCCGCGCCCTCAGGCAGTGCCCGAGTTTCCAAATGGTCAGTCCGCCCCTGATCACCTCTGAAAAGCTATATACCGCAGAGGGGCAGCAAGAGCCACCTGTATAACCAGGCCCTAACAGAGCCATAGGCTATGGTTTTGGAGATCTAGGTGCAGGAGTACCCAAGAGATATATAAGCCGGCTGGTGAGACAGACCAACAAACTCCAATTACAAATCAAATCACTTCTCTATTTTGATAGTTGTAAAATTACTTTGCTGTCATTTCTATGTTCTATGCACACACATCCATTCCAATCTTAAACATGTTTCAGTATCTGATTATAGTGGTCAGGAAAGATATTTACCATTATTCAGTATACTATAAGCCCTTTTGTCCATTCTATTTTAGGATAAGAAAATCATAACCTCTCAACCATCAAGAGGACCAAGTGCCTTTATACCTGAAAAAGAGGTAACACTGAGCGGTGGAACGTGATAGTGGTGAAGGGACAGGATCAAGCTTGATGCACAAAATACTTGCCTTCCTAAATGATAATAAAGATTAATTCCAGGCGACTTTACAACACAACCTTTAGCGTACTAATGTGCTGGTTCAAATAGCTTGAATTTATTTTTCAATTCAGTTTTTGTAAAGTTTAACCACAGAATACAAAACAATTCACAATTTATTTCAGCTCTGTATTTATTAACACATCAGTAAATGCATCTTTATTCTAAGCCATCTAAGTACCTGAATTTGACCTGGTATCAGCCTGTTGCAGTCCCTGTACAGCAGAGGTCCCGGGGCTGTGGACGAGTGCGTGGCCTGTTGGGTGCCCAGCCACGTTGCGAGGGGTGGGCAGCGGGTGAGCGAGGCTTGATTTGTATTTGCAGCCACTTGTGTTGCCTCTTGGGAATCTCCTGCTATATCTATTATATGTCCTACCCCAAGGCCTCATTCGAGCGACTATTGGAGGAGAAGATAAATCTCAGCTATTTATACGGAGAACATGTAGCACTTCTTCGCAGGCACAACCAGTACTACGTGACGTCATGGACATCAGACATGCTAATTAGAGGGCTCTGCCTCTCTACCTAAATGATTGGTGGACAGGGACTTAGGAGATGATGAGAAGCCAATGAGACAATGGCTGGGCGATGTTATGCAGAGAGATTCTTTTGCTAGAGGGGTCATTCAGTTTACAGGCCACCACGTATTGGGCTGCGCATGTGGGGAATCTGGGTTTCACCCCCAATCCCACAGTCTGTGGAGGGGTTGTCTTCCATGAGGCCAATCCCTGGTGCCATGGTGGTTGGGGACCGCTGCTGTACAGCATTGCTTACACTGGTGGAAGAAGATGCAACACAAGCATGTAATCAGGTGTGCTGCACTGCTCATGTGCTAACACGGAGCATAATGATAGGAGGAGAGAGCAGAGAGACAAGCTCATCATTCTGTTGCTTCTCCTACTTAACTCCAAGAGACAAAAATAAGACAGATCGCAGCTGTGTGGCAGAGCTGTATAAATCTCTAGACTGGCTGGACAGAAATGTAAATACATTGGGAGGTAAAATAGCTTCCCGATGTATTTCATTTCTGTATTTATCCTCTTGCCTGGAGTTCAGCTTGAATGGCTGGACATCTGTCTTTACATTGAGTTGTCACATGCCAAGTGAAAGTGCAATCTTACATCCCAGGTAGATTAAAAAAAAGAAACAAAAATTACAATGTATTCATTAAAAATGTATTTTATTGCTACATAAAGTTATATATATCTGAATCTGTCTTGATGTTATCTCTTTATAATACTATACATAGCAGCACTTACACAGGGAGAGGGCAGGTCAACATCGTAAATCAGAGACCTATTGCTGTCAGTCAACAGCTTAAACATACTTGCAGGAGGAAAAGTAAAGCTGGTCACACATGGCTCAAATTTTGGCTGGTTCATTTCAAAATTTGAGCTGTAGGTGGCCTGCTAACACCACCCAGCTTGGCAAAACTTCAGATGAAATATTGAAGAAGACAGGTGGAAAAAAAAAGTTGTGGCTGCATCTAATGAGCTGCAGTCAGTGTTCGAGTCTTCTGACAGCCGAAGGTGTTGCTGGCTGTCAGAATACATCAGTCGACAGCAGGAGATTAATCTGTCCAGACTGTTTAGCATGGATGGGGAATCTATGGATTTTGAAGGCTGCACAGGAGAAATCTTTATGGGTATGGCCTCATGAGTATGCTGCCTCTTTTTCAATGTCCATTCACAAGCTAGAGGCAGGTCAATGACTAATCTGCTTAACCGCAGTAAAAAAAGAGTGAAGTCACTGATATGGCTAAGCTGTTTGGAGGACGTATCTGGATCTGAATGTAATTACACATCAGTGACTGGTAAAGCGGCTCAGGGTATGTATTTAGCACTCTGCCTCGAAATCTGTTTTAGTTCAGCATGCAGTCAGAATGCCTAATTCCAGGCTTAAAGCAGAGAGGGCAGTGCTGGGTGGGTGTGGTCCAAAGAGAAGGCGGGGCAGTGACACCAAGACTGAAGACTTGTTGGTGTCATTACCTTCGTAATACTATGCAGCCATATAGTACAGCAAAGGCTTGTGGATCAAATGAGGATGTTTATGACTTTTAAAGTCTTAATAACTAAAGCAGTTCCGGTATGCATGTTTCTTCTGTGTTTAGCTCAAATCCCAGAAGCTGCATAGCCAAAAAAATGACGGGTTCTAATTCTTCTCTTCTCTATCCAAAACCAGAAAAAAAAAGTTGTGGATGGACATACACTTTAAATTAGAGGCCTTTTAATATACAGCAACCCCCGCCCCCTCTCTCTGTCATGGCGCTGTGTTATTCTCCAGTTTCTGTGTGATCGGGGCCACTGGGTTTGTCTAGTAAAGTGAGAGGCCTGCTGAGCTTGCAGCTCCAGTCAGTTGGAGAATATAGGCTCTGTGTTTATATTCGAACTAAAAATACTCCCAGAAGGGCTGTATAGAGACAAGATTTACAATTAATGTGGGCTACAATAAATCTCTTTTTTTCAATGTCAGGAAAGCTAAACATCAGATCGATATTTAAAGATTCACTTTTTAATGTTATCTGCTTATTAATATGTATTTTTAAATAAAACTGTTTAAAAGTACCTAAAATTTGTCCTTCTATCTGCTACATTGCACAGTGCAACCAATCTAACACTTAAGCCTGGTACACACGATGAAAATATATGACGAATGATCGTCGACCATTTTTGATATGAGAGTAGCTTTAAAAAAAAAAATGAAGAGATTACTAGAGTTACGAAAATTCCCGTACGACAGAATACAAATTCAGAGGTATTGTATTCTTTCGTTTTTGAGCATGCGTGGTCTTGCTCTTCCAATTTTTGTCGGACGAATACTGTACTGTTTAAATGAATATCGTACGATCTGGTATCGTCCCTTCAAATAATTTAGTATGAAAGCTGGGTACTAAAGATCAGATTATCGTACGGATGCTTCAAAAGTGGTATTTTTCATCTTTTTTTTAATCGTGTTTACTAGGCTTTAGAGGTTACTGAGTGATGACTCCATTGATGACTGAGTGATGACTCCATTGGTGTGGTTTTGCACTTTCCTTGTCCACTTAGCATGCTCAGGGGGCCAAGCTGTACTGCTTTACTGCTGTGAAAATCAGGAATCCAGTTATACTATTTGGCAGGGGTGCTAGATAACTCATATAAATATGATTTATTTTATGTATTACATGACATGGGTATAACACTTACATGAGCTTGCTCATCTAATTCCAAAACCATGGGCACTGATATGGAATTGTCTCCATTTGTGGCTAGAAGAGCCTCCACTCTTTTTTGGGAAGGCTCTTTACACCAGACTGTGGAGTGTGTTTGTGGGAATGTGAGCCCATGCATAGTTACATGGTTAGTCTGGTTGAAAAAAAAAAGACACATGTCTATTTAGTTCAACCAGTGAAAGGGAAAACAATATATACAATCCTATACCCTCAGTTGATGCAGAAGAAGGTAAAAAAAACCCAGTAAAGCATGATCCAATTTGCTCCTGCAGGGGACAAAAAATGCCTTCCTGATCCCCCGAGAGGCAGTTGAACATTCTCTGGATATACTTTACCTATAAATATTAGTATCCAGCTATATTGTGTACATTTAGGAAAGAATCCAGTCCTTTTTTTAAAACATTCTACTGAGCTGACCAGAACCAACTCTTGAGGGAGACGATTACACATTTTCACAGCTCTTACCGTGAAGAAGCCTTTCCATATTTGGAGATTAAATCTCTTTTCCTCTAGACTTAAAAAGTGCCCCCTTGTCCTCTGTGATGACCTTAAAGAGATTAACTCTACACCAAGTTCACTATATGGATGTATTTATACATGTTGATCATATTTCCCCTTAATCTCTTATTCTTAAGAGAGAATACATTCAGTTCCTCTAATCTTTCCTCAAAAGCTGAGTTCCTCCATGCCTCTTATCAGTTTAGTTTCCCTTCTCTACACTTTCTCCAGTTCCCCGATATCCTTTTTGTGAATTGGTGCTCAAAACTGAACTGCATATTCCAGAAGAGGTATTACTTCACCCAAAAGAACATTTGTGAGGTCAGGTACTGATGTTGGATGAGAAGACCTAGATCACAAGCTGCATTCTGCTTCATCGCAAATGTGTTCAGTTGAGAACAAGAATCTGTGCAGGCGACTGATTTCCTCAACACCAGACTCCTCAAACCATGTTTTGTAATGTTTGCTTTGTGTACAGGAGGACAGTCATGCTGGAACAGAAAAGCGCCTTCCCCAAACTGCTACAGCAAGGTTGGAAGTGCACAGTTCTCTAAGATGTCTTTGTTGTGTTAGCAGCACCCTTCACTTGAAACACCTGAACTCAATAATTGGCTGATGTGTCCACATATGTCTGGCCACATAGTCTACATCAGTGGTCTCCAAACTGCGGCCCAAGAGCCAGATGCTGTCCTTTGCTTGCTTTTATCAGGCCCTTGGGGCACTATTATCATCCACTGACACCAATGAATTTCCGCCACTTACACCAATGAAGGGGGCACAACTCCTTCCAATGACACCATTGATGAGGCACAATTTCTCCCAATGATAGGGTCCAATGACATCAATGATGGGGCAGAAGTCCTCCCACTGACACCAAACAAAGGGGCATTACATTTTTGCCACTGACGTTGGGACCTTTTCTGCTCCCACTGGCCGCAGTCCAGCCCTCATAAAGTCTGAAGAACAGTAAACTGCCCTTTATTTAGAAACTTTGGAGACCCTGCTCTAGATTGTGGACAGTTGTAGAGGTTTTCATTTACAAAGTGGATATGATAATCGGCCATATCTTGGGGTAAAAATGTGTACAGTGCCATATCTCTAAAACATTTATCAAAAACACATTAAGGAGTCAACCGATTTCACCAATAAGGGACCTTAAAGGCTCTGTACCAGAGGCAGTAATAGCCCAAAGAAGTATAAAAGTACAAATTTTATTGATCACAGACCATTAATAAAATCATAATCAGTTATATTGGTTGCTGCATTTTCATAACCATCATAAAAATAGTGCACCATTTAGTGCTAAAATAACCTATACATAGTCAATATAATGAATTTTGTGCATTCTTCAAGGATCCCAAGTCTGATGCGTTTCACAGCTTGGACCACTGCTTCTTCAGGGACAGAATGTGGAAGTATCTAAAGTATTAAAGAAGACAATCAATACATGCCCATATTTAATATAGAACACATTGTAACATTTTTTACCCAGATGTTTACAAAACGCTTACCATAACTTTCAACAAGGAGCAGATATTAGGTATGATTCACACCCTATGCACCATCAGGCCACCGTTGGCAAAGACGACACAACCTTTCCCCCAGCGAAAAGAGGCGGGGATGGCGTCAAAGTACTGGGCCACAGAGAGAGGAGACCAAGGCCACAACAGATCAGCCACCAACCAGCAATATAACTGTAAAGCAAAAAATGTAATGTACTAGCGGTAGTGGATAGCTCTTTCCAGTAACCCTAATGGTCCCCACTTATTATTATTATACAGTATTTATATAGCGCCAAAGGGTATGCTCAGCGCTGTACAGTAGCAAGGGGGACAGAACATGAGACAAGACAGTAACAATACACTAAACGAGGGGTTCGAGGGGAAGGTGGTACAGGAGGAGATGGCTGTGGGGGATGGAGTGGAGGAGGTTAGTTGTTAGGTGAGGTCAGGTGTTATGGGAGGTTGTGGTAGGCTTCCCTGAAGAGGAGGGTTTTCAGGGTGCGCCTGAAGGTGAGGAGGGTAGGTGACAGTCTGATGGATTGGGGTAGGGAGTTCCAGAGGATGGGGGAAGTCCTGGAGAAGTCCTGCAATCGGGCGTGGGAGGAGGAGACCAGGGAGCTAGAGAGTAGGAGGTCCTGTGAGGAGCGAAGGGCACGGGTAGGGTGGTATTTGGGTATCAGGTCAGTTATGTAGTTCGGGGCGGCGTTGTGAATGGCTTTGTATGTCAGAGTTAGCAGTTTGAATTTGATGCGTTGGGCAATCGGGGGCCAATTAAGGAATTGGCAGAGGGGGGAGGCAGATGTGGAGCGCTTGGTGAGGGGGATGAGTCTAGCCGCTGAGTTTAGGATCGACAGGAGTGGGGATAGCATTCGTTTGGGTAGGCCAGTGAGAAGGGAATTGCAATAGTCCAGGCGTGAGATGAGGGAGTGTACGAGTTGTTTGGTGGTGTCTGGGGTGAGGAATGTGCGTATCTTGGAGATGTTGCGGAGGTGGAGCCTGCAAGATCTAGATAGCAGTTGGATGTGGGGTAGGAAGGAGAGGTGGGAGTCCAGGGTGACACCCAGGACTTTGGCGTGTGGGGTGGGAGAGATGGTGGCGTTGTTAGTAGTGATGGAGAGGATGGGGGGAGGGGCACGGGGTGGGGGGAAGACCAGGAGCTCGGTTTTGGATAGTTTAAGTTTGAGGGCACAATACATATACCAGAGAGCTGGGGCTTATTTGCATCATCTTTAAAGTAAGGGCCCCGACAAATGACCCCCCCAGACCACACTATACCAGACCTAACCCCAACAACTAACCTAACAACATTCATGTAAACTGACAAACTCGTACATCAAACTCATTTAAAAAGTGGAAATCTGAGTGTACTCTCCTCTGTTGCTGAGTTGGCATGGATGGTTGGGTCAGAACCTCAAAACTCCAGCGTGGCTGGCATCACCTAATGACTGTATGGTAACATGTTAAAAGCTTTGTTTCTGTTCACTTTTATCCCCAATAGAAGAAGAGTTTGTCTATTTTTAAAAAGGAAAACCAGCAAACCACACTTAGAAATCTGTGTGTTAAACAATAGCAAAAATTTAAATATGCTTTTTCAAAAAATAGAGACACTCCTTTTGGCCTCATTCCTGACATTTGGATGCTTAGGGAAAATAATGCTGTTTACAAATGAGATATGACTCATACCTGATATTTTATGCTGGCAAGCCAAAAATAAAGGCTGTTTCTTTCTTGTCAGTGCAGGACACAGGATGTCTTAATCTTGGAGTTATACTGCCACCAGCAGTAGGATTGGACACTGGAAAATGAAAAACCTGTGGGCCATCCCAGGGTATACTCACCCCTCTCCTATGCTTCACTTTTTTTGCTAGTGTTCCAGAAGGATGAACTTATTTTCTTCAGCTCTGTTCTTGTAAAGACTCTTGTGTTTCTGTTAGCAATTTTTTTTCATGTACAAATTTTTTTTCTAGTCAAGACTCTTCTCTACATTGATGCTGTAGGTTTTCCCTCCATCAGCCACTATCCAGCATGGTCATTCCCAGCCGGTCTTCAGACCATCCCATATCCAAACACTGCTAATTGAAAGGTTCCTGAACTAGCCTGGAAATAACCTTCGGGGACAAGCTTCCACTTGGGGCACCTTTACAGACTTCGTTCTGGTTAGGTTAGATGTAGAATGCCTCTGTGCTTTTCCTTATTCTAAAGACTCCCTTGGTGAGTAGATTGGTAGGGGCCAAGAACTCAAAGCTCCCGCATTGTTATTGGGTGCTAGGTGCCATTATTCCACGTTTGCCATAATGGGGGATAACACAGCGGGACTAAGTCATGATGCCATCCGCTGGGTGGAGTGTCACACCTACTGGCTTACTGTTCCCATTCCCATCATATAGCATTGAAGCATCTCTCAGCTGTTGCCACATTATTTTATGGTACTTGTATAACTCCGTCAATTTTCGCAGCTCTTTACATATATATGTTGTACATTCACATTAGTCCCTAAACCTCGAGGCGCATACAATCTAAGGTCCCTAATTTACATTAATACATGAATGGGCCAATTTAGACAGGAGCCAATTAACCTACCAGCATGTCTTTGGAGTATGGGAGGAAACCAGAGTACCCGGAGGAAACAACGACCCTAGTGCTGCCAGGCGGAAGTGCTAACCATTCAGCAACTGTGCTGCCCTATATGGAGCCTAGATATTGGTTTCATTCTTACTGCCCACCTACAGTGACTTTGGTCACCTTCAGTCATCCAATCATCCAGTGACTGACCTTTACCAGCTACAAGCTGGCAGGGTTTTGTGAGTATTTGAGACCTTGCCTCTTACCCTGAGCCTGTAAGTTGCCTTACTGCTTTGCCACTGCATCATGTCTGATTCTAGATATGGGACAGGGGACAGCCCTTGTCCTGCATGCCCCCAGCTCACTTGCTACTAACAAGTAGAGCGCTGCTTGCAGGACAACTACTGATGTCTGTATCTGGGAGTCATGTTGTTCTCTGCCTCTAGTCTCTTCCATTTTTGAGTCCTGTTTGGTTCTTTCTAATGTAGCTGGGTCCTCTTCCCTCTCTTTTTTTTTTTTTTTTTTACTACGGTCAAGAAGGATTTTATGATCCAGTTTACCCAGGTATTTTCAGACTCTGATCTCAGAGGCCAAAATCGCACTTCCATGCTATTTCCAGCACCATTCAAATTTTTGTCAGATGAGATTATCCCTGAGAAGTCACAGTCTACTGCTATTACTCCCAGGTAAAAAGACAGCGTTTCAGTCCTTATTGATGGGGTGGGCACCACCCTGAAACTAGAGAATCAGCTCATTGCGTCTTCCAGTGCTGCTTTCAGCGTTGGGGTCGTATAGGACACCTAAGGATCCAAAGCCTTTCCCTTTTGCATCTGCTTTTCCAACTGTTTCTATGCAAATATTGGAAGTGCCCTGATAGGTTGCTGGTCGTTTATCCATTTGAGCAGCAGTCCATTTCCTCTGGTAATCTGGCCATATCTCTTATGGCTGCTATTTCGGTGGTGAATTCATTTGCTTTCCCAACCAAGGACCCAACCAGTGAACAGTTGAAAGTCCTCTCCAGAACTCTTCTTCTTGGCAGGTCTGGCCTTGCAGCCGATGCTGGCTGTGATGATACTTTTTCAGATAGTGTCTGACTGTGCAGAATCTTTAAACTGGGCCTAACCACCACTGCTGTTGACCTTATGCTAGTGGAAGCGTGGGACAATGGAATTTCAGTTGTGAATGCCTACTGGAACCCCCTCACCTTGTTTCTCACATGAGTCTCTTATTGGTGCATATGTACAAGACACATTGGCTGAAATCCTGGACCATGGAGCTATCTTGTGAGAAGCGTTTGATCCACATTC
Source organism: Staurois parvus (assembly GCF_062004578.1). Classification (NCBI taxonomy): domain Eukaryota; kingdom Metazoa; phylum Chordata; class Amphibia; order Anura; family Ranidae; genus Staurois; species Staurois parvus. The sequence goes on from NW_028318236.1 coordinate 3,560,873, forward strand.
CCTTCGCGGGTCAACGCCTCTTTGGAGCAGTCCTAGATGTTGTGGTTAAAGAGGAAATGCACTCTTTCAATCAACATTGACTGTTTTAATCCTCATGCTTCTAGCATTAGTTAAAGGATAGGAAGGTGTATACAGTCGAGTCCATAAATATTGGGACATTGACACAATTCGAACATTTTTGGCTCTATACACCACCACAATGGATTTGAAATGAAACGAACAAGATGTGCTTTAACTGCAGACTCTCAGCTTTAATTTGAGGGTATTTACATCCAAATCAGGTGAACGGTGTAGGTATTAAACATTTTGCATATGTGCCTCCCACTTGTTAAGGGACCAAAAGTAATGGGACACTTGGCTTCTTAGCTGTTCCATGGCCAGGTGTGTGTTATTTCCTCATTATCCCAATTACAATGAGCAGATAAAAGGTCCAGAGTTCATTTCAAGTGTGCTATTTGCATTTGGAATCTGTTGCTGTCAACTCTCAAGATGAGATCCAAAGAGCTGTCACTATCAGTGAAGCAAGCCATCATTAGGCTGAAAAAACAAAACAAACCCATTAGAGAAATAGCAAAAACATTAGGCGTGGCCAAAACAACTGTTTGGAACATTCTTAAAATGAAGGAACGCACCGGTGAGCTCAGCAACACCAAAAGTCCCGGAAGACCATGGAAAACAACTGTGGTGGATGACCAAAGAATTCTTTCCCTGGTGAAGAAAACACCCTTCACAACAGTTGGCCAGATCAAGAACACTCTCCAGGAGGTAGGTGTATGTGTGTCAAAGTCAACAATCAAGAGAAGACTTCACCAGAGTGAATACAGAGGGTTCACCACAAGATGTAAACCATTGGTGAGCCTCAAAAACAGGAAGGCCAGATTAGAGTTTGCCAAATGACATCTAAAAAAGCCTTCACAGTTCTGGAACAACATCCTATGGACAGATGAGACCAAGATCAACTTGTACCAGAGTGATGGGAAGAGTATGGAGAAGGAAAGGAACTGCTCATGATCCTAAGCATACCACCTCATCAGTGAAGCGTGGTGGTAGTGTAATGGCGTGGGCATGTATGGCTGCCAATGGAACTGGTTCTCTTGTATTTATTGATGATGTGACTGCTGACAAAAGCAGCAGGATGAATTCTGAAGTGTTTTGGGCAATATTATCTGCTCATATTCAGCCAAATGCTTCACAACTCATTGGACGCCGCTTCACAGTGCAGATGGACAATGACCCAAAGCATATTGCAAAAGCAACCAGAGTTTTTTAAGGGAAAGAAGTGGAATTTTATGCAATGGCCAAGTCAATCACCTGACCTGAATCCGATTGAGCATGCATTTCACTTGCTGAAGACAAAACTGAAGGGAAAATGCCCCAAGAACAAGCAGGAACTGAAGACAGCTACAGTAGAGGCCTGGCAGAGCACCACCAGGGATGAAACCCAGCGTCTGGTGATGTCTATGCGTTCCAGACTTCAGGCTGTGATTGACTGCAAAGGATTTGCAACCAAGTATTAAAAAGTGAAAGTTTGATTTATGATTATTATTCTGTCCCATTACTTTTGGTCCGTTAACAAGTGGGAGGCACATATGCAAACTGTTGTAATTCCTACACCGTTCACCTGATTTGGATGTAAATACCCTCAAATTAAAGCTGAGAGTCTGCAGTTAAAGCACATCTTGTTCGTTTCATTTCAAATCCATTGTGGTGGTGTATAGAGCCACAAATGTTAGAATTGTGTCGATGTCCCAATATTTATGGACCTGACTGTATTTACTTGTTTTAAATTCTTTTTTTTTTTTTTTTAATTTCTGCTTCCTGGTTTCCAGGCCTAGGCCTAAGCGATTTCTCAGCAAAATTAAGCACGGAGACCTGGTTGGACTGCTGAGTTTGCTTTGAATACTAAAAATGACTTCAATAGTTTTTGCGGTGCTCAGATACAGTGTAGATCCACTTTAAGGATGTTACAGGTGGTAAAGAGCACTCATCTTCCCCAGCGTAACAGAACCTAAGGAGCCAACTCCCACTCTAGTCATCGGAAAGCGTTCCTCCACTTCCTCAACTTTAGCAATGAGATCTTTCAAGTTTAGCTCCCCATCCAACCACAAAGTATGGCACTCCAAGTCTGCCAAATCCTCAGACAAGCCTTCCTTGACATGTAGATGCGTTCCCACTTTTCAGAATGTGCAGTAGTCTGTTGACCTTTTACAGACGCTTTGGCATATTGCAGTACAAATGCTTGGGTCCAGGAGGTAGGGCTTCAAAAAAGTTTGTTCCCTTGCCCCCAGGCCACTTTCTCCCCTCAAACCTGGAACCAGAAGTCTCATTCTGGCAGGAGAGGTAGAGTGGATCTAGTTCTGGGCAAAACTGCATGTGGTATGCCGACCTGCTAAACCTTCAACGGACAAACCATGGGCCCTACTTGACTGTCTGGGTATATTGTCCCGAAGGATTAATATGCCATCCTACTTCTCGGTCTCTGGCTTTAAAGTATATGTGAACCGTGACCTTGTAAAACAAACCATTCAGTTTAAAACAAATGCAAGGCAAAACATTTTTGTATACATATATATATAAAAAAATTATAAATACATTTTTGTCTTTCACATAATCTCTTAAGAGAGGTTGGAATGGAGAAACTGCAAGATACTAATCTTCACAGTGAATGGCTGTGCGGGGGGGGGGTTTCAGTACAAGTCTGATTATTGGAAGACAGGCAGGCTGTCCTCTCAGAGCAGCTAGAAACCTGACCATGCAGAAACTAATGTGCTGTTATGCATAGTGTGGTCAGTTTGAAATAAGAGAGCAGAGCTACTGGCATGACCACACAGTATTTCACACAAAGGAAGAAATACACAGAGAACAGGATACTTTTTAACACCAGTAAATGGTACAACGGATACATCAGAAATATTGGGGTAAGATATCCTTTAACAATATGGCTGTTGAAACCCAGTTTCCAAGGGACGGGCATCTCGGAATCTGTGATTCTAGCTAAAGGCTAGGAATGTTTCTTCCCTCATTTTCTATCACGGATGTGAAAGACGTACTTTACTTGTGGTTCATCTTGAGGCTCTAACCACAGGAGTTTCTCTGGAGCAAATCTTCTCCTTCCTGCAGTTGTGTCTGTACCAGCATCTGGCCTTCAGCACCATCAAAGGTCAAGTTTCTGCTTTTTTTCATACTGTTTAAAAAAGTGCTGAAACAAAATCCTATGGCACCCAAGGCAAGGATGCCAAAATGCCTCCCCATCAAGCTGTTTAATACAGCACTAAAAAAGTAACACAAATTTAAATCCATGGAAAAAGCTAAGGGAAGGGAATAGAGGAGTTAAAAATAAGGGTTAACTAAGATTTAAACTACAAATTTTGGGTTAAAACCTGAATATGCAAATATTATTCTACAATTTGTCTTGGTTTTTGGTACAAAGAATTTTTTATACTGTAAATGTAGTGCTCCATACAAGAATGAATGAATAATCATTTGAAAACCTTTACACTCAAGCAATTAAAAATCAGGAAAAAAGTACTAAGGAAATGAAGATGTAAAATAAAACTAATTGGGGTTCACTAAGGGTTCATAAGGGTAAAACGTTTTTTTTTTTTATTCACGCATAACAGTAATTCGTGAATGAAAGCTTCAATAGTAACTTTCATTTATGAATGAATGCAGAGCATGAACGGAGCTGTAACTGATAGCTCAGTCCCGTAGATTGCATGGGGAAAACACATGACTCCCTCTGTGCTCATCTGAGCTTTGGGCCAGCTAGGTGCTCTCCTTTGTTTATCAACAGCATACAGAGCTCCAAATACAGAGAGGATGAAAGTCCCACAGACAGTGGAGCGCCACTGGATACACACAGGGAGAGACACAATCTCCCTTTGTAGTATACAGGACTGAGCTGTCAGTTTCACAGCTCAGTTCTTCACTGTTTAGGACATGGCTGGGCGATACAATGGCAGGGTAGACTCCCGCCTCCATTGCGCCCGCCATAGCACACAATATAGGTGCATCTCTTACTTCATATTAACCCTTGTTTCCAAGACCATTGGCCTCCTTCTTTGATTAGGAGAATTGTGCAGTAGGTTCTCCATGTGGTTTCACTCATCCATTACCCTATGACTTTGTGGGATCTGAATCCTGGATCTCTCAGCCTTTCAGAAGCCACAGTTTAAACCCCCCGAGACATTCCCCTCTCTACTCCCACTAGGGTTTTTTTTGTAGCAGTCACCTCTGTTGGGTGGCCTTTTCTTCAAGGGTAGTGTTAAGGCCCAAGACTACCTTCTTGCCTAAAGCAGCACATACATTAGTCAGTTTGTAACTTCAACCAGCGTGTTGAATGAAAAGAAACTGATCCGATTCCCCCATCCACACATTCGAGGTGGATGGGGGAATCCTGCTAAATTGTATTCTGAATACACTGATCAGCATTGCAGGCTATACCCTGCTGTGCTGATCAAGCAGGTAAAAGCCATCAGGGCGGTTGTACAGAAGCTGATTGTAAGATTGACTTCTGTACAACTATGCTGCCCATACGTGGATCAAAATTCAGCCAGTTCAACAGGGATCCATTTTTAATCCATGTATGTCTGGCTGAAGGTATTCTCTGCCTTTCACCCTCTCTGTTTGTCCTTGTGTACATTATCATGAGGACAGGAAAAAAAATTACAAATTTACAGTTGTCATTGTAAATGGAACAGAGGGGAAATCTCGTAATATGGACAATGTTCTGGTGACACTGGCTTAAAGGAAACTTCCCTTCATTTTAAAGACTTTTACTCTAACTTCCTGTTGTATCTGTGGGCCAGGAAGTAATTTGTAAAGCGCTGAGCAAACTGTTGGCGCTATATAAATCCTGTATAATAATAATAATCAATAGGACAAAGACAACAGCAAAAAAGGCTGACATGACAACTGTCTTAACCCTTTAATACTCTACCCAAAGCTAAAAAAAAAAAAAGTTTTAGCTTTAGATTTACAGTACTTTCAGGGAGTATAGATACAGACAGGAAATTACCGGTATTCTGAATGTGTGCTTTAGTGGATGAGCTCATTAGCATGTAAGCAACACTCCAGGTTTTAAATTCAGATGCTATAATTGTTAATATTAGTTTTTCTTACGGAGTTTCCTTTTTAGTGGCATACATGAAAATGTAGAATTACTTTCCCCTCTTCCACAATGTTTTCCTTTTCTCTCAGGGCTTTCTCTGCCTTTCACCTTTTACCTCTTACCTTTACCGCTCCCCAGAGTTTTGGTCTGGACTTTTTAGGTCCCCCATTTAGGCCTAGTCCGGCTTAGTTGGTCGGTTTGTCACATTATTTGTGAAAACAATAATTTGACTATTGTAGTTTGTATATGCACACCTCCCCTGCATGGGAACCAAGTCTTTGTGCTCTTTGATCTGCTTATATTGTGTTTCAAAAAACAATTATTGTATCAGAAAATGTAGAATTACTAGGGTTTGATGAGGATCTGTTTTTCTTCCATCTGTGATTGTTGTCCACTGGCAGCATAGGCGTCAGGAAGGCATATATCTGGAATCTGCTGAATGTGGCTCTGTTCTTTTTCTGCTATGTAGATCTGGATGTTATGGGGACTGCTTGTTTAAGGAAATGTCTCAAGTATTCTCCTCTCTCATTCAGTTTGGCCAAATCAATGATGTGGTTACGCTCATTAACCGACTGGTGGAAGAGTACAGCACGTCCGGCCGCCTGGATAACATCACACGAGTCATGAGCCTCCACCCACAATATCTGGAATCATTCCTCCGCACGCAGTTCTACATGCTACGTATGGATGGACCCCTGCCTTATCATTACAGACACTACATTGCTATCATGGCAAGTATTTTTAATTTATTTTACTTTTTTTTTAAATTGATTTTTGCTATATTAAATATGTATTTTACAACTATTGGCCCCTTTCACACAGCTGTTCCGCTCAGGTCCGCCTGTCCGTTTTTGAGGCAGACCTGATCAGAAGGTCCAATCATCTCTATGGACAGGTGGGTATAAAAGGACTTGTGTCTGTTTACACCCGCCTACCTCTGGGTCCAAGGGTCTGCTAAAATAATGGAAGGGGATCCATCCTCTTCCATTTAGGCAGAGCAGATCAGAGGGTAGTCGGGTGTAAACGGACAGCGGAGTCCATATACTCTTGGACACCCGTGTCCTTTCTGCAGAAACTGAGCAGACACGGATGTGTCATCTGCCAGCCTAACCTACTGTTAGGCTCTATATTTGAATCACCAGGAGGACACAGGTCAAATCTCTGGGGAGAGGCCACTTCTCCTGCACAGCTAGGGTCATTCTCTACAGCGTGCTGGCAAAGGATAGGCTTCTCAGGCTGTGGCTGCTTTCTAAAAACAATGAACTATAAAACTTTGCACACCTCTTTTTCATGCACCTGGAAAGTATTTAACTGACTTAAAATTAAAAGTTATGGTAGGATTCGATCAAGTAGAATCAAACTCTCCTATCCATTACAGCTGAGCACGATGCCATCTTAACATCTATTTAGATCTGTAGTTGCAGTGGTGCCCCACATGTGATCAGCTTTGACACCAGCCATTTGACGGCCGAAATGTTTGGTTAAGAGCAGACAAAAGCACACTGGTAACTGTGACAGTTATCCCCAGAGACCCACCTTGAATTTAACTGTTTTGGAAAACTGGCAAATCAGTGGGCTTAGTTCTGCTCTAAAGAAAAGAACACTGATCCTGTTCCTCTGCATTTTACCATGGCAGATATTAGGAGTTTAGGTTGTTTTTATATACACACAATCACACTTTTCTTTTTTTTTTTCTTCTTTTTTATTCTACCCCTGTCCTTCCTTCCCACTCTCTAGTTCCCTCCTCCCTCTCCAGTTCTCTCCTCCCTCTCCAGTTCTCTATTTCTGTCTATCCAGTCTTCTCACAATCTATCTCTCTTGTCTTTCCAGTTCCTCTGTCTTCTCTCCAGTTCCTCTGTCTTCTCGCCAGTTCGTCTGCCTTCTCGCCAGTTCGTCTGCCTTCTCGCCAGTTCCTCTGCCTTCTCGCCAGTTCCTCTGCCTTCTCGCCAGTTCCTCTGCCTTCTCGCCAGTTCCTCTGCCTTCTCGCCAGTTCCTCTGCCTTCTCGCCAGTTCCTCTGCCTTCTCGCCAGTTCCTCTGCCTTCTCGCCAGTTCCTCTGCCTTCTCGCCAGTTCCTCTGCCTTCTCGCCAGTTCCTCTGCCTTCTCGCCAGACCTCCTCTCTCTTGTCTCGCCAGTTCTCCCCTCTTGTCTCGCCAGTTCTCCCCTCTCTTGTCTCGCCAGTTCTCCCCTCTCTTGTCTCGCCAGTTCTCCCCTCTCTTGTCTCGCCAGTTCTCCCCTCTCTTGTCTCGCCAGTTCTCCCCTCTCTTGTCTCGCCAGTTCTCCCCTCTCTTGTCTCGCCAGTTCTCCCCTCTCTTGTCTCGCCAGTTCTCCCCTCTCTTGTCTCGCCAGTTCTCCCCTCTCTTGTCTCGCCAGTTCTCCCCTCTCTTGTCTCGCCAGTTCTCCCCTCTCTTGTCTCGCCTGTTCTCCCCTCTCTTGTCTCGCCTGTTCTCCCCTCTCTTGTCTCGCCTGTTCTCCCCTCTCTTGTCTCGCCAGTTCTCCCCTCTCTTGTCTCGCCAGTTCTCCCCTCTCTTGTCTCGCCAGTTCTCCCCTCTCTTGTCTCGCCAGTTCTCCCCTCTCTTGTCTCGCCTGTTCTCCCCTCTCTTGTCTCGCCTGTTCTCCTCTCTCTTGTCTCGCCTGTTCTCCTCTCTCTTGTCTCGCCTGTTCTCCTCTCTCTTGTCTCGCCTGTTCTCCTCTCTCTTGTCTCGCCAGTTTCCCGCTACTCTCACCAGTTCCTTTCTCCAATTTCCCTGTCTTCTATTTCCAGTTCCTCTCTTCTCTCCAATTTCCCTCTCCTCTCGCCAGCTCCTCTCTTCTCTCTCCAGTTCTCCTCTTTCGTCTTGCCAGTTTCCCTCTAATCTCACCAGTTTCTTTCTCCAGTTTCCCTGTCCTCTATTTCCATTTTCTCTCTTCTCTCCAATTTCACTCTCCTCTCGCCAGCTTCTCTCTTCTATCTCCAGTTCTTCTCTCCTCTCGCCGGTTCCTCTCTCCAGTTTCCCTGTCCTCTTTCCAGTTGCTCTCTTCATTTCCTCTCTCATCTCTCCAATTTACAGTTTCATTCTCATGTTTCCAGTTCTTACTTCTCCAATTCTCTCCCATCTCTCTCTCCAGTTTTTCTCTCATCTTTCTCCAGTTCTCTCTCCCCCCCTTTCCAGTTCTCTCTTTCTGTCTCTCCAGTCCTTTCACAATCTCATACCCCAGTTTCTATCTCACCATTCCAGTTTCTTTCTTATCTCTTTAGTCCTCTCTCACCTTTCTGTCCAGTTTCTCCTTTTCTCCCTTTTTTTTACAATTATCCCTACCAGGTCTAACTCTTCCACAGCCTAACCTACCTGCATGGGGACATACAACCAGTCCGTGGTTCGCTGTAAACACAAATCTCTGTTGCTCAGACTGATCACAGGTTTTGTAAAAAAGAAAACAAATCCTCTGACTTGAATGCTTTATTATGCATTTCTTATGTAAGCTTTGCATGATAACAAACAATCTGGAAAGAGCACGTGTACAGAAAGCTAAAGTCAGAGTTTCACTGCCTTTGAAACTGGTAGGCGGTGGTTGAAGCAGCAGTAGAAATAGTGATGACAGATAACAGCTAGGCAGTTCTTTGGAGGGGTTTATGCAAGATGCATTTGGGAATTGTGTTCTTTGCTATACTTTTACAATTTGTTACCAAATAACTGCATTAATAGTATATGGAACTAATTGATGATTTAAAGCACGTTAGGAACACCAAGGGACTTTACAGATTTAGGTTCCTGTGCCTTAAGATCAGTTTTCAGGCATGTGCCATTGGAAGTAATGCATTGTTGTCATGTAGCCTGTCTGCAGTGTGCACTGTAAACTAATGCCTTATAAAAGCACACTTCTTGTTTTAAAAGGACCATTGTACCTTGATGTTGGTGGACGTTGTCTGGTGTGATCACAGTGGTATCATTTGAATGTACATTCGTTGTCTTGATTGTGAATGATGTACACCAGTCAGCCATAACTATATGAACATTAATTATCTCATTACAATGGCATCTTAAGGTGGTAGTAAAGTCTTCTTTGTTGATTTGTACCTATAATAAGCTTACCTGTAGGTACAGTAAATATCTCCTAAACATGCATCATTTAGGAGATAATTACTTGTATAGCAGCCGGTGACTTCACCCGCGTATGCACACTGCTCTTCCAATGGAGTGCATGCCACGGCTGTGATTCCTGCATGCGTGCACGGGTGTGACATCATCACGGCTCGGCCATTCAAGTGTCTGGAGCTCGGGAACCCAGAAAGAAGACCGGGTGGAGATGGAAGCCCTGTCAATGGTGACAGCACGCCGCTGGATGGTTTCGTTTTAAGGTAAGTCTTTCATAATGTACTTATGTGATGCATACTAGCACATTATGGTCTTAACTTGCAGGGAGAAAATTTTGTGTTTTTTTTTTTTTGTTTTGTTTTGTTTTTTTTGTTTTTTTTTTTCTTTTTTCTTTTTGTGCTTTACTACCACTTTAATGTTGGTGGGATATATTAGGCAGCAAGTGAACATGTTGTTCCTGAAGTTAAAGTGTTTGAAAGCAGAAAAAAATAGACATTACAGTTTGTGTATTGGGCTGCATAGCCGCAGACTGGTCAGGGTGCCCATACTGAACTCGTGTCCACAGCCAAAAGCTGGACACATGAGCATCAGAACTGGACCATGGACCAATGGAAGAACATGGCCTAGTCTGATGAATCATATTTCCTTTATATCATGTAGCTGGCCAGGTGCATGTGCATCACTTACCTGCAGTGTGGGAAGAAGGCAAGCTGGCAGAGGCAGTGTTCTACTAGAAAACCTTGAGTCCTGCCATTCATGTGAATGTTACTTTGACATGTTCCACTTACCTATACGTTGTTGCTGGCCAAGTACAGCCCTTCATGGAAACAGTATTCCCTGATGGCAGTTGCCTCTTTCAGCTCTCTAGAATGCAAAAATGGTTCAAGAATGGTTTGAGGAATACAACAACTGTGGGATGTGCTGGAAAAACAAGTCAGAGCCATGAAGGTCCCACCTTACAACTTATAGGATCTCCTACTGGTGCCAGATACCATAGCCTACCTTCAGAGGTCTAGTGGTGTCCATGACTCAATGAGTCGGGGCTGTTTTGGCAGCAAAAGGTGGAGTGGTGAGTGGTCATAAAGTTACAGCTGATCGGTGTATATCTCAATACTGAAAGTGAAATACTGAGTGAAGGGTCTCTTTTTATTTCAAACTCGTCATCATATATTTGCATGTAAATCTATAAAGCTTTAACTGTCCTGGTTGTATTTTCCCTCGTAGGCTGCAGCACGACATCAGTGTGTGTACTTGATAAATATGCATATGGATGAGTTCTTGAACACAGGAGGATCATCAGAATGGCTGAACGGCTTAGAGTATGTGCCACAAAGGCTGAAAAACCTTAACGAAATCAACAAGCTTCTTGCACACAGGCCTTGGCTAATCACAAAAGAGCACATACAGGTGTGTGAACTTGCCAGGGGCTCAGGCTTTCATATCTGCTACAGTCTGCATGAGACAAGTGTGTGACATGTAACACACAGAAGTTGGTTAAAGCTGAGCTGCAGGCAGATATACAATACAAATTAGATATCTGAATTAATTTGTATAAAGTGTTACTAAACCTACAACAGTAAAATCAGTCTGTGTATGCAGTAAAGCATGCTTGTTATACTCACTGTGGACACTAAGGGGTTAATCCTCTACATTGTATAAAAAGGCAGTTTGATCCTGTCTTCTCTGATTCCCCCCCCCCTTCTTCCACAGTCCCCAATCCATCTGCTGATAGTACAGATCTCTAGGAGTCACTCTGCACATGCTCAGTTTGGTGTGTATTGCTAGAGTTTTTTTTTTTGCTTTGGGAGGGTGCATGTGATCAGCACAGGGCCATTCAGCACTGTCCAGACAGAGGGTCAGGGGTTATGCAGCCTCATAGGACAGTCAGAGTAGAGTGAAAACTCCTACAAGATTAACCAGTGCTCAGCTGGACACTGATAGAAGTCACAAGACTGCTCTAACTGCTAATGAGAAAAGGTATTTAGCAGTTTACATTTACTAAAATAGTTGCATTTCTGTGTAGTGTTAGAGACCAGATATAGTGAATGCAGGGTCCTGGGTTTCATAAGTACTTATTAAAAGTGCAAGTACCTGCATATAACTTGCTGTCAGCCTCTTGCTATCCACTGTACATGATGCTTTGCGAGGACTGTTAGGACGCACCACTGAAGGGACCGTGCAGGAGCAAGGAATAAGGTCAGCATTACACCTTACTCCTAACTCCTGCTACTATACACCAAATGAGCTGTTCTAGCTTGCATGTGTAGGGGGCCACACTGCAAGGGTACAATTAGTTTAATTCCATGAGTAAGGCAGGCCATAGATTATGCAATTTATTTATTTATTTTTTTGTTTTTTGCACCCACAAGTTGCAGGAAAGAAAATCACTTGATTTCCCTATCAACACAGTCAGTGTTGATGGGGGAATCCCTCCCATGGAGCTATTGTGTTCTCCCGGCAGGGGAATGTGTGGAGCCGTCCCTGCAAGGAGAACGCTGTGATTACTGCTAGCGGCTACAGCCACTGGCAATAGTTGCATGCTAAAAATCCAACATGCTGGTTGTACTCAAGTCAATCGATGGATCAACTTGGGTACAATCCGCCTGCCCATAGGTGGATTGAATCTTGACCAGTCCCTACTGAACCGGCCGAGATTTGATCCATCTGTGGCTGTAAGGCTAAAGTACATGATGGTGGTTCATGTGGTCACAAGCCAACTGTTAAACTGTCTGCAGCAGCTCATGTGACTACCAATGCGTTGATCATTTGGCCTTGTTATATTATAATATACAAAGAAGCAGGAGGGGTCAATTGTGGCATCCAGTCAGATTCCATTGTTTTCGAAATACAGAATAGAATATATTATTAAAAAAACTGTTCACTTTCTAGTTATACAATTTTTTTCTCTTTTAGTTATTCTAAAATTATTTATTTTTGCCCCTTTTCCTAACATGTCTAAAGCATTGTTTTGTAGCCCATGTTTGTTGTAGCAGCTACCTTTTTTCTGCTTTATATACCAATGGTTTCAGATGGAAAAAGAGTAAGTTCAGCTGCTGTCTGATTGGCCCATTGGCTTTGTCCTACCTCATTATAATATGGTTGTTTATTAAGTGTTCTCACATGGCAAGACCACTTCCTGTTATCTCACATATATATTATTATTATTATAGCCAAATTTACCACCCTAACTCCTCCCACATTTTTTACACTACATAGACAGTAATATACCGAAACGTGCGGATTGTTCCCGATTGGTGTGCTATTACTTTGTGGAACGTTTCGTCAAATGGTTCACAAAATATCGGCGTTTTTGTGGTGAAATTGGTCCCATAGGAATGAATGGCGGAATGTTCAAAACTAGAGTGGGAGCTGACAAAACCTTTTCACAGTTACTCCAGCCACTCCAACCACACAACATTTACTCCGCCCACTCCACCCAGTTACTCCGCCCACTCCAGTTGTAGACTACTGGTGGAGGCAAGAACACTTCACACAATTTCCCCAGAAATTGTAGCTTTTCTAGTAGTATAATTGCTTCCCATGTCCTATTCTCAGCATGCATGGTATCCTGTAGGATTATCAGCTTTAGGTTGTAGATGTGCTTACTCCAGCAGCCTTTGCAATCTGCAAGGAACAATTTTTATGGCTCTGCCCTATCCCTAAAACAGTTAGTTTAAGGTCATGTCCCCGTGTTCTTGATTTTGGTTTCGTGTTCAAAATACTGCCCTCCTGAACCATATTCATCCCCTTGATATATTTAAAGGTGTCAATCATGTCTCCCCTTTCCCTTCTTTCCTCCAGACTGTACATGTTAAGTTCCTGAATGATACATTATATAAGATGGGGGGAGGTGATGCTTTTTAATTCTTTTTTGGCAGTACTCTAAAATTGGGATATATATGACATGTATTTACTCCAATTTCATTCCATCATTCACAGAAATTGGTGAAGACAGGAGAGAACAATTGGTCGCTGGCTGAGCTGGTGCATGCGGTGGTACTGCTGGCTCACTACCACGCATTGGCAAGTTTTGTATTCGGCAGTGGCATCAACCTCGAGAGAGACACCGTACCTCCGAATGGGCTCCACTTGGTGGTGAAAAACAAGTTTTGCGTTTGTGATCTTGCCAACGATAACAGTATAGAGAACACAAGCCTGACAAGTAACAGCACTGAGGTCAGTAGGGGAATGGATGAGCTGTGTTTTGGTTTCCTTATCACCAAATCCATTATATCTGCTATCTTCCAAGAAACAATAGCAGGATGGATCGCTTGTCTAGCTTGGGATATTCTGGATGTTTTATTTACTTTTACATCTAACAGAGAAGCTATTTAGGAAAATTCCTTGAGGCGGAGTAGAAAAGTGTTTGAGGTCTGAGCCCTGCACTTCATGACTGTATTTAAAGTGCATGTGTGGGTGAAAGAAAAAGAAAAACAAAATGCAATGGCAGCTTTTTATCACATATTTGTACAAATGTAAATGATCAAAAAAGTGTATGTTTGGGCAAAATAAAAATAAAGAATATATTTAGTACTTCTCTGCAATTCATGTACTGTATATTTCCCCATGTTTTGTCTCTTTAAAGCACTGAAAGCACAGAACATTACTGGCGATTTGCCAGAAATCCAGTGTGCTCCCATCTTCCTGCACAGAAATGCCAAGCAGTGTTGTTAGTTGTGCTCAGTTTTCTTCTATTGAATTACAGAACAATTATCCCCTTCTCCTCTCCATAGCATTGGGGGAGGTATTCTGTAGTTCAGTGAGGAGTAACTGGGCAGGGCTCATAATGCTTCTTGTGATTTCAGTACAGTAGAGGCAGAGCGCATAGGAGCTCACTGGATTTATGGCTGGATCAACCGATATTTGCAGTGTTTTAAAAGGATAATACATTGGGGAAATGTGCTGGTATTGCCGGGAGGTACTGTTTTTTTTCAATGTGTACTTAAAAGTAGAACTATAATGAAAACTTTTTTTTTTTCTTCATTTTGGATAGAGTAAGGGAGGGTAATAACCCCTATCAGTTTATTTTTTCCAATCTGTGTCCCATTAGGGAGATTTCCCTTTGCTTCCTGTCCCATGGCCAAAACAGGGAGTGAGAGGAAATCCCTGCAAATTAAGGAAATTCCTTGGGCACCCCCAGATCATCAGAACTAGTGTCACCATTGGAAAATTTCCCATCTATTACTTTTCTGGGGACAACCTGAAAATTGTGGTTTTCTTTACTTTCACTTTCAAAAAGAACGGTAAACAGGACAAAAAGAGAGGGTGAATTTCTCTGGGGAAAGGGGGGGGGGGGCACAGAGCGCAATAAAAACCTGATTTCTAATCTAATCTAATCTTAGATTGCAAGCTCCCGGATCAGGCCCTCCTAACCCTCTTGTATTGAACTGTATTGTTGCTGTATTGTCTCCCGTTATATTGTAAAGCGCTGAGCAAACTGTTGGCGCTATATAAATCCTGTATAATAATAATATAAATAGGTGTTCTAATCCATCTCCACTCTGTCCAAAACTATAAAAAAACAAAGTTTCACCTTTAGGCTGCATTCACAATTGAACATTTTGTAGCTTGAAGCTCGAAGCTCCAAAAAAGCCCAAACTTAAAATATCAATTGTTCTCTATGGTGCCTATTCACATATGATCCCACAAACAGGCACCATAGAGAACAATTGGTTTTTTAAGTTTGAGTTATTTTGGAGCTTCGAGCTTCAAGCTACAAAACGGTCAATGTGAATGCAGCCTAAGTCATACTTTAAGTTGAACTCTAGCCAATTGGGTTCATTGAACAGTGTTGGCAGATTGCCTCCTTTCTGCATTGCTGCTTAAATATTATTGAGAAGGTTAGGGATATCAAGATCATTAAGCTATATTAATCATTTGTAATCGTGAAAAGTGAGGGCTTTCTCCTAGCTATGCAGTCTTCTCACTTCTTGTGTGAATCTGGGTCGAAAAATTAAGAGAAATTTCCCCAGCTGGAAAAAGGCAGCAAAATTAAACTGACTGACTTGGCTATAAATACACTTTAAAGTGTAAGTCCACTTTTGTTGAGGGAAAAAAAAAGAATATTGCAGTTTATTAATTTTAATAAACTTTGTCAGAAGAAAAAGCTGTTTGTTTCATCATGTCCTTGCTTATCCTATTCCTGATTGGGAGGGTCTGATTTATTATAATCACCAGGTTACAATGTCTGCATTACTTTAGTGTTTAACCCTTAGGGAGTATCTTACCAAAAATTTAATTCCAATTGCCTAAAATTGTACTCGTACCTTAGTGCCTACATCTGAGAAAATCATAGAGCCAATCACACAATTGGGAAATTACATTTACTGTTGGTGTAAAGAGAACACCTCCAGGCTCCCATATTGTATTGAATTTTGTGACAGTTTTAGAAAATTACAGCAGCTTTAGATTGAAAACAGAAATGTAATTTTTAATAAAATTAAATTACATAATGGCTTATGTAACAATTTTTAAGCTATAGTATTTATTTCCTGATAGTGGATTTTCCCTTTAAATAAATGTAAAATATATTAAAAAAAATAACTACATTCACCTATGCCTGTGCTCAGATTATGGACACCAAAATATTTACCTATTTCAAACAAGCAATAAAATCATGTTAAAACAAGTCTGCATTTATCTTTCTACAAGTATTGTGGAAAAATGTATTTTCAAAGTTCACAACAGACTGCATGAAAACCTCTAATGTAAATAGCTGGTGTTTATAAAGTGTTAAAAACAACAGCAATAAGTTGTCACTCCTTAGCCTCTTCAATCTCTGGTAGAATTGGGTGCATATTCCGGAGGAACCTCATTCATGCTCCACAAAAAAAAAAAAAAGAAGCCAGCTGAACACCAAAAATTCAGTGTTCAATAAAACGTTATTGTTCCAGACACATTGAAGCTCCACCATAGTGTTAGGGCTCATTCACACTTGACTATTTTACCAACTCTTGCCAAACGCCCCTATAGTGTTTGGCAAGCATTGGTCCGGCTTTTGCGGAGCGTTTTTTAAGCTCGGCAAACTCTCCGCATGCACGGTTCAGCGGCGGTTGCTAGGCGTTTGCTGAGCGTTAAAAACACCCTACAAACGCCTATAATGAAGTTTGAATGGCGTTACTGCTCCGCAAATGCCCCGCAACTGCGTGGCGTTTGCGGAGCGGCACCATAGACTAGAATAGGAGGCTTCAACGCCTCCTGACTCTACCAGAGGCGTCCGTTTTGCCACGACACTAACGCTCCCGTTAGAACAGCACCATGTGCTGCAATGTGCAGAATTGTCTGAGGCGTTTGGGAAGCAGTAAAAATGCTTCCCAAAGGCCTTTCTGCTGCCTGCACACAACGCTAGTGTGAACGTAGCCTTACTGGAATATAAGACAGGAGACACTGAAACGTGAACAAATGCCATAGTTGTGTTGATTTTATATCTACTAAAATTGTCTCTAGAAGAATGATAGACATCCGTTATACTCTTTGACTTTCAGAATGCCGACTATGAAAGTGAAATAGAAGTTTTGATGGAGAGAATGAAGAAACTTCAAGAAGAAAGAGAAGAGGAAGAAGCATCGCAAGAAGAGATGGCCACACGTTTCGAGAAAGAAAAGAAGGAAAGTCTGTTGGTTGTCTCTGGAGGTAATTTGATATCTGTAATCTATACATGCTGAGCAAGGATATGACATTGACTCAGCCAGCATTCTACTTGGTACTGGCCTGATCACTATTTCTCTAGTAACTACTGGCCTTAATGGGACCATAGCTGGTCAGTTCTCTAGATTGCAGGTATATCACTAAGGGTTCTTCAGTATGTTTCTTAAGAGACCAGTGACATCACAGACAATACAGCCTGTGAGTTCTCTAGGAAGCAGTGACATCAATAGGTCTATAAGTTCTCTAGGAAGAAGTGACCTCCACAAGCTTTTAATGTCTATAGGAAGTGGTTACCTCCACAAGGCTGTAAGTTCTCTAGGAAGTGGTGGCATCAATGAGCAAATGAATGGTCTAGGCAGCAGTGACATCAATGGGCCTATAGACTCTAGTAAGAGGTAACATCATTTGACATATATATTCTTTAGGAAATAGTGACATTAACGAGTCTGAGTTCTTAAGGAAGAGGTTACCTTCACAGACCTATAGGTTCTGTAGGGAGCAGTGACCTCCACAAGCCTAATAGTTCTCTAAGAAGAGGTGACCATAATGACCCTTTGAACTCTGTAGGAAGCAGTGACATCAATGAGCCTATGAGTTCTCTAGGAAGCAGTGACCTCCACAAGTCTATATGTTCTGTAAGAAGTGGTGACCTCCACAAGCCTATGAGTTCTCTAGAATGTAGTGACATTAGCGAGTCAATATGTTTGCTTGACGTGGTGACATTAATGAGCCTATGAATTATGTAGGAAGCAGTGACATCAATGAGCCTATAAGTTTTCTATGAAGCAGTGACCTTAACAAGTCTTTAAGTTCTGTAGGAAGTGGTGACATCAAAACCTATAGGTTCTCTAGTAAGTGGTGCCATCAAAGCCTATAGGTTCTCTAGTAAGTGGTGCCATCAAAGCCTTTAAGTTTTTTAGGAAGTGGTAACATCAATGAGCCTATATGTTCTCCTAGGAAGTGGTATCAAAAATCAGCCTATAAGTTCTCCTAGGAAGTAGTGATAACAACAAACCTTTAAAGCAGAGTTCCAGCTGAAAAAAAAAAAAAAAGTCAGCAGCTACAAAAACTGTAGCTGCTGACTTTTAAAATACAGTCACTTACCTGTCCCTTGGTCCAGCGGTGTCCTCACCACGGCTGGTTTCACCAGCCATCTTCTCTCCCTGGCGCCGGCATCTTTAGTGTGGGCACCCGACTGTGACAGCTTGCAGCTTCACAGCCAGGTGCCCACTGCGCATGCGCGAGAAGCGCTGTGCTTTGTGAATGGCCCCATAGTCTTCTGGGACCCAGAAGACTACGGGGAGAGGGGGGGGGGGAGGACAACTTCCACTTCCAATCGCTTAGGCAATTGCAGTGGAAGTGGCCTGTCAAATTCAGTACCCGCTGCCCCCCACCCCACTGCCCAAAGGTGCCAATCCTTAATGGAGAGCTGGGGACAAAGCATTAAAGCACAACTTCCCCTTTTGGGTGGACCTCTGCTTCAAGTTCTCTTGGAGGCAGTGACATCACTGAGAATGCAGCCTCTCTAGAAACCACTGCAGCCAGTCAATTCTCTAGTTGTCAGTAACAGATTCCTTCATCCATGCTAACAGTGCCATTGGTTGAATCCCCCCTGCCAGGCTATTGAATTCCGACCACTAGCTCTGCTGGCCGACAGTTCTTCACCAGTACCTAAATCTGATTGGATATATACATTGTTGAACTGACAATTTTCCAGCAGGGTCATTGCTTACATTTCAGCTGAGCCGGCAGGAATCCGCTTACATTTCGGTGGTGTATGGCCAGCTTTAGTTCTCCCGGAAACAGTGACCTCGGAGTCCTTACTGAGCCGTTATGCTGTCTAGCATTTTTTTTTTCTTTAGAGGGTAGTGACCAGTTCTGTAGAAAAAGATGACATTACTTGTTTCCACAATATTCTAGGGAAGTATCCTCGGTAATATCAGAATATGGAGGCTGAGCATGCTGTAGTAACAATTTTGTCTGAGAATACAGCTTATCTTTGTCCTGAACACCCATGATAGAAATGAGAAGGTCGTCTTTTCACTTCCCTGAAGCCAGTGACATCACAGAGAATATATAATCTACATGTCAGTGGAAAATTACCACAAACCAACCAAGGATAGATGTATGAGTAACGAGTTGTTTGTCCTATATGTATGATACGGCAAGGATGCCTAGGCAGCAGTATCACAAGAACACATGTATGTACACACGCTATGAATATACAGTGTGTGTGTGTGTGTGTGTGTGTGTGTGTGTGTGTGTGTGTCTATACACGCATGCACAATCTATACATATTGAGAATATATTTATGTGACTGTCTTTTCTAAAAGGTCATACACCCACTTGCTTCCAAATAGATGCTGCTTATCTGCTGTTTCATTAGGTTTTATATCATCACACCATATATCTGTATTAGATCAGAAGGATAAAGGTTTGTTGCCTTGCCAGGTCTTTCTTGCCATTCATGACCATAGCAAAAACAGCTGCTGCCCTCAGTTCTGATATGACAGCTAGTGCCCAGATGTAGGTGAACTCCCTGGTTCCCTAGTCTGCAGTGCCTTCTCCATATACTCCTGTTGAGGATCCATTTGCAGAGTGGTCTTTAAACTGTGGTCCGCGGGCTGGATGGTTGCCTTTGTCCAGCCCTTGGGGCAATATTCTTCCCACTGATACGAGGCACTATTCCTCACTGACATCAATGATGAGGCACAATTCCTTTCACTGACACCAACGATGAGGCGCTATTCCTTCCACTGACACCAACGATGAGGCGCTATTCCTTCCACTGATACCAACGATGAGGCGCTATTCCTTCCACTGACACCAACGATGAGGCGCTATTCCTTCCACTGACACCAACGATGAGGCGCTATTCCGTCCACTGACACCAACGATGAGGCGCTATTCCTTCCACTGACACCAACGATGAGGCGCTATTCCTTCCACTGACACCAACGATGAGGCGCTATTCCTTCCACTGACACCAACGATGAGGCGCTATTCCTTCCACTGACACCAACGATGAGGCGCTATTCCTTCCACTGACACCAACGATGAGGCGCTATTCCTTCCACTGACACCAACGATGAGGCGCTATTCCTTCCACTGACACCAACGATGAGGCGCTATTCCTTCCACTGACACCAACGATGAGGCGCTATTCCTTCCACTGACACCAACGGTGAGGTGCTATTCCTTCCACTGACACCAACGATGAGGCGCTATTCCTTCCACTGACACCAACAATGAGGCGCTATTCCTTCCGTTGACACCAACAATGAGGCGCTATTCCTTCTGTTGACACCAACAATGAGGCACTATTCCTTCTGTTGACACCAACAATGAGGCACTATTCCTTCCACTGACATCATCGATGAGGCACTATTCCTTCCACTGACACCAGCGATGAGGCACTATTCTTTCCACTGACACCAGCGATGAGGCACTATTCTTTCCACTGACACCAGCGATGAGGCACTATTCTTTCCACTGACACCAGCGATGAGGCACTATTCTTTCCACTGACACCAGCGATGAGGCACTATTCTTTCCACTGACACCAGCGATGAGGCACTATTCTTTCCACTGACACCAGCGATGAGGCACTATTCTTTCCACTGACACCAGCGATGAGGTACTATTCCTTCTGTTGACACCAACGATAAGGCACTATTACTTCTGCTGACACAAACAACGAGGCACTATTACTTCCGCTGACACCAACAATGAGGCACTATTCTTTCCACTGACACTGTGTATAATTAAAGTAAGATTTATTAATAGTGTAAGAAAACCCCATCTAACAGCAAACCATAACAAGGAAAACGTTGAAATATTTGTGAACAAAGTGACAGAAAACCTGACTAGCACATTAACTTTACTACAATATATGCAAGCAAAGTGGAAGCACTTACAGGATAGGGCAAGGATCAGGATAATCAGCAAGCATGGTATGTGGCTGACGGGTAAAACACTGACGAAAAGATGCAAATCAAGGGAGGTGTCATATACCTTCCCAGCAGCCAGCATAAGGTGGGGCCTAATTACTGGGATTTGCTGGCTGCTGGAAGACACCCACTGGTGGCACTGGAACTGCAACCTTCAGCTCCATGTAATCCAGGTCCTGACACAATGGGACACTATTCCATCCAATGATGCCAACGATGGGACATTATTCCTCCCACTGACACCAATGATAGGGGCACTATTCCTCCCACTAATACCAATGATAGGACACTATTCCTCCCACCGACACCAACGATGGTGCACTATTCCTCCCACTGATACCAAAGATTATTATTATTATAAAACAGGAATTATATACCACCAACAGTTCTCTCAGAGCTTTCAATATAAAGGGAGACAATACAGCAATGATATAGTTCAATAGATGAGAGTTAGGAGGGGACACTATTCCTCCCACTAATACCAATGACGGGACACTATTCCATCCAATAATGCCAATGATGGGGCACTATTACTCCCACTGACACCAATAATGGGGCACTATTCCTCCCACTTATACCAATGATGGGACACTATTCCATCTAATGATGCCAACGATGGGACACTATTCCTCCCACTAATACCAATGATGGGGCACTATTCCATCCAATGATGCCAACAATGGCACACTATTCCTCCCACTAATACCAATGATGGGACACTATTGCATCCAATGATGCCAATGATGGGACACTATTCCTCCCACTGACACCAATAATGGGGCACTATTCCTCCCATTTATACCAATGATGGGACACTATTCCATCTAATGATGCCAATGATGGGACACTATTCCTCCCACTGACACCAATAATGGGGCACTATTCCTCCCATTAATACCAATGATGGGACACTATTCCATCCAATGAGGCCAACAATGGCACACTATTCCTCCCACTAATACCAATGATGGGACACTATTGCATCCAATGATGCCAACGATGGGACACTATTCCTCCCACCGACACAAATAATGGGGCACTATTCCTCCCACTTATACCAATGATGGGACACTATTCCATCTAATGATGCCAATGATGGGACACTATTCCTCCCACTGACACCAATAATGGGGCACTATTCCTCTCACCAATACCAATGATGGGATACTATTCGTCATTCAGACTACAGGCACTATGTAATTTTTTTTTTACTCCCACCAATCCTGAAACATTTTCTATTTCCACTTCCACTGGAGCATTTTCTACTTCCACTGGCCATAGTTCAGTCCTCCTAAAGTCTAAAGCATAGTTTACTAGCCGTTTGTTTAAAAAGTTTGGAGACTCCTCCACTAGCGGATTGGACCCACTTTTATTATGGTGTCATCAGAGTCCTCCAATGGAATATACACTGAGAACACTCCAGAGAGGGAAAACAAGATGTTTGAGCTCAGCCCTGATGTTCACGGCAGTGCAACAGGTAAAAGCAGTTTTTCATGCTGGAGTCATGAACAGCAAGACAGTGTAGGTGGGGGATTCAGACCCAGCTCAGTACACCAAATAAATGCTGGAGTTGACTGACTATAAGATCCAGATCTGTGTCCCTAACCCCAGCCACGGTTGCATTTAACCTTGAGCTGGTTATACATTAAGTTATGTAAGAAGGTGACGGAATAAAACACATTATATAATTAAAATTGGAAAAAACCGAACACTGCACACTGAGCTCATTCAAGAAAGGAGGTGGCTCCACCGCCTAGTGTATTGACTGTAAAAACAAATTGAAAACATTGCTGCGGAACCTGGTGCAACTCCAGGCCTCCTGATAGATTATGACCTTGAATAAGTCACTGTTTCACTGCAAATGAGGCTAAGTGCTGTACTGTGTACTGTATATTTTAGATCTGTATTAAACAAATTACTGGAACTGTATTTGAGCCGGGGATTTGCATTAAATCTCCCAGGGCCTCCAGTGTAAACGCACGGAAAAAGGAAGTGTAAGCCGTGTACCGGGGTGGGCTCCCCAGGATACAGTGAAGTCACGAATGAGGAAAGCAACCCCAACACCAGCTTTTGCCACAACAGAATTTTACTTAGATGTGGCAAATAAACACAACTACAAATGCTGGAATATACAATAAATTTACATACACCCAGCCCAAAGGCTGAGACCCTTGTGCTGCACAGTACGGCGCCTTCTGATGGATGAAGGATGGATTCTGCCCGCCAGTAGTAATTTGACTACTGGCGGGCACAACTAAGCTGCCACACCTTACCCGTTATTACCCTAAAAGAGCAGGAATCAGTGTATGGGTGTATGGTTTGGGCTAGCCTGCGGTGCAGCACAACAGCTTACAATCTTACACAAATCTACAGTATTCCCCTCCCATAACTGGTCCTGTAGCACGTGCCTGAGTATTCCTTCTGAGCAAAACGCCAGTATGGATGGAGTTTGTGGGATTTTATCAGCTCTCCAATGTGAAATGTCACTTTAAGTTATGGAGTCCTTCCAATGATCAGTAATAACACTTGTGGCCTGACATAAACAGAGACCCTAACTAACTATATGCCTGGACTCAGTCTCTAGGCGCCAACACTGAAATGAGGTGCGTGCACGCTCTTACCGACCCGGGTCTGCTTTGCATCCGCTGGTGCCACTGAACAGAACAAATGTCTCCAACAAGCATGCGGTATCGCAGTGTATGTTGCTTTGTTCCTCTGCTCTCATCCGCATTCCTGGCAGCAATCTTCCTTTCTCTGAACAGGATCAGGGTCTTGGACACGATCAGCTTCACTTAGCTGGAGCTCTGGTTACTGAGGGATGTTCTCACACCTGGATGCCATCAGATTCTCTGCTCACATGGCTCCTGCATTCACCACCCTCCAAAACATGGCTGCTGTCTCTCTCCTTCCTGTTCTCTAAACTCTGTGTGAAAACCCCACCTCTTCATGAATATAGAAATATCTATGCAGTCTGAGGCTGTGTTAGGAAAACAGTGGCATCTTGTGGCTAAACTGCAGAATGTCACTCCAGAACATTTAATTTACTCCACACAATAATTTACTGCACACAAACAGTGTTCAAACAATGAGAGCTGTTTCCCCATCTCACAGAAGTACCACCCAGATCAACCAATCGCATTTCAGAGCAGGTTATGGTATTAAAGTGCATTAACTTTTTTTTTTTTTCATTGAAGCAAGAGGGTAAAGCTGGCAATACAAAGTGCAAATTTCATCAGGAACTGGCTAAAATTTGAGCCATGGGTGGTCCTCCAGCCCAACATCCTTTGAATTGAGAATAGAAGAAGCTGAATGGAAAATTGTCAGCCAAAGAAAAGCTGCATCCAATCAGATGTAGTCACTGTTCGGGTGTTCTGACAGCTGCAGATATCAGTGGTCAGCGTTCAATAGCCAGTAGGAGTGAACCGTCCATCCACTCAGTTTATCCTGCAGTTAACCACTTGCCGCCCAGCCACCGCATATAAACGGTTGCAGGGCGGCACTCGTAGGCAAAACCATGTTTTAAAACGTGGTTCTGCAAAACAGGTAGGGGGCACACGTGAAGCGCGCGCCTGCCCCGCCCGTTCCGCGGGTGCAGCAGCGGGTCTCCGCCGCCGGGTCACGGCCGGTTATTACCGGCCGTTTTCCCTTGATGAGCGGTGATCGCTGACACAGAGCAGGGCTGCATTGTTTACACACAGCCCTGCCCTGTGACAGTTCCCCCGACAAGCTGAAGAGGGAGAGAAGAGTTTCTCTCCCTCGATCAGCTCCCCACTCCCTCCCCCCCGTCCAGTACACACCCCCGCCCCCTAGTAAAACGCTCCCCTCACACAGTAAACACTAAATATGTTAACCCCTTCCTCCCCAGTGACATTAGTACAGTGTCAGTGGGGTTTTTTTTCACTGATCACTGTATTGGTGTCACTGGGGATGTCGGTGACCCCAAGTCAGTTCCCCCCCCAGTGTCAAAATGTCCGCCGCAGTCCCACCATAAGTCGCTTATTGCCACCATATGTCGCTGATTGCCGCCATATGTCGCTGATCGCCACCATTATTAGTATAAAAAAAATTAAAAATCCCAGTATCTTTCCTGCCTTTTGTAAACGCTACAACTTTCACGTAAACCAATTAATTTACACGTATTGGTTTTTTTTTTTTTAGCAAAGACGTGTCGCAGAATGCATTTTGGCAGAAATTTATGACTAAATTTGATTTTTGCATTTTTTTTACTGGACATGTTTTATAGCAAAAAGTCCAAAATATTGGTTTATTTCCTCAAAATTGTCAGCCTTTTTTTTTTTTATAGCGCAAAAAATAAAAACCGCACAGGTGATCAAATACCACTGAAAGAAAGCTCAATTTGTGGGGAAAAAAAGGATGTGACTTTCATTTATGTACCGTATTGCATGACCGTGGAATTTTCCTTTAAACTAGCGCAGCGCTGTATAGCAGAAAAATGGCGTAAATTGCAGTATTTATACCATAGTTTGTAGACGCTATAACTTCCACACAAAGCAATCAATATACACTTATTGGGATTTTTTTTACCAAAAACATGTAGCAGAATACATTTTGGCCTAAATTTATAACCAACTTTGAGTTTACTATATATTTTTTATAGCTGAAAGTAAAAAATATTGTTTTTCTTCAAAATTTTTGGCCTTTTTTTGTTTATGGCGTGAAAAATAAAAAGCGCACAGGTGATCAAATTACACCGAAAGAAAGCTCTATTTGTGTGAAAAAAAGGACGTAAATTTTGTTTGGGTGCAGCATTGCATGACCGCGCAATTATCAGTTGAATTAGTGCAGCGCCGAGTAGCAAAAAGAGGCCTGCTCATTAAGGGGGGTAAATCCTCTGGAGCTCATGTGGTTAAATCCATGGGTTTAGTTCCACTTATAGACCTCTGAGTTACAGGAGGTTGGAATAAAGCAAAAATATAAACCCACTGATTTCACTTTCTCAAAACCATTCTATTCAAGCCATGCTGTGAATAATAACTGTCACAGTTACTTGTGCTCTCAACCGAAGTCTCAAATCATCGATTTCATATCTGATCACATGTGCAGCCCATGGCAACCGCAGATCAAACGGTGGCTAAGATGGCTATTTCCTTGGCTGGAAGTGATGATAAGGTTTGGTTACACTTTAAGGTGGTGACTTGATGTAGCTCCATGACATTGTAAGGAGCTCTGCATTGTAAAACACACAATAGGCATGACAAAGCAAAGTTGGCCAGATTGGCTGTGCTACCTGACAAGTTTATATAAATTTCAGGATTAGATGGACTGAAATACAAATCCTTTGGCACGTAAAAAGTGATTGTATGTACAGGGGTTAGACAAAAAAAAATGGAAACACTACATGATTTGCAGATGTGAAAGTAACAACCTGTTTTGCATTGAAAGCAGAAGTGATGTAACATTCTTTTGCATCCGCTGTGTGATAAGACACCTAGCTTACAGATAGGGAGCCTCACATTCGTCATTCACTGTGTGTGTTGCTAGTAATACGGCGTCATGTCAGAGCTTATTGAGGTTCAAAGAGGGCAATTTGTTGGTGTCGCTTAGCTGGTGCCTCTGTGACTGAAGTTGCCAGTTTACTTGCCGTGTCGCGAGATAGAAGTATCAAAGGCATATACAGTTTTTGTGAAAACGTCTGATAAGCATAAGCATGGTTGACATGGTCAACTGATTGAAAGAGACAAAAGGACATTGCACAGGATTGTGACCTGGAATAAGAAAACCACTGCTGCAAAAGTAACTGCTAAGCTCAATCTCAGTCCCATGAAGACTGAGATTGAGCTCTGCACTTTTACAAATAGAGATGTGCTGCTCTTCTAATGAGGATGGTTCCAGTGCTATGTGTGGCCATTGGTAGGGTTATCAACAATGCCAACATCTAAGCAGCAGCAAGAATGACAAACAAAGAAACAGCTCCTCTAAGTGTGCACTGTGAAGGTATTTAATAGAAAGATAAGTAGTAACTCACATCTTAGAATATAAAAACAGGCTCATGGGTAAGAGGGTGAGACATCTGTAGCCAGATGTTGTTGTGTGTCTGATCCAGAGAGGAGATCGATTGAGTCCGTCAGCAGGTGGTGCTGTGCATGTGCAACATGGATGGTAAACCTGGTGGAATCTCCAAGGTGTATGCCAGCAGATGGTGCTGTGCATGTGTAGCATGGATGGTGGAGCCTGGCAGAGTCTCCAAGATGTCCGGGAGACTCTGCACATGTGGCGTCCGACGTCATCAAAATGCGCCGCGTTTCTGAGCATGTGCAGGATGAGATGAGTCCAGGTACGCGCTTTCATCAGGCAGGGGCATGCGCACCGGGACTCATCTCGTCCTGCACATGCTCAGAAACGCGGCGCATTTTGATGACGTCAGACCACCTGCTGACGGACTCAGTCGATCTCCTCTCTGGATCAGACACACAACAAAATCTGGTTACAGACGTCTCACCCTCTTACCCGTGAACCTGTTTTTATATTCTAAGATGTGAGTTACTACTTATCTCTCTATTAAATACCTTCACAGTACACACTTAGAGGCGCTGTGTTTCTTTGTTTCCCTTCTGCAGAGTTATGCTTCGCTCCTACGCAGCTTGCCCTTAGTGCCTACTGGACTACCTTCACCCCTGCCCATTTGTAACTCATCAAACATACATGGACTGCCACACCATGCGCCTCTTATCCCTTTTGTATTAGCAAGAATGACAACACTGCCCTGATTTCACGACAAAAGAAAAAGCATTGTCACCTCTTCAAAGAAGGGCCTGTCCAGTAGTTCTCCTGGCAGGATCAACCGTGTTTATGAAATATTCCAGGAATTAAATAGAAAACACAGAGCCCACACCTACTTTTATGGGCAGCCTGCACCCCATGTGATTTTATAGTTTGCCCATAGTTCATTCCAATTTTTCTTTGCAATGTAGTCTAAGTCACCAGTCACACCGCTGCAATTTAAAATCGCGATTGCTGAACACTTTGTCTTTATTGCTACTTGTGAAGAGATTCAACCATTTCTTGCAGTTAGCTGCGCAATTTCCTTTATAGTCTATATATGTGAAATGGCAACAAAACTGCAGAAAAAGTAATGCAAGAACTACTTTAGAAATCACCCTGCAGCAAATCAAGGCTTGTTGTCAGATATACAGCTAGTTTGGAGAAGGTGAAGTTTTCATATCTGGAGTTTGAGCGCTCGGTCACACTGGTGCGATTTCAATTTGACACTGACATTCACATTCATTAGATGTGATTTCAGGTGCGATTTCAATTTGCAGATCGCACAAGTGTGACCGGGCGCTCAAACTCCAGATATGAAAACTTCACCTTCTCCAAACCAGCTGCATATCCGACAACAAGCCTTGATGCCCTCTAGAGCACAGTTGAACGGGGCAAAGGTTTCACCTCACATAGGTGACGTTTGCACTTCTTTAAAACACAGCTCCTGGCTAATGTTTGATAACAAGAGACAGAAAAGAATACTGTACCTTGGTGAGGTTTGGGTTATGTTTACATGGGACGTCATGATTTTTTTCTTAGCAACTTTATTTACTAAAGAAAACCTGAAATTCTAGATATCCTATATCAGCTTGCCCTGCAGGCATCACTGGCTGATGCTGCATCAAGGGAAATGATTAGGCTAGAAAAACTTGTCCAACTTTTTTTTCTAGTTACCCCCCCCCCCTCCACAAATGGCATGAGGGGGTGTCTGTATGTGCCTCTCCTGTCCCTCTTCATAGACTGAGAGTTTGTGTTTATGCTTTGAGCTGGTCAGAAAAATATCTATCGTCAGTTGTATAATACCTACACATATAGTCATTGAAAACAGTCCCACGCGTGGAAGGATTTAAATAGGAACTGTGTGTGGCCACTTCATAGTATCATAGCTGTGCAGACCTGAACCATCTGTTCCCATAATGCGAGAGCTTTATATGGCTTACCCCAGGCAAGGTTAGTAAAAGCTGTGAAAGGTGATAGTCCATAAAAGACCAAGTGGTCCATTGAGTCTCCCCATATATACAGTATATACACTGCTCAAAAATATGAAAGGAACACTTTGAAAACACATCAGTTCTCAATGGGAAAAATATCATGCTGGATATCTATCCTTATATAGACTGGGTAATGTGTTAGGAACATAAGGAGTCCCCATTTTTTGATGGAAATTATCAACCTACAGAGAGCTAAATTCAAAGACACCCCAAAAATCTAAGTGAAAAAAATGATGCAGCAGGCTAGTCCATTTTGCTGAAATTTCATTGCAACAACTCAAAATGGTACTTATTAGTCTGTATGGCCCCCAAGTGCTTGTATGCATGCCTGACAACATCGGGGCATGCTCCTAATGAGACAACGGATGGTGTCCTGTGGTATTTCCTCCCAGATCTGGACCAGGGCATCACTGAGCTCCTGGACAGTCTGAGGTTCAACCTGGTGGCATTGGATGGACCAAAAGATGATATCGCAGAGGTATTCTATTGGATTTAGGTCAGGAAAGCATGGGGGCCATTCGATAGTATCAATTCCTTCATCCTCTAGGAACTGCCTGCATACTCTCGCCACATGGAGCCGGGCATTGTTGTGCACCAGGAGGAACCCAGGACCCACTGCACCAGCATAGGGTCTAACAATGGGTCCAAGGATTTCATCTCAATACCTAATGGCAGTCAGGGTGCCATTGTCTAGCCTGTAGAGGTCTGTGCATCCCTCCATAGATATGCCTCCTAGACCATCACTGACCCACCACCAAAACCGTCATGCTGAACAATGTTACAGGCAGCATAACGTTCTTTATGACTTCTCCAGACCCTTTCACGTCTGTCACATGTGCTGAAGGTGAACCTGCTCTCATCTGTGAAAAGTACAGGGCGCCAATGGCCAACCTGCCAATTCTGGTGTTCAATGGCAAATGCCAATCGAGCTCTATGATGCCAGGCAGTGAGCACAGGGCCCACTAGAGGACGTTGGGCCCTCAGGCCACCCTCTTGAAATCTGTTTCTGATTGTTTGGTCAGAGACATTCACTCCTGTGGCCTGCTGGAGGTCATTTTGTAGGGCTCTGGCAGTGCTCATCCTGTTCCTCCTTGCACAAAGGAGCAGATACCAGTCCTGCTGATGGGTTAATGACCTTCTACAGCCCTGTCCAGCTCTCCTAGAGTAACTGCCTGTCTCCTGGAATCTCCTGCATGCTCTTGAAACTGTGCTGGGAGACACAGCATACCTTCTGGCAATGATACGTATTGATGTGCCATCCTAGAGGAGTTGCTACCAGTAGTTACACTGACTCTAGCCAAATGCAAAACGAGTGAAAAAATGAGTAGGGAAAAAAATGTCAATGACCATAACCTGTAAAAACCATTCCTGTTTTCGGGGTTGTCTCATTGTTGCCCATCTAGTGCACCTGTTGTTAATGTCATTAACACCAAAGCAGCTGAAATTGGTTAACAACCCCCTCTGCTACTTAACTGACTAGATCAATATCCCAGGAGTTTAATTTACTTGATGCTATACTCTGATAAAAAAATATACATACTGCTCAAAAAACATTAAAGAAACGCTTTTTAGAGTATAGAGCTATGATTGTCCTGAACGTGTTTTGAATCCACTTGCTGTTGACTGATTCCCTTCTTCTGCTGAAGGTCTATTCCGATTGTCAACTACCCTTTTGGTAAAATAATATTTTCTAAGTAAAAGTTACCAAACCCTTGTGAGCTGCTATTGCTTAAAAAAAAAAAGAATTAACATAATCTATATATGAAATCGCCCACACTATTCACACCCTCATATATAATGTGTTAAAATGTTATATAAAATCCTATCCAACAGTGCCGTGCTTCCCTTAACATAAAACCATCAAATGTGTACTTCACAATGGTGTTTTAAACCGCCTTTTACTTCTTCATTCTTTATCATCACCTTTTATGTGCCAAAAGTACTGTTAGTGAAACCCACCACCACATGTGCTCTCACCTGGGGTATATGACCAAACCGCTAAGTGAGGTCATATAACTCTTGCGTCCTCTCTCACAGGACTAATATAATGATTCCTCAGTGGATCAGATGATTCCACTTCTCAAATGGTTATACACTTCTTAAAGTGGTTGTAAACTGAAAAAATCTAAATTGAAATGACCAGTCTACATCACACAGCATAACAGCAGAAGTCATTTGTCCATAGTCTGGCCAAGAAAGGAGCACACAGTCATCTGAAATTCTCTCTGCTTTCCTACAGTAAAAAAAACCCAACACAAGAAAAAAAATTGTGTCCCCACACTCCCTCTCCCTTGACTGACAGACTAATTGGGAGTCTCATACATGAGAGAAGGGGGTGTGTATCCTGCAGCCATCCACACAGATCACTCCCCGAAATAGTCTAGCTCCGGAATTACTCAGCGGACCATGCTGACACTATGTGCTTATCTCTACTAACAGAGGAGAGGTGATACATGCTTTCACAGGTCATCATTATCAACTGAGGGGGGTGCAAACAGCCTCACACAGATTTACCCTACAGCTGCCAGGGAGAAAGTCGATCAGGAGGATCACAATTAACCCCTCAATGACTGGCCACTGTCACTGTGTAACTATCAGGCGTTACTTGAAAGTAGGTCACTACAGTAAAAGTGCCCAACCATTGAGGGGTTAATTTTGACCCTTCTGCTCGGCTCCCTCCTCGGGAGCTGCTGGGTTAAATTTGTGAGGTTGTTTGGGCCCTGTTAGTTGATAATGATGACCTGTGAACGCATGTATCCCCCCTCCTCTTCCTCCTTTGGTAAAGATAAACACATAGTGTCAGCAGGGTCCCCCTGAATCATTCCCTGGACAGTTGCTCAGCTCCCTCCAGCCTATGAAAGTCTGCAGTCTCCGGTTCCTCAAATCCTGCCCAGTGTTTATTGGGATAACTGTGTTATCAGTCTCCTCAGGCAGATGACTCCTAATTAGTGTGTCAGTCATGGTGACACAAATTTGTTTCATGTGTCAGGTTTTTTCACTGTAGGAAAGCAGAGAGGATCTCAGATAACTGGCTGCTCCTTTTTTGGCCAGACTAGGGACAGATGACTTCTGCTGCTGTGCTGTTTAAGGAAGACTGGTCATTTCCATTTTGATTTTTTTGGGCTTACAATCACTTTTAATACTTCCTTCTTCCCACTCTTCATTCCTCCTCAGCCATACATGTAGAAAGAGAAATCGCCATACATAGCATTTTATCTTTATAAAAGCTTTATTGACCATAAAAACAAAACTCCCAGTTGCTTGCTGACGTCATGACGCTCGTAGTCCTTTGATGTTGTCCGGTAACTATACACTGGAGAAAACGACATAGATGTGATCTCTGTTTTCATATTGTGTGGAACAGTGTAGTGCGCTATAGCACTAAGTATATGTGAGCGTTATACTGGGAGGTTTGTGTTTATGGAGAATAAAGATTTTATGCGGATAAAACGCTATGTATGGCGATTTCTCTTTCTACATGTATGGCTGAGGAGGAATGAAGTGTGGGATGAAGGCAGTATTAAGAAGCCGTGCATAACCAACTGAGAAGTGGAATCATCTGATCCACTGAGGAATCATTATATTAGTCCTGTGAGAGGGGACGCAAGCGTTTTATGACCTCACTTAGCGGATTGGTCATATACCCCAGGTAAGAGCACATGTGGTGGTGGGTTTCACCTATAACAGTACTTTTGGCACATAAAAGGTGATGATAAAGAATGAAGAAGTAAAAGGAGGTTTATAACACCATTGTGAAGCACAAGGAGATATATAATAGGACTGCATAATTGTGGAATTGTTTGGATGGTTTCAATAATTTTTTGAAGTACACATTTGATGGTTTTACTAAACCCAGGACCCTGCATTCACTATATCTGATCTCCCACAGTACACAGAACATGGAAATGCAATTGGTTTAGTAAATAGAAACTGCTAAATACCTCTTCTCATCAGCCGTTAGAGGTCTTGTGACTTCTATCAGTGTCCAGTCAAGCACTGGTTAAAGCTTGTAGGAGCAGTTTTCATTCTGATTTAGGATGATGCAGAACCCCCCTGACCACTGTCTGGACAGTGCTGATTGGCCCTGTGCTGATCACATGCACTCTCCCAAAAAAAAAACAAAAACTCTCTAGCAAGAGTTTTTGTTTTCTTGAGCATGTGCTGAGTGACTCCGCACGATATGTCTCATCAGGAAAAAAGAGGGGGACACTGGAAGAAGGGGAGGATCAGAGAAGTCAGGATCAAACCGCCTTTTTACACAATGCAGAGGATTAACCTCTTAGGTTCCGCAGTGAATATAACAAGCATGCTTTACTGCACATACAGACATAATTTTTCTGTTGTGGGTTTAGTTACACTATAAGGGAAGCACAGCACTGTTGGATATGATTTTATATAATATTTTCTAAGTAGTTCTTCGTCTTGAACTTTACTTTTACTAGTTTGAGGTCATGTCCAAGTGTTCTTGATCTTGGCTTCATATTAAAAATACTGCTAGTTGATCAAATTTTAGACTTCAAGACAGGTTGCTGGCAAAGATATTCTGGCCTCAAAATACAGCACTTGAATAGGCTGGAGAGCCAAAGTCAAGATGTTTATTTTTAATCTTTTATTTATTCAAATTTGTAACTAAAATCTTCCAGTGCATTTCGGGAGCTTTAAAATGCCCCTTTCTCCAGGGCTTACGAGTCTACCCATGACGTCTGAGATGAAAAGGGAACAAACAGTAAATTACTTTCCCAACATGCTTATCAGCAAGAAAAAGAGCAAGTTACAATGTTTAACAATTTGCATTAAAAACAGAGGTTTTATTGAGAAGCAGGACTCTGCTGGACATGACTAGTTGGCTTTTTGGCCCTTCATTCCATAACACCCTCATATAACATTATACCTTTGCTAACAGTCGACGCTGTATGTTCTCATGGTCTCATCTTCAGAAGTATCGTACTTCATTGTCAAGACTGAACTGGTTCTTGTTAATGCACTTCAATTCAAAGCTCTGTTTACTAATCACATCGATGATATGTGCTATAAACATGAAACATCAACATTTCACAGAACATGGACTGGCACTTTCCAAGTACAATGCAAATCTCCCCATTGTAAATAAGTATAATGGATTTCCAGCTTTGGGTCTCTTATGGCAGAGTCTACCTTCAAAACCATGTCAATGCTGCTTTCTTTTTTACAAGCTTGCGCTTCCATATTTTGTTACTTTATTAGATGTAAAAATTTGTAGATCACCTAAAAGGACCTCTTGGTGACTTGGTACAATTACTCTAGTCTGCTTATGTTTCTTTAGTGAGATAAAATAAAGTATTTGCCGTACAGGCACTGCAGTGTTTTCAGTGAGTCAGCTGACTCATGGACTTGTTTTGTGGGAAGAAGCTCTAATGCCGGCCATACATGGGTCGAAATTCGGGCCTAAGAATAATCGGCCGATTTTCGCTGTTAGTGGGTCAATGGCAGTGGCTGATTTTTGTGGTTCCTCCCCTTTTCGGTGATCAGGCATGTTGGAAAATTCGTGAAAAACAACTGATTTTCGACTCCGTGATGGTCAAATCGTACAATCGTTTTTTTTCGAAAAGAATATGCGCATGAGCCGTGACCTGGAAGGAACAGAAGTTTTGCCTGTTATATGGGGTGAACTTTATGACTTGGTCAGCCAATTTTCCAAATCATTGATGGCACCATCGGATTACCGAGCGAACGACGTTTTTGATTTTTAGACGAAAAATTGTTCAGAATTCGACCCATGTATGGCCTCCATAAAGCAAGCTTATCCGACCTGCGGCCCACGTCCGCTATGAATGTAGCCCAACAAAAAAATCGTAAAACTTACTTAAAAATTTTATTTTTGGGTGGGGGGAATTTTTTTGTAAAAATGCATTTACACTTAAAGAACAAATGCCACTGAAAAAAAATTTGACAGTGCCTCTTTACTGGACTTTGAGAAGTTTTATTATTCCAAAGAAAAATATCCCACTGTTCACAATTACCTTATTCATGTCATCAATTTTCAGCAGCACCTATATTTGTGAGCGACTATTTTCAGGGATGAAGCATACGAAGGGCAAAATTAAAACAAAAATATCTGATGAGAGAATTCATTGGAAATTGCTATTCCATCCTTCGAACCAGATATGGATGGGTTAGGGTTGAATATCGCACTCGTTTTATGTTGCCCTCTTTTAATTTTATAATAAAAAATGAAGCGTTATTGCTCAGACAGGTACGTTATCAATATTGGTGATCTGCCAGACTTTTTCTGCTCATCGGCTATCCTTATTGTCAATGAATTCTATGTGTGGCCCAAGACCATTCCTCTTCTTCCAATGTGGTCCAGGAAAGTCAAAAGATTAGACATCCAAGCTGTAAAGCATTCCAACAAAAAAAAAAAACCAATGGCCAAAAGAAGATTATATCTGAATTTAAAGTATTGTATGCTATTCAACTGTAAATACTGTCCTTGTATTCCCCAGCTGCTACATAAAAGCAGGGGAGGAGGTGGAGTAGCTGGGCCAGCACAGAGAGTACTTTTATAGATTTATTTATTACAGGTACTTATATAGCGCTGTCAATATACGTAGTGCTTTACATATATATTGTACATTCACATCAGTCCCTACTCCTCAAGGAGCATGCAATCTAAGGTCCCTAACTTACATTCATACATAATCATACTAGGGCCAATTTAGACAGGAGCCAATTAAATTAGACGTTCACTTTGCAATTGCACCACTGGGTCCTATCCCTCCGTCGTACCTCTACATACCCTTACCGCAAAACACCCTTTGAACACGCCTGTCAGCATTCCCCAGGGTCCCCTGGTCTCATTTCTGTAATTTATGCCTCCCTTAACAGTAGGTGCTCCTCACCACCCCTGTCTTATGTCTCTCAATGGGAGCGAGATCTGGGTGTCTCGATTGCGGCGGATTATTGGCGTAGGGCCTGGGGGATGGTGGCGAAATGTTCATTCAATACAGTCACTCTTGTGGCAGCCTACAAAGTTCTACTGCGGTGGTACTGGGTCCCGGCTCGGACTGCTCACTTTAATCTGACTGGCGGAGATAGGTGTTTCCAGAACTGTGGTCTACGCGGGGACGTCTTGCACATTTGGTGGTCGTGCCCGCGATTGATAGGCTTCTGGTCTAGGATTTTTGGTTTGCTACAAACGCTATTTCATTTTACGGTCCGTAGGGATGCAAAGGTGGCCCTCCTGCATTGCCCAATTTTGGGTCTGTCTAGGTCTCAGCAGAAATTGGCATCCTACCTATTTATTTCGGCCAAACGTGCTATAGCTCAAGCTTGGAGAACCCCTTCGGTTGTCTTCCAGGGGGTGAAGACCCGGATGAATGCTATGTTATTCAATGAACAGATGTCTAGCGTTCTTAATGATTCTCATCTGAGATTCCTTAAGGTTTGGGAACCTTGGATACGCTATTCCTTGCCATCCCTGCCTCCTACTAGTTATGGCCTCCTATAGTCGCTGCCTGTGCTAGCCCTGGATCTGTGATCCTTCTAGTTTCCCTTCTTTCATGTTTTATTTCTGATTCCCTTTTTTCTTTTTTTTCTTTTTTTTTTTTTTTTTCTTTTTCTTTTCTTCTAACCTTTTTTCTTTCCTCTATTTCCGATATTATGTTGGATTACTGCTGTATTTGGTTCGGCTTTTTTTTTTTTGCCGTCCCTCATTGGACATTTCGTCATTTGACGAATACAAGTCAGCAGGATGTCTCTGTTTATGTGTTATTGTTCTGCTCTGCCCCAGCGTGGGCGTATTTTGAGCTTGTTGTATTCTTAAAACAAAACTTTCTTAATAAAAATATTGAAACAGAAGTTAGACATTCACAGGTGTGCACTCCTGTCTTTCACCTAACACCTTGTTTTTTTAATCAGTACAAGGCATTCTCTGATTGGACAAAGTGGAGAGGAATGGCGGTGACATCACAATCTTTACCTTTTCCAATCAGGTAATGCCTTGGATTCACTGAAAAAAATACAAATATTTCTATGAATGGTGGCAGTGCAAGCTACTCCCTGTGGTCAGTGTGCAGAGCAAAAGCTGCTCAGCAGAGGATCCAGAGGGCTGTGGTTATTGCTATAGCAGCACCGACTACTACTGTAATTTTCAGCTTCCCCAGCGGCCACTCAAGTGTGAGGTATACATACTTATATTGGTCCAAGCTGCACCAATGTAAGTATGCAATGAAGATTATACGTGGCATTCAGCTTTAAAATTCTTGATTTTTCTGTGCTTTTTAAATTTTTTTTATTTGTTTTTACACTGGTGACTGGGAACTTGTCATCCACTTTAAATATTTTAAAGGCCTGCCAAGGAACAGATGCCACAAGACCTCTATTAACTCTCTGATAATAGTTTGAATGTACTCCTTGACCCCTGGCTTTTCTAATATCAGGGGTGCCAGTTGCTTTTCCGTTTTCCAGTGAGACTGCATCAGCATCAGTGATTAGGAAGAGTAGTCTAACCGGACAGAGGAATACCAGTAAGTAGCAGGATTTCATCCTCTATCTGCTAATGGAAGGGAATGTTTAAAGTGGTTGTAAACCTCAGAAATGAAATATGAACAAAGCCTATTCCTCTATAGTTTGTACTTGTCTCAAATAAAAGCACGGTCATTTCTGCCTGCTGCTTTGTTCCTCTATCAGCACGAATCACTTCTGACAAGTTTTCCTGACACCAAGAGAAAAAATGGTGACGGGAGGGACCTTCAGCAGATTGACAGCCTCAGCTCTGTTTCTGTGAGCTCTGTGGAGGGGGGGATTGTCTCCTTCCTCCAATCAGCTCTCAGAGCTCACCCCACTGAGCTCTTCTGTGTGTAACTTCAGCTCACCACCCCTTTTTTTCTGAACTCTCAGACAAGCTTTAAAATTCAGCACTTTAAAAGGATGTAGAGAAGAGAAAATTGCAAATAAACAGATACATTGTATGTAGGAGGATTTGTTTCATCTCTCTTTATCACCTGAGGCCAGTCGCTTCACTGGTTATACATAAGCGTTTATGACCACTTTAAAATGATGTCCAGGTTCGCTTCAACAACCACTGACTGCACACTTGACAGTTACTGAATGAGCGTGTGTACAGTTACTGAAGCCGTGTGTTATGGGACAGATTTCTAACAAACCAATGCCTGCGCGACCTTTAAATCTGAGAAGAATACTCCTATGGCTGCAGTTGTGTTACAAGGTGATCTTGGAAAGTTTGGATAAAAGAAGCGCTCTAGAAAAATCAAGTTGGCACTTAATCTTGTTAATCGCAGTGTGTATACATTTTGCACATATCTTTTCCCTTTCCAAAACGATGTTTTGATTGGTTAATGAAGCAGTGTCCATGAAGCACCCCTCGTGACGGTTAACAAATGCTCATTAACAGCTAGCAAAGGCCATATGTCGCAGCACTGTGGACAGCTTGTGAGGAGCTGTCTGAGAATCACCACCAAGGTCACATTCAGTCAGCCAGTCGGTAATTAGCTCCATGGAAGTGGGTTACGCAATGTAGCCACCTGCCTCTGCAGGAATAGAGGACACTTTCTACAGATAAAGGAACGCTATTTGCTTAGTAAAACATTGTTAGAGCTGTAGAGAATTGCTTGGCTACGGCAAACACCGACCATGGTTCAGCTACAATCACCCAGAGCCTACCTACATGCTGATCAATAAAACTGGCATTTATGTACTATCTCAAAAAGAAATTGGGTCCATGAATGAGCACAGAAGCCACATTCTGATCCGCACTAAGCCAAGAACCCTGAGCACTAAACCAATACCTTTGATCACTAAACCAAGATCCTTGAGCACTAAACCAAGAACCTTGAGCACAAAACCAAGAACCTTGAGCACAAAACCAAGAACCTTGAGCACAAAACCAAGAACCTTGAGCACAAAACCAAGAACCTTGAGCACAAAACCAAGACCCTGAGCACTAAACCAAGAACCTTGAGCACAAAACCAAGAACCTTGAGCACAAAACCAAGACCCTGAGCACTAAACCAAGAAACCTGAGCACTTAACCAATACGTTTTAGCACCAAAGATCCTTGAGCGCTAAACCAAGAACCCTGAGCACTTAATCAATACATTTTAGCACCAAAGAACCTTGAGCACAAAACCAAGAACCCTGAGCACTTAACCAATACGTTTTAGCACCAAACAAAGAACCTTGAGCATTTAACCAATAAGTTTGAGCACTAAACCAAAAACTATGAGCACTTAACCAAGACTATTCAGCACTAAACCAGGAACCTTGAGCACTAAACCAAGAATCTTCTGCATTAAAGCATGAACTTTCAACACTATTGCTTTAGTATTTTTACTTCAAGTCTAAACTCCAGGCGAACAGCTAAATACATACGTATAAGGGATCCAAGAAAAAACACACCACTCTAGACACTAAACTTCCATGGTGTTTATTGGGTGCCAAACAGGGAGCCTGTCTCCAAACTGAGTGCTGTAACTGTGAGAAATGGAAGGTCTTACACCAAAAACATCACTGGGTAAAACGTCATTCAGCCACAATTGGCCAGCAGCTGGTCTCCACCCAGGAACTGATGCATTTCACCCGGATGGGCTTAGTCAAAGAGAATAGACCATAAGGGGGAAATACATTAGCCATATAAAAGGGATCTGTTTTATCTGCCAAAAGATTTATGTTTCCACCCTGTTCTGAGATTTACACAATCCTGCCAGATAGCACAGCCAGGTTTTTGCAGCTCCACAGTCAGCAGCTTACCAAAGTCATTGCAGGCTGCGGCTGAACAATGCTGAATGCTGTACTGAGTGGTACTCCTGTTTAGGGCCCTATGAATTCACAAACAAATACCCAGCATGCAAGTATTCTGTTCAACCCTACACACATAGAATCCTTAAAGTGAGTACTACTCAGTACAGCATTCAGCCGCAGTCTGCAATAGACTTTTAACAGGCTGCAGACAGCATAGCTGGATGTAGCACCTGTCCTCCCAGGTGCTCTAGAAGAGCCTTTCTCAACCAGGGTACCTTGAGGTTTCTTTAGGGGTGCCTTGGCAAAATGTCTAAAATTTGCCCAAAACTTGTATACAAGCCAGCAGGTGGAACGAGCCTGCCTTTTAGTTACAAAAAAGCTATAAGTTTTCATTGGGCACCATTACAATCTTTTAACTGCTGGCGTCCTGACAACCAAAGACATCATCTGTTGATAAGAAGGATGTGAGCTGCGTGCACAGCATCCTTGTTTGCCCCTCTCCATCAATACTGGGGTCACATTAGCTCAGTGATGGAGAAAAACTGAGGGAGAGGAGAAACCCTGGAATACTAGTCAGTACCAGTCTGCAAAAGTGTATTTGCTTTGGAAGAA
This sequence comes from Staurois parvus, assembly GCF_062004578.1. NCBI lineage: Eukaryota > Metazoa > Chordata > Amphibia > Anura > Ranidae > Staurois > Staurois parvus. The sequence continues at coordinate 3,600,998 of NW_028318236.1, forward strand.
TAAATCACCTCCAATGTTGGGTGTCCTACATGTGTGGATATTGCTGCATTATATAAAAGTAGTAGAATCGTTTTTCAAAATTTAGAATGGGGTGCCCTTTTCAAATTATGGACAGTCTAGATGCACCCTGTTTTAGAATGGGGTGCCTCAAGACTGTCCATAATTTTAAAGGGTACCTTTTGAGAAACACTGCTCTAGAATGCCAGGAGGGATGCACAGCAGCTAGAGGCTGAAGGGGTGGAAATGTGAGATACCCTTGCATCATGGATCATGTTATTAAAGTGACAGCCTGTATCTTCATGAATATTGCATATTTAGGAGAAAAACTACTCTTTCTTTCTTTTTTAAACTATCTACTTCTTTACACAGCATTTGATAATGACGTGGTTTCAGTGTCCAACTCCTCCCGCTATATTGAAGACCCTGGATTCGGATATAAAGACTTTGCAAGAAGGGGAGAGGAACACCTGCCTACATTCCGAGCACATGTATGTGTCTGCAGTTTTGTTTACATATTGTCTGTACACACAGTATATATACAGTATATATAACCACGCTGTGGTTATCTGGAGTTTGTAACGTTCATATGACCATCCTGGTGTCAATCGTAGCATTACAAGACTATATAGGAGTAGACCAACGTACAGCCAATCAGAACATTTATGAACTTTCAGGACTGACAGCGATGGATAAGCTAAATTAACCTGTAGACTCGTCATTGAAGAAAAACTCCAAAAATTGATATAAAATAACTGGCAAGCCATATTGTAACTTCAAGTTTTTAAAGTGTATGTAAACCCAAAATCTATTTTCAGTATGTTTTGAAATCATGCCTCATTGTATAGAGTTTTCTTATGCAAATACTTTTTTTTGTTGGTCTGTTGCAAAAATTGTTCCCTGGTGATCCTGCCAGTGAAATCCCTTCCTGTTTCATGCTGCTAAAAATAATTAGCACTGTTTTGCAAGCTCCTTCAGTTGCTCATTGGACTACCCATCTGACTGGTGTGATAGGCAATATGAACAAGTGCCTGCCGGCTGACAACGCTGCTTCTGATTGCGAGGTTGCGACTTAGTGTTGTCAACAGCAAACAGAAAGTGCTGCTACTGGCAGGTTCCCCAGGTAAGAGACATTGCAACATATTCCCAAAGAAAATGGTATTCATTGAGACCTAATACCAAACATACTGAAATAGATTTTGGTTTACATACAGTAAAGCCTAAGTGCCTAAGTTTTTAGTTTTTTTTTGTAATTCCTTTATGGCATTTTGCATTTAAGACATAATAGCCAGAGAAATATAAAACAACATAAAAATGTATAAAGACTACAAAGTAAATGGCAGTATACAGGTCAAGAGAGACCAATAGTCGGGTAAACAATTGTCAATGCAATATAGGGCAGAGTAGGCAGGAACATATAGAGAACCGCTACATGGTACTAAGTGGACCCTAGCAGTAGAAATAGTGATGGTGCACAGACAAATATCCAATTGGACAGGTCACAATAAGATCCAGACCTTCCCGGAGTCCACGGCCAGGGAAAGGAAACCCCACCAAGGGCCTGGGAACAAACTAAAATAACAATTTGAATATGAAAAATCCCCGTCAATTAAAGATTAACTTTGGAAATTGCGGTTCCACAAAGGGGGTCACTAGAAGACAGAAGAGAAAGAGAAGGGAGAGGAGAAACACGTTTGGAAAGGAGAAACACGTTGGGAAAGGAATAGAGGAAATAAGGGAAACCAAAGAAGAACCAGACGGGAATAGACCAGGAGAAGGGGGAACATGTAAAGAAAACAGGATAAGACAGAGCAACCCTACCACCCAAGGGCCCAGATAGATCCCAAACCGGATAGCGGCTATGTCAGGCCCACGCAAACCAAATCAAGGGGACGCCCGAAGATAAGAATCAGTGTAGACAATATTGCCAAGGCCTCCAAGTATCTCTAAATACCTCTCCACGGTTATACAGAGAGGCCGTAAGGTCCTTCATATCTCGCAGCTCATTGACCTTAGCGAACCAAAGGGACCTTGTGGATGGACTAAGTGCCTAAGTTTAGTCAAAACGTAAAAAAAACTAATCACAAGGGAGAGTACTTACAGTCAGTGAGTCCCTTGTGGTGCTCGATACGGTTTTAGTTGAAATCTGAAGTCCTCTAATCTCCTTCTCCACCACAACCCTAACCTAATGTGATAGACCTGTCATAGGCCCTCGTTCAACTATGCCCATTTTTTCCGCTCCCCTCTCCACTATTCATGAATGCTGTACTATAGCTTCTATCAGTGAAAAGCATTCTATGAATGGAGGAATGAAAGGATTGCCTCCTTCATTTGTAGATCATTTTACATTCATAAACGCTTTAGTACAGCTTCTATGTATGAAGGAAAGGGTGGGCATAGCCGGCACTGTTATGCCTGTGACAGGTCCCTCGGCTCATATTAACCCCGCAGCATTGGAAGATTACGGTTGCAAGGGTAAGGTGGGGATCAGAGGACCTTGAGCACTAAACCAAGAATCTTCTGCATTAAAGCATGACCTTTCCGCACTATTGCTTTAGTATTTTTACTTTAAGTCTAAACTCCAGGCGGACAGCCAAATACATATAAGGCATCCAAGAAAAGCCACACCACTCCAGACACTACACTTCCATGGTGTTATTGGGTGCCAACCAGGGAGCCTGTCTCCAAACCTAGTGCTGTAACTGTGAAAAATCAAAGGTCTTACACCAAAAACATCACTGGGTAAAACTTCATTCAGCCGCAGTTGACCAGCAACTGGTCCCCACCCAGGATCTGATGCGTTTCACCCTGATGGGCTTAGACAAGGAGATTAGCCCATAGAGGTGAAATGCGTTCGCCCATAAGGGATCTGTTTTATCCATGTGCACTCATCAGAGGACTTTGGATTTCCATTAAAACTATTGCCAGTAGCACAAACACATTGCATTGATTGTAAGAACCATACCTTATGCTTATATTTTATTTAAATCCTAAGCTAAAACTACAGTTAAAATTTTAAAGTGCTTTTCCTTTGCAACCTACAACCAACCACCGTTTTCTTTAGTTGTCAGAAAAACATAAATTTCCTCCCTTGTTTGTTGCAGGACTACTCTTGGGAAGACCATGGATTCTCACTGGTAAATAGGCTTTATTCTGACATCGGCCACCTTCTAGATGACAAATTCCGAATGGTCTACAATCTCACCTACAACACCATGGCCACGCACGAAGACGTCGACACCACCATGTTAAGAAGAGCCTTGTTTAACTATGTCCACTGTATGTTTGGAATCAGGTACGTATAGAAAGGTGGAGTGCTAAAGATAATATTGCATGTGTTATAAATAAAAAAGACTATATTAAAGCAGAACATTTTCCTATTTTGTGATCAGATGGGGGGAAGAAACAAAAATTATGTCTGTGACTACACTAGGGAGATTTTTTCTCACTTTCTGTCCCTGTGACACCCATACAAGAAATGGGGGGAAGTGGTTTTCACCAGTATGGGAAGGCACAGGCAGCAATAAAAATGTTTCAGCACAAGAGGTTCACAAAGTTGCTATCACTCACCACTGTGGAGGAGAGGTGAGGCTTTTGCTCGATGCTTCATCCATCTGCATTGCTGGATGCTGCATCAATCTAGGTAGGTCATGCCTTTCTGATGAAGTGCTATCGCACGAAACGCGATGAAGGGGCCTGCACACCGTGACATCCATTTGCACATTGGTCAGTAATCTGTTTTCACTTGTTTTTATTTATACTTGAGTTATTCTACCACGTGGATTAATAAACACCAATTTTAAACTACTGCACTATGGGCTATTTTTTGCTGGCTCCCTGGTGAGCCTCACATCCATTCCAGAGCCCAAGCATCAGGAGTCTGTGACACATGATACCACCCTAAGGATGACGCACTCCATGATGTAAGCTGCCCAGTACCCAGTCCAATTCCTAGAGGGAAACAACGGTTTGGCTGCCCTACACCCATAAGGGAAGGAGAGTCCGCTAAGACGGCACAGCTCATCCATCCCATCCCATGATGGGGACCTCTGGTTTATGTATCACAGGCGTATTGAAAATACGCATCTGGGGAGTGCACATTTTCACTATTTGTCACCAGACCACAGGATCAGAAAGTCACTAGCAACTCCTGAATAATTCACTCAACACGAACTGTCACCTTTTTTTTATTTATTTATTATTTTTAATATCCTATTGTGGTACTTCTTTTATCCATATGATTTTGTGAACATATTGAATATAGCATATTTCAGTGGAGTATACACATTTGATTCAGCGCTGCACTTTCTATATACAATCTAGGTAGGTATGATTTGGGGAAAAATGCCTAGAATTCAGATGTTTCATTCAGAGGGGCCTTGACACCCATTCTACATGCTGGCTGTGTTTTTTATTGCTCCTGCATTCACCCCGGGCTGCACACAGGCAGCCTATAGAGGTGGAATACGATGCATTGGCTGCACGGACGCAGCCACATATCAAAATTTGATATGCATGCAAGAATGGGTGTATGGATCCGAACGCCCGCTACCTGCATTCAGATCTGTGCACCCACTCCAGCACACACGTCAAATTTTCAGATGCAGCTATATCTCTGCAGCCACTGTGTTCGCATCCACCTCTGTAGGTTGCCTGCACACATCTCTGGCTCAGTGCACTCAGAATGGGTGTCAATGCCCATCTGAATAAAGCCTAAACCTGTCATAAAGAAATACAGGGACTGCCATTGCTGGCCTCAAAGTTGATTGGTTATTATTCTCTCTGTCTTGAGTCATAATCAGCGGGACACAAAGGGAGATAATCTCCCCTGCAGGGACACACACCAAACCGATCCTGACAGAGGTTCTATCCCTTCCATATTCAGAATTGAAAAGAAAGTTTGGCTTTAAATTCACCTTAAAATATGGATCTCTTCTAAGTTACAACTTTGTTTTTATTAATGAGATAGTATTGTTCTATTGTTCATAGCAGATCTGTGATCAATGTTGCTTCCATCTATTGGTTTATGAGCAGACAAAGCCTGTGTAATGATTAATAAATCTCTTCCCACTAGCCGTGGTACAGTACGGGTGAAATTGGCTGTGCACTTAATTTTCTCTGTCTGACCTCATTTTGCCCAGGTACGATGACTATGATTATGGGGAAGTTAATCAATTACTTGAGAGAAGCCTCAAGGTTTACATTAAAACTGTGACCTGTTACCCCGAGCGAGCCACAAAACGCATGTATGACAGCTATTGGCGTCAGTTCAAACACTCTGAAAAGGTGAGTAAGCCAAATGCTGAACCCGATTCCACAGCAGTGCTGAATAGATTGTGAGCAGCAGAAGTCTCTATCAATGAATCGGGTTCTTTTTTTTATTCCTTTGCTCTTTCTTGACCAGAGGTCATTGAAGCCTAGATGCCCAGAATAGTATCAGTATGCATCATTTAAAATACTGTGAAACCCTCAGCTTTTAAAAAAGCACTGGCACTGTACTAATGACACTGGGCAGGAAGGGGTTAACATGTGGGGCGATCAAAGGGTTAATCTCTGCTTCCCAGAGATAGAAAGTGCACACCCCTGCTGACAGGAGTGTTGTTTACACACAGATCTCTCCCCTGTCAGCTGCTCCCCCGATCACCGAGTCCTGGCCATGAATCACTAGCCATGACCCGGTGGTCGATAGCTTCAGGAGCAAATGGCAGCACGGAAAATGCAAAATCGTGTGTGTGTGTGTATTAATGTGTGTGTGTGTATGTGTATTAATATGTATGTGTGTGTGTGTATGTGTATTAATATGTATGTGTGTGTGTGTATGTGTATTAATATGTATGTGTGTGTGTATGTGTATTAATATGTATGTGTGTGTGTGTATGTGTATTAATATGTATGTGTGTGTGTATGTGTATTAATATGTATGTGTGTGTATATGTATTAATATGTATGTGTGTGTATGTATGTGTATTAATATGTATATGTGTGTGTGTATATGTATATGCGTGTGTGTATATATATATATATGTGTGTGTGTGTGTGTGTGTGTGTGTGTGTGTGTGTGTGTGATTTTGCACCCGGTGGTCGACAGCTTCAGGAGCCAAAGGCAGCACGGAAAATGCAAAATCACATATATATGTGTGTGTGCGCGCGATTTTGCACAACCGCCATGTAGCAGTTCTTCAGCTATGGGGTGGTCAGCAAGTGGTTAACACATTGAGCACAATAAAAAAAAAAAAAAAAAAACATTCCCCAGTAAATGCTTTTACAGTTCTTACACAAGAACTTGCAAGTTTCAATGCTGCTGCCTTCTGCTCTTTCAGTGCAGCTTACCTGAACTTCTGGTCTTCACATAAGAGATAACAGTGGACAGTGTAGTCTAGGATCAGTTTGTTAGCTTGGAGAAGGGAGTGGGGCAGAGCAGGGGAACTCTTTGCAATATCAGGCTATGGGGCTGTGTGTTTCTATTAATGCACACAGTATAGGAAGACACAACTCTGCTCCCTGCATGCAGGGGTAACTCCATAGGATGCTGCAAGAGCGCCACCCTGAAACCGGAAACCAGGTGCAGCAGTCATGCACCAGCTTAAACTTGAACATAGGCAAGCATTAAATATAAAGAAGCTACATACTCAGTAAGTGATTAGATCAGCTGCTAAAAGTGCTAAAAAAAACTATGGTATTTCTTCCAAAAAAAAATGTAAAATTTTGCAGCATGCCATCTCTTAAATGTAGAGGTTTTGTTTTAATTTTGCAAGCTTTTTTTTCTTTATTTTCACCTGATGATTCAGCCAGTAACACACTTCCTAGGGTGTCTCCACTCCTCTGAATGGGCAACGGAGCCACCTTCAGACATCAGCATTGTGAATCTGGAGAAAGGGTTGTGTTAGATGAACTATCAGATTTAGAGATGAGTCAGTTGTCAGTATTAAATGTTTTGTCTCACCCCTCTGCCGCTTTTGCTGGACAGCTTGATCTGCTAAGGGAAGTGGAAAAGTAACAGACTTTCTGGCTGGATCACCAGGTAAAAATTAAGGTTAAAAAAGAAACCCAATGCAGCCATCACATTTAAAGTGGAAGGCAAGTCAAAACATAACAAAGCTTAAATCTACTCCTACCCCATTCTACGCATATTCTATCTACCCTGTAAAGATGTGTATACATACTTATTCTGCAGTCGCTCCGGTTTGGTCACATGATGATGTCAGCCATAGGCTTACTATGGGGCATCTGTTGTGAGCTATTCCTCCTCTACACTGAAGCCGGCACTGAGACCCGAACATGTGACCGGACCGGAATGCTTTCAGAATTGGTAAGTATAAGCATCTTTCTTTTTCCAGGGTAGATAGAATAAATTTAGAATGGAGATGGGAGTAGAGTTAAGCTTCGTTAGGTTTTGACTTGCCTTCCACTTTAAATGTGATGACTGCATTAGTTTTTTTTGTAGTTTTTTTTTATACCTTCCACTGGGTGCCTGCCTTCCACTTTATGAATTAATTAGATGTAATATATTTTTGTTTTTGGGTTTAACTGCTTTAACTTGACAATAACTCTGACTAATGTGCCCACCTAACAGTTTTTACATTGTTTAGAGGTTGTTTTAATACATATTAATCTTTTGTTTTTCATTATAAGCTGAGAAATTGACAGATTTTTTATAGCATTTTTTTAGTTTGTACATAGTTGCACAAAAACCATGTGAACTTTTTACTTTTACTAACCTTTTTCACTCAGTGTACTGCACAATGACTGGAGAAGGAAGAACCGTTCAAACCTTGTGTATTTACCATGATTGACTGCTATGGTGATCAGCTGATTGAGACCAAGGCAAATAGTTTCCAGTCATTAGAGTAGGCCAGAGGCTGACATTGACAACACATTGTCAGAACTAGGAGCGTGAACAGATGCACGCTCCTAGTTCTAAAGTGTTATGTTGATTAATGTTCTCACAGCACTGGGAACTATGCCTAAGAATGGCAAATTTTCTCCATGGGCATTTGTTGTTTTTCACCTAAATCGTTACTCTGTATTCTAAAGCCAGGGCCATGCTAGCAGCACTATCACTGGCAATCACAACGCCCGGGGGTGGGGCTGGGTGCGTTGTGCTGAGACAAGCAGTGAAAAAGAGGTTTATCAGTAGTTACAACCCTCCTTCCTTTCCATAAAGAAGCAAGCTGCCCTGCACAGGGTGACAACCCTGCAATGATTTATCTGTAGTAGAATTAGCGTTGTCACCCTGTCAAAGTAAGTAACCCTCACTGACAGGATCATCAGGTTTTTCATATATTATGGGGCTAGTTCTTGTTTTTAAAAGAGAAGTACAGCCAAAGCTCTTTTGGCTGTACTTCTCCTGTGGATCACAGGAGTGAAGTTCGTTCTGCACTCCTGTGACCCGTTTTCAGCTTACAACGGACTGAAGTTTGCTGTCGGCGACGTTACTCAGCCGGACCAGGCTACCTTCAAAGTCGGCATCCACCCCAGAGTCTGGAGTGGCGTCTGGCTCAGCCTCTCAGCGAAGCTCTGAGAGCCTGAGCCAGCTTTACCTTCCCCCTCCACTGGGGGGGGCTGAACAGACCGCGGTGACTGACAGTCCCACTCTTTGCTCAGAGCGGCTGTGAGAACTCAGGGATCATGTGATCACTGAATTCTCACACTTAGAGCCGGAGGGGGACAGGTGCTGCATTCACCTAGGTCAGGGGTGGGCAACTGTGGCCCTTCAGCTGTTGGTCCCATCGTGCCTCTGCCTTTGGGAGTCATGCTTGTAATTCTTAGTTTTGCAGTGCCTCATGGGATTTGTAGTTCTACAACAGCTGGAGGGCCACAGTTGCCCACCCCTGACCTAGGTGAATATAACTAGGGAATAAAAAAGCCCTTCTTCTCTTTTAAATACAAATTTTTATAGCATGAAATACAAAATTTTGTAGCATGAAAGTGTATCTGTGTACTTTAATATGTAATAGATTGTGAGTGTGTTACAGAAAAAACTATTGTATGAACTGTTTGTGAATGAATCACACAACACATCTTTAATACAATTGCATGTCATTGGCCGACTCTTTTGTTGTCTTCTCTCACTCACTTCTCCTGTGTTTCCAGGTCCATGTCAATCTGCTCCTAATGGAGGCCCGCATGCAGGCTGAACTCCTGTACGCTCTGCGAGCAATCACCCGACACTTGACCTGAGATTCGGCATATCACCCGGGACATGCCAGCAACATCACCATTCAGTTCAACCGCAAGAGAGGCCCCTGTCATGTAGCATCAAACATATGCATTTCTCGTGTCAGTGCTGGCCCACTCAATGTGGCAGTAATGTGCAATCATCTGTGTTCTATTTTCTACAATGCTTTATCTTTACTAATGTTAGCAAAATGGCACTACTATAAAATATATTTTTTTTTTTTCTTTTTTTTTTTTCTTTTTTTTTACATATTGGCAGTAACTAATCCACACTGCTTTTCCAGAGAGTTTAAACACAGGATTTATTTTGTTGGATTTTTTCTTTTTGTACATAGATATGTAAATGTAGCAATTCTGGTTTGCCTTGTTCCAGTTAAATGTAGTGCTTTGTTTATATAAGACTGAAAAAAAAGAAAAAAAAACAGGAATATAAGCTGTACTGTCTAATACACAAAAGGGCTTATACGGTGAGGCAATGCAGAGTAGTGAGAGTCTACGCAGTGCAGTATCCTCCAATCAGAAACCATCAAAAATGGATTGCTAGGTGGAGCGTGGTATGGTTTGATCCTCTACTGCTTCTTTCTTGGTGTCTTGGTTCTCCTCGATATGGAGCTACTTTGTGTGCTGGCCATCACATTCTCCTTGCATGGAGTATTCATTCCTGGGCAACACTATATTGACGTTATGTAACAATGTAGTCCTCTTTTAAAAGGCAGTCTGATATGGATCACCCAATCTCATGTTCCCCTTTGACATGGGTTCATTTATTATCAAAAACCATTGATTAATGTCAAACAGTAAAATCAAAGATGATCCATGTGAGACTTGTTGGCTGTGATCAGAGGATTTATTGAAATTAGTAGAAAACAGGTCTCAGCAGATGCCTTGATGCATTTCGCAGTCAAGATTGGATGAAACATAGGACCTTCATTAACGTCAATAAATTCTCAGGATACTGGAAACGGCCCACCATGTTTGAGCGTAGTCACAGCCAGGCAAGGCAGGGGCACCATGGAGCAAACAAAGGGTAATTCTAGAAATCCAGATATCTCCTGAGAATGACAAATGGAGAGTTAGCTGCCCAAGCTTGGATTGGTTACCTGATGCCTAGCAGTGACTTCAGCTGATTGCATGGATCTGTGGTCCTTTCCTCTACTCTACAGAAGAGTGAAGGATCTAAATACTCCCTGTGTGTCAATGAGCTCTTCCTTATACCAGATACCATTCTTGTTTCTTCCTAAGAGTTCAGAAACAGACAATCACAAGAAGTACTCCAAACCAAGGGCAATGCTTCTAATTAAGAGGACACCTACAGCCACCCTGAAAATACTTGTGTCTGAGTTATCTGCTAAAACTCTAAGCAGTTTCTGATACAGAAATATGACCGTTATCCCTGGAACCCACCAGTAGTACACAAGCCAACAATTCAGGACCACATCTCAAGTGGATTCTCAGCAGGAATATCTGGAGAACATAGGCCAGAGACAACAGTTTCCCAGTTACCACACCATGCTGGTGGTTGGGAGATATCCCCAAAAAGGTCCCATACAGAAGTGAAGAGGCAGCAGGAGATCAAACCTTACCTCCATCCACAATAAGCACACTTCTGTAAAGTTGCTCTTTGTCTCATCTGTAATAAACTGAAGGTGCTTCCTGCACTGCCTTATCGAATTAGCCCGAGAAGGCTTTTTCTGATCAGTCTGCCTGTAAATTGGTCAGAAAAGCTGAATCTGTGCCATAAGTTGAAGTTCTTTATCTTTATGTATTACTTTAGCAGCGTCTGCGTCCATGTTACAAGGAGCTGGATTTGGTGCTTAACCAACCCTGCCAAAAAGACTATCAGACATGGACGGTGGTCGCCAGCGTGAAAAAAAAATGTGAACGTTCTCTTTATACCGTGGCATATTCTGCAGCATGCTACTGATGTGTAAAGCTCTGCATTGTAGTTATACTCTCTAATGGCTCTGTCCACCCAGAACGTAGTGCTCAGTAATGGGAGAATACAGATGAACTGAATCCACTGGCTTCTTATATCTTAGCATTTCCAGTGGCAAAACTTCCTCTCCGGTCTTCTCTGTAATTGTGAAATACACAATCAAACAAAAGTGAGCTTGCCTCCTCATAACTGACACCAGCAGACAGGTCTGTGCACGGTACAGCAGAGATCCACACGGAAAGCCATAAAAAAGCCGTTGGCTAAGTAAGCCTGCAAAACTGCAATCATAGTTTTGGGTGGACTGACCCCTTAAAACAGAAAAATTGTATTGATTTTATTTCATCATTCGGGCATAGCTGAGGATCTGTGTGTATGTGTTATTTGGGGGGGGGGGTTTGTTTGTTATTGGGTTTTGTTTTTTTTTTTACCTTTTTTTTTTTTTTTTTTTTTTTTTATACCAAAGTGTGCCCAGAAAAAATGGAAACCAGTCAGGTACCTGGTTCAAGAACCGTTGTATCAGTCTGCTGTTAAAGCCTGGAAGAAAGTGTACTTAAAGGACCACTAAACCTACAGAGAGAAGTTAATTTATGTGAAGGAGTTACTGACAACATTTACAAATCTGTATAAAAAAAGGGCCCAGATCTGCACAGAAAATTGATATTTATGCAGGTTTACTCTTGTCGAGGTAGCTGATATTTAAAACCACTCTGTCTCTGGAATATAAAAAGCCATCCTGCAATTACAGTTATAATACTTATCAGTCAGGCAGGCGTTGACTCTGGCATAGCTCTTCATAAGAGTGATCAGTAAAAAAAAAATCTTCAAAATCTAACATGTTTCCTAGAGTGTTGAGTGCCTGCATCAGTCAAAAGTGAACTTCTATGTCACTATAGCTGTGCATGGTCACAGTAGCAATAAAGAGGCCAACGGGTGGAATCACAGCTCATGAATTGGGTGCTGAAGATATCCGATAGGATTGGATAAATATTATAACTCTTCTTTTGCCGAGTGACTTTTCAATTTCTTTGTCATTGGTAGAATTATTTTAAGGCTAGAAGAGACCTCTAAAGTTGCTGGAGAAGGATGTCAGATAGTTACAGGGAAATATTCGTTTTTAGACCAGCTTCAGTTTCCATATATACAGATTTAATAGACATACTCATGAATTTTATCAGTTGCTCTTGCACATAGAACAACCTCTTTGGCTTGTGTTTACTGGCTCCCAGCATTAAATACCCTTAAAATGTGCCATGTTTGGTGGCCTTTAAAGGCTACTGTTAAAATATAAGCTACTTGATGGAGCTTCCAAACAATTGTATAGAGTCAAGCAGAATTTCAATGAAATATTCATCTTTGAAAGATGGACTGGTAACTTTCATTCATGTAGTTGTTAGAAACAACAACCATGCCTTGTTCCTTGGGGAATGTGTTTTCCAATGCTCACTGGATTTCCTCTCTAGAATAGTTTCTGTAAATTAAATGTTTGCAGTTTAAACTCTGAACTGCATTGAACTTGTCCAAACCTACCAACCAGTGGCTGGAGGATCCTGATTGTCAAGGTAGAGATTTGCAGTTTAAACTCTGCACTGCATCAAACTTATCCAAACCTCCCAACCAGTGGCTGGAGGACCCTGATTGTCAAGGTAGAGATTGGTGACACTGCTCTAGATGTGAATCTAGTGAATTGGGTGGTGGGTTTAGAGCAGATTAGCCTGGGCTGAATTTCGCTGACTATGTAAAAATATTGGAGGTGTGAATATTATTTCCATTGTTGCCAGTTGCCTTTTCAGCTTGACTATCTGATGATCGAAACGTTTTTCTGAAATAATTTCATAATAAAAGTCAGCTCCACCAAAACAGATATTTCAGGCTTTTATATAGCAAGGAAACATTACAGTACTTTGGGTCTATGCCCCTTTCCACACTAGAACTGTGAAGGTGCCACTGTCCTATACCTAGACCTCCCAACCATTTGTTTATTATCCATTGCAAGCCTCATTTGGCTTTATACTGGGTGGAACTCGAAAATCTATCCCAGAAAGATAGCAGGTCTTTCACAGTGCCAGCAACCATGCAAAACTGAAATCTCAATTTTGGGTGGGGTTGCCCTTTAACCCTCTAGCTTATTGTTTTGAATTTTTTCAAATTGAAAGCCTTTTAGGAGGGTTGAACGAGCAAGAAAAAAAGGTGATGATGTTCCTTTTTGGAATGTGAACTGAGGAATCGGCGATGTCTCTGAAGCACTTTTTAATTGATAGGCTGCCTTTTTGTGAATGTCTGGTCTCCTGACGGAATCAGTCAGCTGACCTTAAAAAGCACAATTTGCCATTTTGTATGCTGAGGCAGTAATCGGCCCATCAGTGTTTTATAATCTGTGGCATCAGCGAGGCACGGTCTAGTTTGCCTCCCAGTGGTATCAGTAGCCTTGAGGCCAGTTACCATTTGGTCCGGTGACAGGCCAGTTACTGTTTTCAATGAACAGCATGGCTTTCTCCACTATGTCCAGGTGTAGCACAATTATCTCCAACAAAGCAACTGTCAGGCCAGACGCAGTGACAAGACTGCCATTTTCTGACCTGACCAGTGGCTATATCCTCCATTCCGAGAGCAATAAGATTTGCGTATTGGCTGGTTGTAAGTTTCTTTGTGTGCTTAGTGTGTTTGTATGGGATAATGTGTTTGGATCGTGCTGTTTTAACGGTCTGTTGAGAGTTGACATTTCAGTTATCCATTGACTTCTCATAGTTTTTAGGACTTCAGTATGTGAAGGAGCAGTGTGTACCACAAGCGTTTACAAAATATTTGCCAAGATTTCAAAAAGCTTCAAGCTTTGGTCAATCCTTTAAATAAAACTTCAGTTCCATTATTGAGATGTTAAGCACAAATCCGCTTGTTGAAAGCTTTGTATAGAACTGCTTTACAAACTGCTCTTTTACAAGCTGAAGCCTGTATGTACAAGGCCTTAGGAAGACAAGAGATCTCCTTGTTGGTTTTCCCCATTCTTATACCCCCCTTCCCTGAACTGATCTTGTCAGCAGGTGGGAACTGGGGTGTCAGCTGGAGTCTTCAATCCACTAACTAACCTATCATTGTTCCCCTGCTTTGCCAAGTCCACCAGAAACTTATGTTCTTAATGGGCTGATCCTTTCCATTTGTACAAATGGCAGTTGCCATTTGCAGCTTAGTGTATTGCATTCAGCTTTCTTGGACTGCTCAGTTTCACTAGTGCAGTGGTGTGAGGTTCCAAGTTTGCGTAGTAAACCATGACCATTCTCAATTGAAGTTGACCATAAACACGGGCTGGTCATTGAGCAGCAAAAACGGCATACACAATAGTGAGCGTTTGTCATTTTCAACAGTTGTAGCTACGGCACCAACCAAACAAATATTCTAATAGATGGTTAGCTAAATATAATCTATTTTTAAATATATTTCAACAAATGACAAAAGCTTTCCTCTAGACTGCTTTGCTGTATAAATCCTTGTAGACAAGGGAGTCTCACTCCCTCTACTGCACTGTTTTTTCAACTTTACTTTATGTACTGATTTAGAAAACCCAATGCTTGTCAAGTGTCAGTTTATATTAAGCACCCCTCAAAGTATTTAAACTTGTATGCTTATACAATCTGATTGCATTTTTTATTCTTTCTGATCGATCTTTGGGGCATAAAGTGACTCATGCCATTCCTCCTGCTATCTCATCTAACAGTATCTGTTGTAAGCTGTTTATTGCTCCCTCCCTAACATTACACCACTCTAGCAATCTCTAGGTAGCAACTGTGCAAACTCTGTGTAAAAAATCCACTTTACTTACTTTGACTTTACTTTTTAATAACCTTTTCTTTTCCCATTGGCTGAAATTTATGACTGAAAATAAGTAATTCAAGCCAGTCAATAAGGAAGAATGGCATTGTATCCTGACACTTTGGAGCCAACTTTACCTCTCAGTCTGTTTTCATAGCTGCTATCTAGGAATTGCTAGAGAGCTTTAAAGGAGAGAAGAAACAAAAAGGAGCTTTCATCAGTCTCTGTACACAGATACTATAAGATTAGATAACAAGATGAATGTCACAGGTCCCTTTTTAAATAAGTGAAAAAAAATACTTCCACAGATCTTAAATAGGACATTTTATCCAATAAAATGTTAACGTTCATAGGCAGAAGTACCACTTGATATACATACTGATTGAGAAACACTGCCTTTCTGTGTTCTACATAATACAGAGTAGAATAAAGAAAAAATGAGTAAGATCCCCAATGAATCTTGACAGTTGGGTGGACCCTGAGATTTCATCTCAAGTTGTAGGAACGCTTGCTCTCAGTTCCTGCCTATCCACCAGAAATAGGAGTGTTTCATGGACTGACCCTTAGTGCCCGTTCACATATATGCGGATTGGATGTGGTTTGAACCGCATCCAATCCACATGACATGTGAAATAACATTACTTCCTATGGTGCCTGTTCACATATGTCCACTGCAGGGCCGGGGTGGATTAAGTGCGGTTTAAAAAAGTCCTGTCCGATTTCTGAGCAGTACGGTCCAGTTCAGGTGCGACTATTGTCTTCTATGGGAACCGTTTCTAAACTGCAAGTATGAACAGGATAAAATCCTGAGCTGAACCTGATGTAAACCTGACCCGAACCAGTGAACAGCTAAGGTGTCAATTAGCTATGAAACCTGAGCTTCAATCCACATCACACATGTGTGAATCAGCACTTAATTAGGAATATCTAACAAAGTTCATGCATAAACTATAACAACAACCCTATGTGTGAACCTCTATGTATCACTACCCTTTTCTTTAACATGAATTTGTCCCAAAGATGTATGAAAAGCTTTTTTTTTTTTTTTTTTTTAAAGCTGACCCTGTCCGAGCAGTAGGTAACAAGTTAGTTCTGGGATGGTAAATTTCAATTTCTTCAGTTTTGCTAGGAGTGCAGTTGCTACCCCAGAACTAACTTGCAGCCCATGACTTGGGGATAGTGGCATTCTTTTTACATACACTATATGGCCAAAAGCTTGTAGAAAACTGACAATCACACTTGTTTGAGCTTGTAGGACATCCCATTCCAAAACTGTAGGTGTTAATGTGGAATTGCCCCTACCCCTTTGCAACTATAAAGGCTCCATTCTTCTGGGAAGGCCTTCTACAAGATTTTGGAGAGTCATATGTGTGGTCAGATACTGACTATGAATGAGAAGACTTGGCTCTCTACTTGCATTCCATTTCACCCGAAAGGTGTTCAGTGAGGTTGAGTTCAGAGCTCTGTGCAGGTCGCTCCATTTCCTCAACACCAAAATCCTCTCTTTATGCAGTTTGCTTTGTGCACAGGGGTACCGTCATGATGGAACAGAAAACTGTCTTCCCCAAACTGTGGCCACAAGGTTGGAAGTACCCAATTATGTCAAATAGCTTTGTATGTTTTAGCATTAACATTATTGAAAACACCTCAACTTTATCATTTGGAGGGGTGTCCACATCCTTTGTACATATAACTGAAGTCTCCACAAACTTTGGCCATATGTTGTAGGTTTTGTGACAGGTGTCCTTCATGCATTTGGACCCCCAGGTGCCTCCTTTGTTTTCAAAGTATTACATATCCTCCCAGCAAAAAGTTTCAAACCCATCTCAGGCTAGCAGCAGGGTGCCAAGCCACATCATGCGCAGCTCCCTCAGTCAGTGAAAGGGTTGACTTGAGAAACACTGACCAAAAGTGACATTTTGCACATAGTTTTCTGCACCCCTTCCTCTTCCTATTCAGAGAGCAGGGTGTCTTTTGTACTTGACCTTCTAATTTGTATTTTTTTTTTTCTTTCAAATGTTTGAAATGTTTACTTAAAAATCATTTTACCTTCATTCATCAGTGTACTAATGATGGCGTCAAGCTGTGATATTTTGTATGCAATGTTGTAAGTGAACAAAGGTAAAGTGCAATATAACATTGAAATAGCCACCTATAAATCTAAAGTGTCCTTTGTAATTTTTTCTTGATTTTGAACTTGGTGGCAAGAAATCTCCTTTTCTTTGTTCTGAAGAGAAATTTCTATTGTTGTAGTTTTTTTTTTTTTCTTTTGTTTTATTTTTAATTTCAGCAAATAAAAAAAGGAGGTTGGCAAGTCCAAAGCAATAACGAGTGGAAATTGCTTTCAGCATTAATAATCCAGATTTTATTTATAGCACATGAAACCCTTGACAGATTGTTCACCCCACATACTATGACGATTGCGGGCTTAGGACTACAGGACTGGGTGGAGTCTGTGATACATATTTCCTATCTGTGATATAAATTGGCATGCTGCAATTCATGCCTGGTTGATATTGGTATTCGTATATAAATATTTTTAGAGATTACATGGTATGTTGTTATTCTCCTTTTGTTAACAGTGTGAAATACATCCCAAGCCTTTATGCAGCATTTTGATAGCTTTCTTGCAGCCCCAAGGCTGCATTCACACTTGAGCGATTTGTAGCCCGAAGCTCCAAAAATGCTTAAACGTAAAAAAAATCAATTGTTTCCTATAGTGCCTGTTCACACTTGATCACGCAAACAGGCACCACAGAGTAAAATTTTTTTTTTTTAAGTTTGAGCGTTTTTGAAGCTTCGAGCTTCAAGCTACAAATCGCTCAAGTGTGAATGCATCCTTAAAGTAGCTGTAGCTCAAGTCTGGAAGTGCTTTAAAGAATAAGTTGACCTTTCAAAACATGTTGCACCCATATTCAGGGTGTAACATGAAAGCACCAACCCCCGCTTTGACAACTAGCGGGGGAGCTTCTCCTGTCCCCCTCTCGGTAGCTGCCAAATGAGAAAAAAAAAAGCAGTGTGGGGCTCTGCCCATCTGGCTACGTCATTCCTCTGTGAATGAGAAACTACAAGTTCTGACAGCTTTACAAGCTGTCGGCTTGTAGTTCTCGTTGAACTACCATGGCGCTATGGAGTACTGTGGCAGTTCATTGCATCTTCCTGTCACTATATCGGTATGCTCGTACATCCCAGGCAAGCAGATATACTAACAGGTCTGCAGGAGACCTGCATGGCACCATCTACTGCTCGCTGGTGCAATACTTTACAGGCTCCAGCAGCAAAAAAAAAATGAAGCACATTTTTTTTACCTGCAAAATAAATGTGCATTTATTATTTTTTACCAAAAGGCACATCCTTTTAAACAACCATGTCAACTTACAAAAGAAATCAAGATGGTAGTGTCCTTCAAATGAAGAACTGTTCTATTCACCTTCCCTCCAGCTTGTGCCTCCTAGGTTCCTTTCATCCCAGTGCTGCAGCCTCTGTCCATCTCTTTGGTATTCGACATTCCCAGTAATGTCAGGTGCCCGTGTCCACCAGCACCACGTGCAGTGGTTTCATCCTCTGACCTCTACATCACTACAGGATTCAAAGGTGGCCTAGGGATCAGTGGAAGGAACCAGCGGGGACACAAATCAATGAAATTGACAGAGGCTGCAGAGCTATAACAGATGGGAGATAAAAGTCATGGGCCACTGGAGAGGTGAGTATCGGAGCTCTTCTTTTGCAGGACACTTATCTTGGTTATGTTATTACAGATATTTATAGGAATGCTAGCTGTAGCTTTAAACTTGCATTCACCAGGCATTGAGAAAATAAAGCTCACAAAATGCTTGGTTAAAGCTACAGCCATCACTCCCATACAGTATAAACTCATTATTACTGGAACCAAAGGTTGTTGTAATAGATTTTCGAAAGCTGCTTAGCTTTTTATAAATGCTTTTCAACTAAATGACTGGTGATTGTGAAATTCTTCAGGCAGCAGTTACCAGCTAAGATTTCAAAAATGCCATTATGTATAGTCATTTCTACTGAGAGCTGCTCTTACCAAGTAATTCTAAAAAAAAAAACCCATTGTAGTAATTAACATAGCAATTATTAAAATTCGTATGTTTTTTAAATTTAAAGTGGTTTATACCTTGCATTTTACAAATTGTACATGTCATTTTTCATTAAGATGCAGAAAAAAAAATTTCTGAAGTACTTAAACCGTAAAACAATTGAAGAAAAATAATATTTGTGAGCTACTAGGCCATTTAAAGCCTTGGGTATTGTAAACGTTGCATAGTGAAAAAATTAGTTATACGTGGCCCTAAAGGTTCCCGGACACATTACAATTTCATTGTCTGATCCTTTCGATTGACTCTTAGAAATGTCAACTCATGTAAAGAGAAGAGTTTTTTTGATATTGGTTATTTTCAGCTCAAATGTTACGGTCACATAGTTAGTCTGGTTGAAAAAAGACATCTAGTCCATCTAGTTCAACCAATAGAAAAAAAAAAAAAAAGGAGCAAACCCCCCCCCCCTTCCCCCAAGCAAAGGATAGCCCAATTTGCTCCAGCAGGGGGAAAATTCCTTCCTGATCCCCCAAGAGGCAATCGGAAATTCCCTGGATCAACTTTACCTATAAATGTTAAGCTACAGTTATATTTTGTGCATTTAGGAAAGAATCCAGGCCTTTTTTTAAAGCAACCTACTGAGCTGGCAGGACCAGCTCTTGAGGCAGTCTATCTCTGTGACCAGGCAATGGGGTAAGAAGGTGTGGTGTATTTAAAAGTTGTTTTTTCTCAATTTGGTCCTTCTATTAGTATTTTCAAAATGTCAAGTTCATTGGTGTGTGCTGTCCACAATGCAATTCTATTAAGTGTTGAACCTCGGTAACCTTGAGAAAAACTAGATGCTTTTCTTAACCTGAATGGAGCTAATTTGCAAATGATCAAGGTGTTGCTGCAGCTTGCAGTAAGGGAGCACACATAATCAGAAATTAGTCTACTGGGGATTTTTAAACTGACTGCATTTCTCTTCCAATAGGGAGGAAAGTGACTGAAAGGAAAACTGTCTCATTGTAAACAGCCTGTCAGGTTCCCTTTTCATCTAATACAACCCTGCCAATATGTGAAGACAATTTTTCTCCTGTGGGAAAGCATTACCAATGAGATGTGAAAGGGAATTGAGCTCTGCAGACCTGGAAGTCCTATAAAGTTCAGGCTTTCTTACAATCAGAGGCATAAAATGTAGATCCATGGTCATTGCAGGTATTGTAATTGCTCTGGGGCCCAGAACATGGTGGGGACCCTTTACAAGCTGCAAAGTTGACAGACTGACAGGTTGAGAGCTGATTGCTGCACTGAAGCCTGTTGCGTTTGTAAATGTTTATATCTGCATTACTATATTAAAGCTGAACTCCAGGAAAACATCAAAAAGGATTTGGATCTCTGCCGATCTAGACCTGTCATTTAGATAGCTCTGCTATACAGTACAGCCCTTGCTGCAGTTAAAGGATTTGTGGTTAGTTCACCTGTTCAGTCTCCGCTGTACTTACCTCCATGGGTGATGAGGAGTAAGTGCTCACGTAGCCGTAGTAGCGGTCCAGGGATTTGAAATTCCCACTCGTCTTCTTTTTTCTGCAGTGCTGCCAGGATTGATCAGAGCAGTGATCTGTGCCGGCGCTGACCAATCAGAACCACTCTGATTTTTCTCGGAAGCTCAGCAGAAAGACGAGGAAGAAGAGCAGGGATTTTAAAGCTTTATAAGCACTGACAGCTCATCACCCATAGAGGTAAGTACAGAGGGGGCCAAGTGGGTGGGGTTCATTAATTTTTTTTGAAGGTGAACTTTAGCACTATCAAGACCTTTCCCAGCCTGTGCCTGGACAGTGAAAGGAGAAGCAGCATGCTGATGAGCTCATCTCTTTATTGCTCTACTCCTTATCGGCATGTTCTTTTTTAGCACATGAGCACTGCAGCACACCTGATTGGTTTCTTGTACTGCATCACTTTCTTCTGGTCTGAGCTTTGCTGTACAGTGGATTGCAAGAGGCTGATACTAAGTCAGTTTAAGCTATTTACAGTGCTTACAAAAAGTTTCAGTGATCTGTTAAAACTTTAAAGCTGACCAAAATTTTAGACGGTTCATCAGGAATCCCTTGGTAGCCCTGACAGCAACCTCCCACCAGACATCCTTCAAAAAAATGTAAGGAGCTGGGCAGAAAACTGTCGGCTGAACTGTGCTTTTGTCAATCAAATGCAGTCACCGTTCAGGTTTTTTTGACAGCCGGTTGCACCGGCTGTCAGGATACAATAGCTAGGATGTGGGATTCCTCCCTCCACACTGATTAGCGTGATTGGAGAATTGGCACAGCCTGAATGAAAAAAAATCAGCTTTACAGTCCAGCTCAGTGCTTCAGTTTCCCAGCCCTTAGTGTTCGCTATGAAAGAGCACAGTCACCATGATTGAGATTGCAGATGGCTGCTTGAGAACAGAAGACCATGCAAGTGATTAAGCGTAACTGCGGGCAATATCAAAAAGTCAACTCTGTTTCCTTTGAGTTTTATGTGACCCGCTAGAGCCAGATTTTAAAAAGGTCCCACAAGTGGTACTCGGCTCAGATTGTTTTTGTCGTGCAAAGTCTCATTCTTGCACCGAGAAATAGCTAGAGACTTACAGTGGGTTGAGTTGTGAAGACTCAGCTTGTTCACATGGCTTAGCAGCCAGTTTTCCCTAAGCACCAGACTACTAACCTGGCAAGACAATGCAGCATGGACAGGACAGTGACTTTTCAGCCAAGCTACTTCTGTCATTATTGCAAAATAATAGATTCCCATGAGGGATTCCATAAAAGGGTGCATGATACGGCATTCTGTCCTGAGGTCCCTCAAGTAAATTCCTAGCTATTCCCTTTATAAATAGCTAGGGATAGATGGCAGTGTCCCTGGAAGCAAAAATTCTCTAGGAGACCAAAAACTAACCAATAAAATTTCATTTGAATGGAGTGTGAATGAAATACAAAAACATTTTAAATAGACCAGAACCTAGTTTTTACATTTTAAGAGCAAGTCATCCATGCAGGGGGAGAGTCCCCCATATACTCAACCTACCTGTGCTCCATTGCAGCTATTTGTTTCTCTGCAGCTGGCACTGAGATCGGCTGTATCCGAAACCCTGGAAAGGGGTGACGTCATTCTCCCAGACATATAATAGTAGTCAGGTTTCGTGATTGGCTGCTAGGTGCCATCACAGGGTTGCAGGTTACATACTCTTTCATAGTCAAAAGTGCCAGGTATTCATGCTGTAAAGGAGTAAGAAACTGTGAGGGAGTACAGGTAATGTAAATATAAGGGGGTCAGGTGATGCCCTTTCCAGGGGCACTTTACCTTTCTTCGCATGAACAAGGTGATAGTGTTTCTCCAACCTCTTGCCACTCATGTAACGAATATGCGCAGTGGCAAAGATGGTAGGATTTAATGCCAACACACTGCACATATGTGTCCATGGGTGGCAGAGCATTCTGTGCTGAAAGCATGTAGGGGCTGAGCAGAATGGTGTTAAATAGGTGACTTTATTCTGTCAATCCAGATACCTACTGTATATTACGTTGTTTACACAGCAAACTATCTGATGACAATCCAACACCCCTTGTGATATAGCTTGAATTTTTTGCTTATTTAGTAACGGTAAAAATATAGGTGGAGCACATTAACCCGCAGCATCCAAACATAAATTCGCTTTCATAGCATTTTATTCTGTAAGCTGCTTAAATTCTGACTGGCTGCTGTGGGTTACTGCTCATCATGGCTCTTTTGTATGATGTCTATAAGAAGGTAAGGCATGGAGTAATAGAACAAGCGTTGTGTGAAAACAGTGGGCTCTTTAAAAGTTGGATTATTGAAACCTGTAGATAATAGTAAATTGTGGTAATTTTCAACAATTCACTGGTAGGCTCAACAGTGATGACCCGGCACTGGATGCACACTGTCACATGGAGAATTTAAATCTCAAAACTGTCAGTTGTAGACATCCTGAAAATTCTCCAAAGTTTCTCCAAAGTTGAAGTTTCTTTGCAACTTCTCAGTTCCCAGATGAACCATGATTATTGTATTGCAATACATTTTATACAGGATTTCTGTATTGTTGTAAATAAAGAGCATTTTTGGAATGCCATGTCTTGCCTATTTGATTAACAGCCTTCAGTGTTCTGTTCCAAAGCCAAAACATTTTTAAAGTTAGATGGGAGTTAGAATCCTTTATTGCTGTCTGTGTCCCTGTTGGGGAAAATCACTTTTTTCATTAGTCACTGAGACTGAAAGTGAGGCAGTGTGTGAAATTTTAGTCACTGGAACAGAAAGAGGGTAAAACCTCCAAAGGGAACACTTATTTCAGGGAGAGCCCTCCATCCATGAAATCTAAGAGATTCCTCCATTCCTTATATCTAAGGGTCCTCCATCCATGAAATCTGATTTTTCCAGCTATGAAATCTAAGTGATCCCTTCATCCATGAAATCTAAGATTCCTCCAGCTATGAAATCTAAGCAAGCCCTCCATTCATTATAGCTAAGAGAGTCTTCCATCTATGAAATCTAAGGGATTCCTCCATCCATGAAATCTAAGCAATCCCTCCATCTATGAAATCTAAGAGATTTCTCTATCTATGAAATCTAAAAGAGACCTCCCATCCTTGAAATCTAAGCAAGCCTTCCATCTATTAAATCTACAAGATTCATCCAGTTGTGAAATCTACGAGATTCCTTCAGCCATGAAATCTGATTCATCTATCTAAGAGATTCTTCCAGCTATTAAATCTAAGAAATCCCTTCATACATGAAATCTAAGATTCTTCCAGCCATGAAATCTATGCAAGCCCTCCATTCATTATATCTAAGAGAGTCCTTCATCTACGAAATCTAAGAGATTCCTCCATCCGTGAAATCTAAGCAAGCACTCCATTTATGAAATCTAAGAGATTTCTCGATCTATGAAATCTAAGCAAGCCTTCCATCTAATAAATCTACAAGATTCCTCCAGTTGTGAAATCTACGAGATCCCTCCATCCATGAAATTAAAAGATCCCTCCACCCACTCTAAAACACACATGGACAAATCTCCCCTGCCAGCAATTGTAATCTGACAGCTCCAACACCTGTCAGAACACCTGAACAATGTCTGCATCGGATAGGATGCAAGTAATTTTCGGCCAACCATCTTTAACCCAGGCTCCTTCAACAAAAGTTGATCTAACAACTGACTTTTCTCAAGCTGGGTGGTGCCAAAGAGAACACCAATGGCTTGAATTTCAACTTATTCAACATGAACCTTCCAAAATTTAAGCTGTGTATGGCACCCTTAGGAGGGTGTTTCTGCCCACTTTCTATCTACACTATGTGCGGAAGTAGCGCTGTCACCCTAGGATGGGTGGGCTGCTGATTTGGTGTGCACTTGCACCTATTTAAGAACAGCCTACTGCACAATTACCAGATTCTGTACCATGCACCGCTATGATGTGTATGCTCATAGCTGAAGGTAGAACACAAAGCTAGAGAGTCGTACATGACAAGCCAAAAAAGTATAAAAAGGATTTTTTAAAATATATGCACATTCTGCCCCTATAGCACAATTTTATCATTCTTTATTACACTTGAATTAAATGGCTTGTCCTCAAACGGCCTCTGAGGGATTGCACTACCAAGGACCAGGGCATGTATAAACAAACCCTGAAGGAAGCCAATAATGAAGAAGTATTGTGGCTGTAATTGTTGTCCTCTCATCTAATAACAGTTGATCCTTGATGACCATGATGATCCAGTGGCTTCAGTACATTCTTTATCACTAACTCAGAAAAACAAGCTCAGAAAAAGTATTCACTCCCAATTTTTATGATCTTGCACTGGGTCAGCGTCTGAAAGTACTGGAGAGAGATGGCATTTTCAAAAGGAGGTCAGCCTTGGCAACCTCTGGATTTCACAAAATAATAAAAAAAGGCGCTACTCAAACCAATGAATATAATCCAAATGACCTAAGTCAATAGTAGTGTAAATAGTAATTTAAAAAAACCTATAAGGAATCAATGACCATTATCTCAGAAACAAAATCAAAACAAAGACTGTGTATAATGTAAATAGCCATAAAGTAACTCCACGAAAATTCTGTGCACCATGTTCCCAAAATATTCTTTCCAATGGTTAAATCCTGTGATCCACCCCCTGAGGTAAGGTTAGCAGCTTACCAGATTGTAATTATTAAACTAGAAAAGCTACAATTTGTGGGGAAATTGTGTGAAGTGCTCTTGCCTCCACCAGTAGTCTACAACTGGAGTGGGCAGAGTAACTGGAGTGGCTTGAGTAACTGTTGTGTGGTTGGAGTGGCTGGAGTAACTGTGAAAAGGTTGGACTAGGCAGAGTAACTGTGTGGAGTGTTTGGAGTGAGTAAAGATAGTAAACATTAACCAATTGATTGATCAAATTTAAAAAGTGCACATGGCAAACTTGATAGAGTGAGAAATGCATTTCAACTTTTAATTATTTATGGTTTTAAAAACTATAAATCCTACAGCGAAGAGCTTTATATTGTGAGAATCACAAGACCCAGACCTACATTTTGATGCATAGTATGTCTCTGAAATATTAAAAATGAAGGCACAGTCACAGTTTAGAAATTGCCCTTCAAATTTGAGGTGGCTAGAGTGGAGTTTCAATGAATGTCAATGGGCGGCGTGAGTTGCAAACAAATGGTCGTATTGTGAAAACTATCAGGACTATGGCTTAGCCATGGACATTTTTAGTGGCAGCAGGGATAGCTGAACGTTTTGATATAAGATTTGTGTAGGTGGGCTTGAAAATGAGGGAGTGATGGCAGTTTAGAAATCATGTCCTGATTTTTCAGCTCACATTCTAGCTTTTGTCAGCTCCCACTCTAGTTGTGAACATTCCACCATTCATTCCTATGGGACCAATTTCACCACAAAAACGCCGATATTTCGTGAACCATTCGGTTCACAAAGAAATAGCACATCAATCATGAACAATCCGCACGTTTTGGTATATTACTGTCTATGTAGTGTAAAAACTGTGGGAGGAGTTAGGGTGGTAAATTTGGCTATAATAATAAGAATATATATGTGAGATAACAGTGAGTGGTCTTGCCATGTGAGAACACTTAATGAGCATACCATACACCTCAGTTGTGACCACCACCAACAAAAAGAGGCACCAGAAAACACCATGGTCTTCTCATGTATGCTCTGTCATGAATGGGATATGACAACACATACACTAAGAGAAAAGGGAACTTCTATAGTATAGTTCATTTATTAAGATTGGCAAAATGGACAAAAATAATGCACTTACATTGGATTGTGCCAGCGGCACTAACATAATGCATCGGATGGAATCAAGGTGAGATTCCTGATGATGCGATTCCGTGAAATGCTTTGATGCCTGGCCGTTGCCGTCATTTTTTTTGTCCCTTTTCACATCACTTGCGGTGGGTTGGATCTGGTCCGTGGAACACGCCGGCTCAGATACTTTGATTAGTAGTGCAGAGTGCTTGATTCAATCCTACACTTTATGTTAGTGCTGGGGAGAAGTTCAGCCCCTCTCCTTCTCTCCGCAGTTCTCTGGGACATTTCATGGGTCCCAGAGCACTGTAGCCCATTCACAAAGCACAGCGAGATTCATACATGCGCAGTAGAAAACCGGCTGTGAAGAGAAAAATTTAACCAAAAACAAATGTGTGTAAAAAAATAAACAAAAAATATGGGGAAAAAAATAGGTAGATCAGGATTTGATCTAAATTAGGGTCAAAGGCCAAGGTCAGTGTATTTTAAGTTGGATTAAAAAGCTATTCTTTTAGTGTCAGTCAGTGTGTTTTAAGTAGCATAATAAAAAGCAAAATGCACATTATTGTTTGTGGACCTTACTACGGGTACAAACAACAAATAACATACACATATGTGGTATCACTGCGATTGTCAGGAGCTGAAGAATGTATTT
The DNA here is from genome assembly GCF_062004578.1 of Staurois parvus. Classification (NCBI taxonomy): domain Eukaryota; kingdom Metazoa; phylum Chordata; class Amphibia; order Anura; family Ranidae; genus Staurois; species Staurois parvus. The sequence goes on from NW_028318236.1 coordinate 3,627,896, forward strand.
TAGGTTGGTGGTAAGGTATTGTAAAAGCATGAAATATACACTTAAATTTCTTTTTTTTCTTTTACTATTATGGGCTAGTTTTTCTTCGCTAATAAAAAAACCATTTACCACCAAAAAAAAACCAAATTTGTCCTCACAAAATACAAGGTGTAATCCACCTAGATACACTAAGGAGTTGTGATGAATTGTACAGTTTTACTATCACATCAAAATTGCAAAACTTTGTTCAGACTTTGTTTTACCCTTGTCAGGAAGGGGTCAAAAGCAAACAGAATTTTCAAAATTGATGCTCTAAGCCAATTGGGGCTTTGATAATTTGGACATGTAGAATGGAATTCTGGTCTGTAAAAATGTATGTTTATAATATTTATTTCAGGTACTTATTTACCACCATCAATTTACACAGCGCTGTACATATATATTGTACATTCACATCAGTCCCTAACCCTCAAGGGGCGTACAATCTAAGGTCCCTAACTCACATTCATACATACACATACTAGGACCAATTTAGACAGGATCCAATTAACCTACCAGCGTGTCTTTGGAGGGTGGGAGGAAACCCACGCAGGCACAGGGAGAACATGCGAATTCCAGGCAGGTGGTGCTGTGGTTGGGGTTCAAACCAGTGACCCTAATACTGCCAGGCGGAAGTGCTAACCTTTTGGCCACTGTGCTGTCCATAATTATACAATTTATCAAACTAACTGGCTAAGTGGCAAGGTCTTCCTTCACTATCACCACCCAAATAATCTTAGTGTCACAATCAGCAAAATCAGGATGGGGGGTGAGGTGTCTCTAATCTGACTTCAGCTCATTGCAGGTTTATGGGAACAACAGAAAACCAATCACAGGAGCAGGAAATGAATCTTTGGGGGAAGCCATGTATCTAATTCTGTAGGATGCTCCTTGTTTGCCTTCTAGCAGAGAAATCACACTTGACATTTTGTTACTCTCATATGAACTTTCCGGTGGCAACTACTAGTGGCTGTTTCAACACTGACTTAACGTAGGCATGGACCGCTGTTGTGACTATCAGTAAACCCCATGTAGCCATCACTATGTAGCATATATAAACAGGAAGAGATTGCAAAGACGTTGCACAAGAGCAACAGCATTGAAATGCAACAAAGGATAAAAAAAGGGTGATACAAGTATTTTTTTTTTTTTTTTTGAATGACAGTTGTTTAACCACTTGCCTACTGGACACTTACAGGTAAAACTCGAAAAATTAGAATATCGTGCAAAAGTTAATTTATTTCAGCAATACAACTTAAAAGGTGAAACTAATATATGAGATAGACTCATTACATGCAAAGCAAGATAGTTCAAGCGGTGATTTGTCATAATTGTGGTGATTATGGCTTACAGCTCATGAAAACCCCAAATCCACAATCTCAGAAAATGAGAATATTGTGAAAAGGTGCAATATTCTAGGCTCAAAGTGTCCCACTCTAATCAGCTAATTAAGCCATAACACCTGCAAAGGGTTCCTGAGCCTTTAAATGGTCTCAGTCTGGTTCAGTAGGAATCACAACCATGGGAAAGACTGCTGACCTGACAGTTGTGCAGAAAACCATCATTGACACCCTCCATAAGGAGGGAAAGCCTAAAAAGGTAATTGCAAAAGAAGTTGGATGTTTCCAAAGTGCTGTATCAAAGCACATTAATAGAAAGTTATGT